>NW_027671351.1:0-334930 GCF_964165515.1 Mesoplodon bidens
CTCCTGACCAGAGGTCTGCACCACTGAATCTCTCTTTGTCACTATGAGTGGCCTGAGCAGGAGATGGGGATCGAGTCAGCAGTTTTGGGCCCACCCAGCCTTAGGGGCCCACGGTGGAGTCCGGCTCTGCCGTGAGCTACCCCATATGGTTGTTTTCCTGCCCTGGGTGGCCGTGGACCTGGCTGACTGTTCTCTTCCTTCCAGATGTCAAGATATTCTCTGTCCCCCTTCTGGAGAGAACTTTTTGAGGAATTCCTTTCTGATGAAGAGGAAGCCCAGGAAGAGGAAGCATGAACGTGGAGGGCTGGGGGTGAAAAGGTGGGGCAGACAAGTGCACGTGTTCTCCATCTGTAAGTCCCCAGCTTACATTTTGGTGCTTCAGAAACACCAGCCAAAACAATGGGGACTGCTGTTGAGTGTGACCACAAAGGTGGTGACAAGAGGATGGTAATAAACCCTGCAGACAAGTGGAGGATGCCAGGAGCACATCTCCCCAGGGCACATGTACCCATCCACACAAGCCCCCATGTTTGCTGGGCTGCGTCCTCCGGCAGTTGTTACATCTACAGGGGAGGCTGTAGGGCACTGCGGGGCCACCATGTGCATGACTCTAGGAGGTGCTGTTCCAGCGTGTTCCCTTTGAAGAGCCCCACTGGAAAGTTCATCACCTCTCTCTGCGGGACCGAGCCCTGCCCTCCCAACCGCCCTAAGGGCAGCAGGGAGCATCCCCAGTTAATCGCTAGCTGTGGTGAGAGGTTGGGGGGTCCTCGACCTCCCCAGTCCCAGCACTCCTGGGAAAAGTGTGAAGAGGACACAGGCGCCCAGTGCTCTTGCAAGCAGAGAGCTCACCTGGCCCAGCTCTGCATCCCTGTGGGTGCTTCACAGTCCTGGCATCAGGTAGGGCCACTGCAGGATTCCAGCCTGCCTGGAGTTGCCCAAGCCCTGGGGGTCCCTCACCCTCTGTGGGGCCCCTGGGGTGCCTGGGTCACTTCACGGCACCATTTCTCAACCTGAGGTTGGAAGTTCTGTAGATTCTTTTGTGTATGTGTTCAATTCAAGTTAAGGAAAACCAGAAAGCAGTTCAGTGCAGTGCTTATTTGGGATGAGTTAAAGGGCCAGGAGTCAAGTTACTCATGTTCTTTTTATTTGTTTTTCCAACTCTGTCATTAAATAACATAAATATAACTTGTCTTATTACAGTTTGAAAAGCAGTGTCTTCTGTCCACTTTTAAAGTTGCAATATGCTAAACAGATAAAACGTATGTTTTCATTACAGCAGCATAATAACATTTTAAAATTATAAACCTCAGGAGAGTTTGGCTGGGGGTTAGAAAGAATTATAAGGGAAAATAGAAACTCCAGGTGTCTCCATTTCCAGTGTGCAGGTCTTATGAGCAGTTACACTGAGTGTAGGATGGAGGGGCAGGTTCACCCACCCCCTGTGTCATCAGACCTCCGGCTCCTCACAGGGCCCAGGGTGGTTGGGAATCAGCCTTTTCGTCCCGGATCCCTGAGCCCCCCTGCTTTCCTCTGCCTCAGTCTCACTGTCCAGGGACCCGTCAGTTGAAGGCTGCCCGGCCAAAAGCCCAGGTATAATCGGTCCTGTAGGACATTTCTAGACACTCCCTGCTAGCAGACCACACGTTCAGCAAAGAGCAGCAAACAGACCCCAGTGCCCTGTGGATCTGACCCCTGGGGACATGAGGGCCCAAGGCCAAGTCCAGGGCCCGAGGAGCCTTCCAGATCCTGCTCACCCTCCCCAGGGAGCCCTCTTCCATCTGACTGTACACCTCCTCAGTGACTCCATTGCCTATGTTTGTGCTGCAGGTTCTGGTCTCACTCCTGTAAAGGCCTGGACCTGGAGCCCAGGAGCGTCATCTGAACCAAGATCGGGAGCGACATCACTTCTAGTCTCCTGAGGCCTCTTCATTTAATACAAGCTCGGTTGTTTCATTGTGCAGATTTAGTATTAGTTTTAGCTACAGTTTTATCTATTATTTATATATCTATGTTCTATATGTTCAATATGTATCTATATATTTGATATTTATGTTTTTTAATTAAATTATATTATCTATCTAGTTGCTTTTAAAATAATTTTCTATAAAATAAAACATGTGTATAGAAAAGCACCCTCAACAGAGGTAGAACTTAATGAATTGTTGTAAGGTAGTCACCCTGGTATCTACCACCAAGATCGCGCTCTCTCTCTCACACACACAATCCTTATTCAGTCTAAGTTGAGTAAGGAACTGCAAATTTTCTATTTACCATCTGTCCTTATGTCACTTTCTAAGGATACTGTTTTCTGAAGTCTGTTCATTCCATTGTTCATGGGAACAATATTACCCTAGATCTTTCATAATTTGATGTCAGGACTTTCGATATTCAGTCTGCTTGGCTGGTAAAAATTTCATGATTCATCATTTCTCTCCTTGCCTATCTTAAATATGTTTCTCTATTATCTTCTGACACAGAGAATTTCTCTCCAAAAAGGCTCTTAAAATTCTAATTTTTGTTCCCTTCTCTTTCCCCTGCGCTTTTATTCTAGCTGCCCAAAGTATTTTTATTTTTAAAGCCTAGTAATTTTTCCATAGTATTATTTGCTATTGGTCATTGCAATTGAATGCTCATTGTTCATTTTAATAAACAATTTCAAAGCCTTTTTTGTTTCAGAAAACTTTGTATCAGAATGTTTAATATTTGCTTTGTATCCTTGCTTTGATTTTACTCTTTCAGGGACCTCAACATTCATATATCAGATCTCTTATGATGATCTTCCACTTTTAACACATTGATCAAATATTTTACAATTTCTTGCTTAATTCATTTTTGCCAGGAGTGTTTTTTTAATCTAATTGAAGTATATTTTTAATTTAGTTGAACTACAACACAGGTTCCAGGTGCACAATATAGTGATTTGATATTTCTATACATTACAAAATGATCACCACGATAACTCTAAATACCATCTGTAACCAAATTATTATAATATCATTGACTATATTCTCCATGGTGCCCATTTTGTCCCCAGGATGCATTTATTTTGTAACTGGAAGTTTGTAAGTCTTGCTCCGAGCATGTGGGATCTTCCCGGACCGGGGCACGAACCCATGTCCCCTGCATCGGCAGGCGGACTCTCAACCACTGCGACACCAGGGAAGCCCAGTTTGTAAGTCTTAATCTCTCTCAGCTATTTCTCTCAACACCGCACCCTTCTCCCCTCTGGCAACCACTTCATTGTTCTCTGTATCTATGACTGCCTTACTATTTTGTTATGTTGGTTAACTTTTTTGTTGCCACTAATAAGTGACATCATACTGTAATTGTCTTTGTCTGACTTATTTCACTTAGCATTAATACCCTCTAGGTCCATCCTTGTTGTCACAAATGATAAGATTTCATTCTTCTTTATGCCTGAGTAATATCTCATATATATATGGAATATTATCCATATATATATGCATATATATATACATACACACACACACACACACACACACACACACACCCCACATCTTCTTATCCATTCATCACTTGATAAGACGCTTTGAAAAACCCATAAGTGGAATTGCTGGATCATATGGTATTTCTATATTTTTAGGGAAAACTCCATACTTAATGTGTACTGCTTAAGATATTACCTAGTAATGCATCTTACTACATTTAACCTAATGCTGAAGAATTAAAAATTTATAATAAAAATAGTCCTGGGCTTTCCTGGTGGAACAGTGGTTGAGAGTCCGCCTGCCAATGCAGGGGACATGGGTTCGTGCCCCGGTCCGGGAAGATCCCACATGCCGCGGAGCGGCTGGGCCCGTGAGCCATGGCCGCTGAGCCTGTGCTCCGCAACGGGAGAGGCCACAACAGTGAGAGGCCCGCATACCACAAAAAAAAAAAAAAAAAATAGTCCTTTTACATCAGAATCGAAAAACTTAGAATTTAAGTTTCATAGCAATCTATTTTAGGAGTCTGAAAACTAACCTGTGGGTCAAATCTGGTCTGTCACCTGCTTATTGTTTAATAAAGTTTTATTGTAACACAGACTTGCACATTTGTTTACATATGTCTACATATCATCTGTGGCTGCTTTTGTGCTACAAATGCTGAGTTTAGTAGTTGTCACAAAGACTGTACCATCTACAAAGCCAAAACTATTTACTATTTGACCCTATAAACAAAGTTTGTTGACTTCTGCATTTATTTAAAAAGTACATATCATTCTATCTTCAGTTTGAATACAGTATCTTCTAAGATTTTTTCACGCAATTTCTCCTGCCTACACTGTTCTTCCCTTCTGTAGATTGTTGTTAAAATTATAGATATATCCATACGATTCACTGCTTGCTTTTTCTGTTTTTCTTACAAGTATCTTCTGAAACTATACTTATTTGATATTCTTTATTACAGAGCCCATTTTAAATACCATTTCACTGAAATATATTTTTGTCTATACATTAGTATCCACTTATACAAGCAAGCGTATGACAAGTCAGACAACATCATCAGTTCATAAAAAGTGTCATTAGATGAAAGCATCATTTTTAATTTTTCCATATATTCTCCAATAATAGTGTTTGTCATTTGTTTCCATTAACTGAAATCAAAAGACATAATGGCTATAAACATAAACTCTGCATTATTACTGATACATTAACCAACTAATGTCTTGACAACCTCTCCATTAGAGATACTAAAACTCCCATTCTTGAAAAACAATTAATGCACAACGGTCTGCAAGCAGAGTTAACATCTTGATTTTATAGATAAACTTGAAGAAAAACAATGTTATAAACTATGAAAAGGATAATATATAGTTTTTGAGAAGATAATGCATGCTCAATAGTAAAACTCAAACAATAAAGTACAAGCAGAAAGAAATTCCACAAACTTGGTAATTAAGTAACCATTGTCAATATTTGATGAGACTCATTCAATCAGAAAACTACATAATCCAAAATATTACAGCATGTTGAAGTTTCACAAAATCAACCCATCTTTGCATCAACACCACTCAGATGCAGAAACGAACATCACCACACCTCAAAAGACCCTTAATGTCTCCTACCAGTCAATATGTCCCAAGCACAACCACAATCCTGAATTCTCCCAACATAGACTTGTTTTGTCTATATCGAAACTTTGTGTAATGGGATCGTAAAGAATATGGTTTTTTGTCTTTGGCTTCTTTCACTCAACACTGTGTTTTTGAGATTTATCCATATGGTTGCTAATATACTAAGTGTATAAAATCTCCTTGCTGTATAGTGTTCCATTATTCAAATAAACTATAACTGGTTTATTTTTCTACTCATGAGAAGCATTTAGATAGTTTCCAGTCACTAACTGCTACAGATAATGCTCCTATAGGCATATACACATATTGATTCTAGATAATTATATTACAGATGTGCATATGTTTAATATGGTAGATAATACCAAACTTTTCCAAAGGTGTTCTACCAGTTTACGCTCCAAACAGTAATATATATGAACTCCAGTTGTTAAACACATTCATCACATTTTGGTATTTTTTCTTTTACATTTTAGCCATCCTGTTGAGTATGTAATGAATCCTAACTTTGCTTTAATATACATTTTTCCTGATGACTAATAATGGTATGCATATAAGTTTTGGGTCATCCCTTTCTTTTGCCAACTCTTGTGGGGTTATTTGCCTTTTATTATTAATACATTGGAATTCCTTATATTTGGGGATATGAGTCTTTTCTTAGAAAAATATATATTTTAAATAACTTTATCCATACTTTGGCCTGTGTATTTACTCTTATAAAATGCCTTTTATGAGCAGAAGTTCTTATTCTTAATATAGTCCAATCTCTTATCTTTTCCTGTATGGTTATTGCTTTTCAGGGCCGGGTTAAGAAATAATTCCTACTCCAAGATTTTGAAGATATTTCCCTATGTTTTGTCTTGTAAGAGATAACTATTTTTACTCACATTTAAATCTATAACCTACCTGGAATATATTTTTGTGTTTAGAGTGAGGTAGGGGTCACATTTTTGTTTTCCTGTGTACCTATTTAAATGAAACCACAGTATTTCTAAAAAATACTACATTTCACTGCAGTGGAAGATTTGTCACACATGAGCTAACCATGTAAAGTATATGTCTGTCTGGCTTCTCTTTTATTCTGTTTTACTGACCTTTTTTTTTTTTCTATTATTACACTAATGCTTCACTGTCTTATTTACTAATGTTTTATAAGAGCTTTGCTACCTAGTGGTAAATGATGAGGATACCAGCAATTGTGATACAAAACATCTTTGCTTTATGCAATTTTTCTTATGTTGTTCAGTGGAAGAAATACTTTATCTTCCCACTGAACATTTTGTCATTAAATCGGGGCTCTCTACCTCACTAGTAAACGTTTTGCTGTAAAGCTAATTTTACCTTTGATGATTCTGTTTCCCAGTCTGATACCAATAACTAATAGATCTCAACTTGAGGGTAAGAGAGTTATTTGAGTGCAGACTTTACTGAAAATACAGTGCCATGGGCCACAATACGAAAACAGTTCATATGCAGGCGTGGTGACCGAGCATCCCAGATCTGTCCACTTACATTTGCCATCTTGTGATGCTATCTTCAGAACATTACCTATGGGATTTCTGTAATATCTAGATCTATAAGAGAAAAACTCAATGCTACTGTTGTACTGCTTGGTAACAAAGGCATCGATATGTCTTTTGTTTCCCATCTTTGAGAAATTTTTCCCATACTTGGGGAGTAAGGTAAAAGAAAGCTCTGGGTTGTTTCTTTACTTATAGCTGTAAAGGATACTAGATATCTTGATTACATCAGGAATTCTTTAAATGTATGCTGAAAACTTGTTCAATATGTCATAATTAGTGTACATGCATATTTTATTGGGTTAAAATATCAACATTACTATAGGCAAGGAGACATTACATTAAGATTAAATGAGAGACTGTGTCTATATCACTTTTAGAGTTAAACATTGACAATAAGAGTATATAACAATAATTTCAAGGTTCTCACCTTTTTCATATTAGTCACCAAGTTCTGTCAATTTTGCATGTAATTACACATTTTCCATTCATATAACTTAGCTCACTCTAACATTTCATCCTCACTTTCACCACATTTTTTTACATATTGTAAACATAAGTTACTTGTACTGCATAGCAAATAATGACTAAGTCATAATTGTCCAAGACCTGTGTATGAGTTGATTTTTGGTTTGAAATGTCTATCACACCACCTTCACATGAAATTCTTTGTTACACTTCAAGAATCAGCTTGTGTTTCACTCTTATTATCCTCACATTTACCTTCCATCTCGTCCTCCATAGCACTAAAAGTAATTTCAACATAAACCAAGTGTCCCTTTCCATGGAATTTTGGATTCTGTTGTCCGATTGTGGGATTGGTCTTAGTCTTTATGTTCTACTACTACTAATGGGAAAATAATTTAACTTCTCAATTTTCAACTGTGTAACAGGGATGGTAAAGGCATTGTGATGATTAAATTAGATAATGATTAAGCTTAGGAACATTAGAAGGTCTGATGACTACTGTTAGTAGTATTATACATCTATTTAGTTTATTGTAATATGATTATTGATTTTTCCTGTCTTCCACTTCTGAGACATTGTGAGCTCATTAAGGAAGATTCTGAGTTGTTCATGACTTGTTAGGGTCAGGCCAGTTTTCATGTAGTCTAAACCTAAGGCAATGCCTAGTGCTAAAATTGTGTTTACTAATCTTTATAATAAATAGACTCTACCTAATCAGATGGTTATACTGAAGGCTCAGATAGTGTTAATATTTTAGCACAATACAAAATGTTTTACAAATGTGTATATATACATATAATACCAAAATTTACTTTGCAGTTTTCCTCTCCAATCTCTAAAAAGAAGGAAAAAAATGATATTTTTCTTTCTTCATGAAAATTGGATGAGTAATGCTGGCAAATTTAAGACAAATTCTGAAAAACTTTAGAAATGAGCTCTCTGGAGAAAATGTGCAAAAACCACCATATGTTCTGCTGTTTTTACCTTTCATGATTCATGAGTCCAGAGGTAGTCGTTACAGACATAAACTCCGTATGAAACTAGACAGCTTATTTATTTTCAATAAGAAAAATGGTTAGTGCCTCACGTTAGCAGCTTTTAGGGCATTGAGGAAATGTTTCCTGAACTCTATTCTCCCCAGTATGTATACTCACCTGTGATATTATAAGAAAAACATTTTAGGGCTTCTCTGGTGGCGCAGTGGTTGAGAGTCCGTCTGCCGATGCAGGGGACACGGGTTCGTGACCCAGTCCGGGAAGATCCCACATGCTGCGGAGCGGCTGGGCCCGTGAGCCATGGCCGCTGAGCCTGCGCGTCCGGAGCCTGTGCTCCACAACGGGAGAGGCCACAGCAGTGAGAGGCCCGCGTACTGAAAAAAAAAATTAATAATACCATACTAAATACTCACAAATATTTGATAATTATAAAAGTCACATACATATTTAAGTATCCTAATAATATAGTCACAGTTTTCAAACAGATTGAAGGTACTTACATATAACTGCCTATAAGCATTAAATATACTTTTATGTACCAAGAAAATTATATGAGTAAAAAATGTAATGACTATATTTGAGTAATATATTTGAAGATATCCAGGGTGGCACAGCTGCCTAGAATATATAAAGTAGAGTTTTGTGCCAAATTCTTAATGTTCTAAGGAACTACTGCTCAAAAAAGAGAAAGAAATTGTGAGCAGGTGGTATTTTTACTCTTTATTATATTATTCTCTGGTTTCTTCCCTGTGGCTACCATTTCCTACCAGATGTGCTTTTGATCTTTATTTTTAATTTAAAATAGACTTTAATGTGATCTATATCTTTAATTGGCTTCATACCCCAGAAGAAAATGTAAGCTTATATACTATTTAATAACCATGATAAGAAAATATTGTAGAGTTAAAGGAAATAATAATAACTTAGTGAAACATGTAGAAAATAATTCTTCAATAAATATTGGATATTTTTTTAAAAAGAAAAAAATTGGAACCACAAAACCACTTTTAAATTTCAGGTTACAACATAGTTAATAGTCAACATATTTCTAAGAGTCAAAAAATACAATTATGTCGCTGTATATCAGCCTTCCGATGGTAGATGGAATACATTTTCAACATTAAAATGGTCTCAGTATCTGTACATGATATGCCTCTAAAATATGTAGACTTAGTAATTTTATTCTCTTTTGGAATTAGTTTCATGACAGAATCATAAATTAATTATTTCTCTTAAATAGTGGAAGATTGAGGAAAAATCTTCTTAAAGAAGTCACAGCCCTTAACAGGGTTTATTTTCTATTTAGATTAAATGTAGATAAGTTAGCCATTATTTTAATCATACTTTTTAATGCAAATATTCATAAATTAGAAAGCCAAATATAAAAGCATATAGTGAACGTAACAGTGGCCAACTGTGTTAGATCCCATAACTATCCAGAAATAAACAACCATTCCTTGGCCACAGGGGACATGGAGCAGAGGTAAATGGAAGGAAGGATTCCATATCTAAAGCTTGAATAGAACGATGACAAATGTAATGTCTGAGTGTTACTGAGCCCTAAATAAAAATGTGACCCAAACTAAAGGAATAAAGGAAAATATCCCATAGAAAATAAGAATGGTTTTTATCTTGAAACTTGAGAAATATTTTTTCAATATAAATTAATGGAAGGGAGTGATTTATGAGGGAGTTCTGGGACGGGGCATTCCTAGAAGTTGAAGGATCTCTTATTGTTTAAAGGTGTGGCAAGAATAGGAAACATAGAAGCTGCTAAAATTACAATATGTTTTCTAACTCCTACACACACAGAGAGACACTCATATACACATACACACACACACTCCCCTTTTTTATACTGTGACCAAAATAAATGAACAATTGAATAGAGATAAGGAAGAAAATCTTTTTGTCATTTAGACATGGGGGTATATAACGAGATGAACACCGTGATTAGATGCTTATCTAGTTCCGTGTAACAGATGCGATTTTAGACTAAACACACACGCACATGTCCTTCAAAACAATAAAAAGCATAGTTCTCCTTGCACTGGAGATGCAATATTGGTTCCTAAAATGCTCAAAGAGCATGAACATCAGAGTGAAAATCCACTTCTATCATAGCACAATACTTTTGCAGAGCCTGCAATCCTGTCTTGTTGCACGGCCTCAACTTCTCCTTCTATATCCACCCACTCCTTTAAATTTAGAAACACCAACTGTCTAGAGCTGTCCTGACATTGCACTGAGGGTGCATGGACCCATGCATCCCATATAGTGCATTTATGAGGGAGTTCTGGGACAGGGCATTCCTAGAAGTTGAAGGATCTCAGTATGGAGGTTCCTGAAAAAACTAAAAATAGAACTACCATATGACCCAGCAATCCCACTACTGGGCATATACCCAGAGAAAAACATAATTCAAAAAGAAACGTGCACCTCAGTGTTCACTGCAGCACTATTTACAATAGCCAAGACATGGAAACAACCTAAATGCCCATCAATAGAGGAATGCATAAAGAAGATGTGGTACATATATGCAATGGAATATTACTCAGACATAAAAATGAACAAAATTGGGTCATTTGTAGAGACGTGGGTGGATCTAGAGACTGTCATACAGAGTGAAGTAAGTCAGAAAGAGAAAAACAAATATCATATATTAACGCATGTATGTGGAACCTAGAAAAATGGTACAGATGAACCGGTTTGCAGGGCAGAAGTTGAGACACAGATGTAGAGAACAAACGTATGGACACCAAGGGGGGAAAGCCGTGGAGGGATGGTGGTGGGATGAATTGGGAGATTGGGATTGACGCATATACACTATTGATACTATGCATAAAATAGATAACTAATGAAAACCTGTATAGCACAGGGAACTCTACTCAGTGCTCTGTGATGATCTAAATGGGAAGGAAATCCAAAACAGAGGGGATATATGAATATGTATAGCTGATTCACTTTGCTGTACAGTAGAAACTAATGCAACATTGTAAAGCAACTATACTCCAATAAAAATTAATTTTAAAAAAACAGGCATTCTTGGGAAAGACCCTACTTAAGCTTTCAGCTATCATTAGCGTTCACCTGACAATTGTATTCAAGTATCCATGAATTCTGATCTGTTTGTTTAACAGTAAGTACTACCTAGTCAAATACCTTATCTTAGAACTAAGAAAAACAAGGAGCAGACTTGTGACGTTTGTTTATAAAGTCTCACAGCAAATTGGAATGCATTATTGAGACAATAAAAATTTATAAGTAAATTGATACAATTTTTTAACATTAAGCATTGTAGATAAACTGAAAAACTCCTACATTAACAGTTAAAGCTTATACTCAAATTTAAGTAACTGTGTTATAATTTTTTAACCTGATTATTTCTTACCTAGTACTGTACCCTGTGATTGGATTACTCCCATCAGATAAGTCAGTTTTAAGAAAACATAATTTGCTAACAGTATGTAATGGCTGCTTCTATGTATTGATACTATTTTACTAAGGCCTTTAAATATCTCTGGGAGGAAAATCTACTTTATCAAAATAATAGCTCGATGGTGCATAAATTTCGTTTACTCTTTGTCTGCAACGTCAGTTATGCTGACTTTGCTATTAACATAAATCTCCATTACTTACAACAGTGCTCAGTCTATGCAAAACAAATTACATATTCTGCTACCTCATTATCCTAAACTAATGTCAGCCTTGAATTCTCCTGGATAACAACCTTTAACTGTGTTAGGCAAATTAGGTAAGATAGCAGTGTATAGTTGACTTACCAAGCAATAAATAATAGCCTGTTTTATTTTGGTTGGGCTATGTGATTTAAAAAAGAAAAGGTTTAGAAACACCCCATAAAGCAGTTATTTTCTGCATTATACTGATGTTCTGAAATAAAGGTTTAGTCAGTACGTTTTCAGAAGAGGGAATGTAAGCAAGACTTCCACTTAAAGGTGACAGATTAAATACATTAATTTGGCTCCACTTACCCCCAAATTCAAATGTAATGAACATAATGTAATTTTTTAATGCATAAACTTTTAAGAACAAAAAGCACGGAAGGGATAAAAATAACAAAAGGAGCAACAGCAAAAATGATCCCAGGTGGAAAGCAGGACTAGTGACAGTTTCTAGCTCATTATGTGTTTTCTAAGTGGGAATGAGCATTCTCCAATTCTTACGTTTCTTTCTATGAAAATGAGATATCTTGTTTTAAAATCTGCTCTTTGATACATGCCTTACTCCTTTTCAGAGAACTAAAGTGCTTTGCATCATTTCTCAATCAGGGCCCTTGGTGTCTCTTTCTCTCACCTGGACAAGTGTGAGTCCTGACCTTTTACAAGGTCTATATAGACACAGGAATCTTACAGAAAAATATACTCTAGCTTTGTAGAGAGGCACAAGTGATACTCTGTTCTTCTACTTGGTCACACTTTTGTCTTATTTCAGAACTTGGTTCAGATCCTGAGTGATCAACAGAAGTGCTATTTTATTTTGCCTTTTCAGTTACTTTATTTTTCATCATAAAAATGAATTTAATTATACTTGTAAAGTTAATTCTGTATTATTTCTTCTTTATATTTTCTCTTGTGTACAGGAATAATAATAACTACTTTTACAGCTGTTAGATGTACCAGCGGTTTTAAGCACACACACATAATTTACTCTTCACAACTCTGTGAAATAGATGTTATTATTTCCCAGATTAGGAAGATAACATATAAAAAGTATAACTAACCATTCCTAGGTTACAGACCAAATAAATGATAAAATAGGGATTCACACTCAAGCAGCCTAATTTCAGAGTTCATGTTTTTAAATTTACTTTATATATCACATAAAGTTTTTACTAAAGTCTTCATTAAAATTGTATACAATATAAAATAAAACAAAATAATGTTTTTCAAACTACTGATGTTGTACTTACTTTTTATTAAAAGCCAAGAGTCAAAGTTAAGTGATTTTTCACAACATAAAGCAAGTTCAGAAAAGGACATTAAGTATGTAATAATATATAGGAAGTAGTTTGTTTTGTATTTTATTAACTGTATTTTATGTGCACATAATAACTACCTTTATACAAATATATTAAAAAAGTAAAATAAATATATTAAAAACCTGTCAACAAATCACATGATTAACAATAAAGTCCCCTGAAGTACTGAACTACTTATTAATTATAACTGCAAGAGAGAAAGAGTGGGGGAATTGATTTCTGAATTAATATACTAATTAAAATTTATGAACTAGACTTCTGCTTCTGGCAATATCAAATAAAATAGCCAGACTTAACCTCCACCACAAACAAGTGGAGAATAGGGAAAAAAACACAAACAAAAACAAACAAACAAAAATAGACCTTGGACAATTGACAGCACAGGCCTGGGATTCCCCAAAGTGAGAAAATAAGTAGTGTGAGAAATAAAATTGTCTAGAGACACATTATGAACCACAAGGCAGAGAAAGAGATCCCAAGTAGAGCACAGTAATATCACTGAGCTAAGCATAAAGAGATTGAAGTTCAGGAGCACTGAGGTAGTTGTAAGTTGTAAGGCATAGTTCGACATAGGAGGAACCTATATAGAAAAAGAGCACCAAAACCCTGAACAGTAATTGCACTGAGTCTTTGCAGAATACTAAACTGCATATGTGGACAATGCAATGAAAGTTTATGAGATTAGGAAAAATGACAGGATGGTGGTAAACACTAGAAAATTCTCAGAGATTACATGGGGTGCAGAGATATGAAAGATCCAACCAACATTACTGGAGAATCAATTGTCATAACCTAGGACATTCCGTAAAGTTCCCAGAAGGTTAATATTTTAGTAGTAAAATAATTACAGTAGTAAGCCTAATATTTCTAGCCTAGAAATAAGACTACTAGTAGTAATAAGCCTAAATTTGCTCCAGCGTAAAACCTATTTTACCCTCAAATTAGCAATGCTTCAAAATAAGTCTTGAGAAAAACCAACCTGATATGTGAATAATTTAATTGCCTTCTAGAAAAAAAGTCAGCACTCTTTAAAGGAGGAAAATAAATTTTAGACATTCAGCAATGTAGTAGTTATACTGTCCTGCATCCAATTAAGAAAATTCCTAGACATGCCAAGAATCAGGAAAATGTGACTTATAAGCAGGAGAATAATAGTCAATAGAAGAACTAGAATTGGAAGAAATGATGAAAGTACCAAAGAAGGACTTTGTGTATTTGTGTGTTGTAGGACTCAAGAAACTAAAGGCAAATTAGAATGAGGGAAAGTAGCTATAAGGGAGATATTATCGAAAAGAAGTTATAAGATGATATTAAAAGATTAACACACTTGAAGAATATCAGTAGGGTTTATCCAAAATAGAGTATAGAGACAAAAAATAGATTAGTGGTTACCAGTAGGGAGGAGAGGGAATAGTGGGAAGAGACTGCTAAAGGGTACTAAGTTGCTTTTGGTGTTGAAGAAAATGTTTTGAAATTAAGTAGTGGTAATATTTGCACAACTTTGTAGATACAGTTGACCCTTGAATAACACAGGTTGGAAATGTACAGGTTCATTTATATATGGATCTTTTTTCAATAGTAAATACTACAGTACCACACGGTCCATGGTTGGTTGGATCCGTGGATGCAGAGGAACCCTGGATACAGAGGACTGACTATAAATTATACGCAGATCAACCCCTCGTTGTTCAAGGGTCAACTGTATGCTAAAAACCGCTGGATTGTACATTTAAAAGGGGTGAATTTTATGGTATGTCAAATTATCTCAATATAAAAGTAACCAAAAAAGACATTAAAAATACTACCTAACAAAACTCTTCTTGAACTTAGCCACAAAAATCCTTAACGACATATTAGAAAATTAAATCCAGCAATACATAAATGTATTAATTCCCCATGAAAAGATAAGTTTATTTCCAAGAATGCAAGGTTGGTTTCACTTTTGAAAATCAATCAATGCGATTTTCATAGTAATCAGACTAAAAGCGCCAATCATACTGTCATCTCTGTGGAAAGAGATAAGGCGTCTGACAAGATGTAACACAAATTTGTCATAAAAATCTTCAGCAAATTAGGAATAGATGATGGAGTTGCATATTGTCCCTCCAAAATCATGTCTACCCTAAGCCTCAGAATGTGACCATATCTGGAAATAGGGTCTATATTGATAGAATTAGTTGAGATATGGTCATACCAGATTAGGGAGGGCCCTAAATCCAAGTACTCATGTCTTTATAAGAAGAGAAGGGGATACACAGTGACAACACACACGCAGGGGACAGCATTGTGTGAAGACGGAGGTAGACATAAAAGAGATGCATGAACCAGCCAAGGAAGAGCAAGAATTGTCTACAAGGGGCTTCCCTGGTGGTGCAGTGGTTAAGAATCTGCCTGCCAATGCAAGGGACATGGGTTCGAGCTCTGGTCTGGAAGATCGCACATGCCACGGAGCAACTAAGCCCTTGCGCCACAATTACTGAGTCTGTGCTCTAGAGCCCGTGGGCCACAACGAATGAAGCCCAAGTGCCTAGAGCCCATGCTCTGCAACAAGAGAAGCCACCGCAATGAGAAGCCTGTGCACCGCCATGAAGAGTAGCTCCCGCTCGCTGCAACTAGAGAAGAGCCCGCACGCAGCAACGAAGACCCAATGCAGCCAAAAATAAATATATTAAATAAATAAATTTTTAAAAAAATAAAAAAAAGAATTGTCTACAACCACCAGAAGGCAGGAAAGAGTCAGCCATGAGATGATTTCTCCCTCAGCACCACACAGGGAGCCAACCTTATATTCATCTTGATTTTTTTTTATGCTTATCCAGTTTCTTTTTTTTTATTAGTTTCTGCTTTATAACACAGTGAATCAGTCATACATATACATCTGTTCCCACATCCCTTCCCTCATGCATCTCCCTCCCTCCCACCCTCCCCATCCCACCCCTCCAGGCGGTCACAAAGCACCGAGCTGATCTCCCTGTGGTATGCGGCTGCTTCCCACTATCTATCTACCTTACGTTTGGTACTGTATTTATGTCCAGGCCCCTCTTTCGCTTTGTCACAGCTTAGCCTTCCCCCTCCCCATATCCTCAAGTCCATTCTCAAGTAGATCTGTGTCTTTATTCCCGTTTTACCCCTAGGTTCTTCATGACATTTTTTTTAATTCCATATATATGTGTTAGCATACAGTATTTGTCTTTCCCTTTCTGACTTACTTCACTCTGTATTACAGACGCTAGGTCTATCCACCTCATTACAAATAGCTCAGTTTCGTTTCTTTTTATGGCTGAGTAATATTCCATTGTATATATGTGCCACATCTTCTTTATCCATTCATCCGATGATGGACACTTAGGTTGTTTCCAGCTCCGGGCTATTGTGAATAGAGCTGCAATGAACATTTTGGTACTTGTCTCTTTTTGAATTATGGTTTTCTCAGGGTATATGCCTAGTAGTGGGATTGCTGGGTCATATGGTAGTTCTATTTGTAGTTTTTTAAGGAACCTCCATACTGTTCTCCATAGTGGCTGTACCAATTCACATTCCCACCAGCAGAGCAAGAGTGTTCCCTTTTCTCCACACCCTCTCCAGCATTTATTGTTTCTAGATTTCTTGATGATGGCCATTCTGACTGGTGTGAGATGATATCTCATTGTAGTTTTGATTTGCATTTCTCTAATGATTAATGATCTTGAGCATTCTTTCATGTGTTTGTTGGCAGTCTGTATATCTTCTTTGGAGAAATGCCTATTTAAGTCTTCTGCCCATTTTTGGATTGGGTTGTTTGTTTTTTTGCTATTGAGCTGCATGAGCTGTTTATAAATTTTGGAGATTAATCCTTTGTCAGTTGCTTCATTTGCAAATATCTTCTGCCATTCTGAGGGTTGTCTTTTGGTCTTGTTTATGGTTTCCTTTGCTGTGCAAAAGCTTTGAAGTTTCATTAGGTCCCATTTGTTTATCTTTGTTTTTATTTCCATTTCTCTAGGAGGTGGGTCCAAAAGGATCTTGCTGTGATTGATGTCATAGAGTGTTCTGCCTATGTTTTCCTCTAAGAGTTTGATAGTTTCTGGCCTTACATTTAAGTCTTTAATCCATTTGGAGCTTGTTTTTGTGTATGGTGTTAGGGAATGATCTAATCTCATACTTTTACATGTCCCTGTCCAGTTTTCCCAGCACCACTTATTGAAGAGGCTGTCCTTTCTCCACTGTACATTCCTGCCTCTTTTATCAAAGATAAGCTGACCATATGTGCGTGGGTTTATCTCTGGGCTTTCTATCCTGTTCCATTGATCTATCTTTCTGTTTTTGTGCCAGTACCACACTGTCTTGATTACTGTAGCTTTGTAGTATAGTCTGAAGTCAGGGAGCCTGATTCCTCCAGCTCCGTTTTTCGTTCTCAAGATTGCTTTTGCTATTCGGGGTCTTTTGCTTTTCCAAACAAATTTTGAAAGTTTTTGTTCTAGTTCTGTGAAAAATACCAGTGGTAGTTTGATAGGGATTGCATTGAATCTGTAGATTGCTTTGGGTAGTAGAGTCATTTTCACAATATTGGTTCTTCCAATCCAGGAGCATGGTATATCTCTCCATCTATTTGTATCATCTTTAATTTCTTTCATCAGTGTCTTATAATTTTCTGCATACAGGTCTTATGTCTCCTTAGGTAGGTTTATTCCTAGATATTTTATTCTTTTTGTTGCAATGGTAAATGGGAGTGTTTTCTTGATTTCATTTTCAGATTTTTCATCATTAGTGTACAGGAATGCCAGAGATTTCTGTGCATTAATTTTGTATCCTGCTACTTTACCAAATCCATTGATTAGCTCTAGTAGTTTTCTGGTAGCATCTTTAGGATTCTCTATGTATAGTATCATGTCATCTGCAAACAGTGACAGCTTTACTTCTTCTTTTCCAATTTGGATTCCTTTTAATTCCTTTTCTTCTCTGATTGCTGTGGCTAAAACTTCCAAAACTAAGTTGAATAAGAGTAGTGAGAGTGGGCAGCCTGGTCTTGTTCCTGATCTTAGTGGAAATGGTTTCAGTTTTTCACCATTGAGGACAATGTTGGTTGTGGGTTTGTCATATATGGCCTTTATTATGTTGAGGAAAGTTCCCTCTATGCCTACTTTCTGCAGGGTTTTTATCATAAATGGGTGTTGAATTTTGTCGAACGCTTTCTCTGCATCTATTGAGATGATCATATGGTTTTTCTCCTTCAACTTGTTAATATGGTGTATCACATTGATTGATTTGCATATATTGAAGAATCTTTGCATTCCTGGAATAAACCCCACTTGATCATGGTGTATGATCCTTTTAATGTGCTGTTGGATTCTGTTTGCTAGTATTTTGTTGAGGATTTTTGCATCTATGTTCATCAGTGATATTGGCCTGTAGTTTTGTTTCTTTGTGACATCCTTGCCTGGTTTTGGTATCAAGGTGATGGTGGCCTTGCAGAATGAGTTTGGGAGTGTTCCTTCCTCTGCTATATTTTGGAAGAGTTTGAGAAGGATGGGTGTTAGCTCTTCTCTAAATGTTTGATAGAATTCACCTGTGAAGCCATCTGGTCCTGGGCTTTTGTTTGTTGGAAGATTTTTTATCACAGTTTCAATTTCAGTGCTTGTGATTGGTCTATTCATATTTTCTATTTCTTCCTGATTCAGTCTTGGCAGGTTGTGCATTTCTAAGAATTTGTCCATTTCTTCCAGGTTGTCCATTTTATTGGCATAGAGTTGCTTGTAGTAATCTCTCATGATCTTTTGTATTTCTGCAGTGTCAGTTGTTACTTCTCCATTTTCATTTCTAATTCTATTGATTTGAGTCTTCTCCCTTCTTTTCTTGAAGAGTCTGGCTAATGGTTTGTCAATTTTGTTTATCTTCTCAAAGAACCAGCTTTTAGTTTTATTGATCTTTGCTATCGTTTCCTTCATTTCTTTTTCATTTATTTCTGATCTGACCTTTATGATTTCTTTCCTTCTGCTAACTTTGGGGGTCTTTTGTTCTTCTTTCTCTAATTGCTTTAGGTGCAGGGTCAGGTTGTTTACTCGAAATGTTTCCTGTTTCTTAAGGTGGGATTGTATTGCTATAAACTTCCCCCTTAGAACTGTTTTTGCTTCATCCCATAGGTTTTGGGTCGTCGTGTCTCCATTGTCATTTGTTTCTAGGTAGTTTTTTATTTCCTGTTTGATTTCTTCAGTGATCACTTCGTTATTGAGTAGTGTATTGTTTAGCCTCCATGTGTTTGTATTTTTTACACATCTTTTCCTGTAATTGATGTCTAGTCTCATAGCATTGTGGTCGGAAAAGATACTTGATACAATTTCAATTTTCTTAAATTTACCAAGGCTTGATTTGTGACCCAAGATATGATCTATCCTGGAGAATGTTCCATGAGCACTTGAGAAAAATGTGTATTCTGTTGTTTTTGGATGGAATGTCCTATAAATATCAACTAAGTCCATCTTGTTTAATGTATCATTTCAAGCTTGTGTTTCCTTATTTATTTTCTTTTTTTTTTTTTTTTTTTTTTTTTTTTTTTTTTTTTTCTTTTTGCGGTATGCGGGCCTCTCACTGTTGTGGCCTCTCCCGTTGCGGAGCACAGGCTCCGGACGCGCAGGCCCAGCGGCCATGGCTCACGGGCCCAGCCGCTCCGCGGCATGTGGGATCCTCCCAGACCGGGGCACGAACCCGTGTCCCCTGCATCGGCAGGCGGACTCTCAACCACTGCGCCACCAGGGAGGCCCTATTTATTTTCATTTTGGATGATCTGTCCATTGGTGAAAGTGGGCTGTTAAAGTCCCCTACTATGAGTGTGTTACTGTCGATTTCCCCTTTTATGGCTGTTAGTATTTGCCTTATGTATTCAGGTGCTCCTATGTTGGGTGCATAAATATTTACAATTCTTATATCTTCTTCTTGGATCGATCCCTTTATCGTTATGTAGTGTCCTTCTTTGTCTCTTCTAATAGTCTTTATTTTAAAGTCTATTTTGTCTGATATAAGAATTGCTACTCCAGTTTTCTTTTGATTTCCATTTGCATGGAATATCTTTTTCCATCCCCTCACTTTCAGTCTGTATGTGTCTCTAGGTCTGAAGGGGGTCTCTTGTAGACAGCATATATATGGGTCTTGTTTTTGTATCCATTCAGCCACTCTGTGTCTTTTGGTGGGAGCATTTAGTCCATTTACATTTAAGGTAATTGTTGATATGTATGTTCCTATTCCCATTTCCTTAATTGCTTTGGCTTCGTTATTGTAGGTATATTCCTTCTGTTGTGTTTCTTGCCTAGAGAAGTTCCTTTAGCATTTGTTGTAAAGCTGGTTTGGTGGTGCTGAACTCTCTCAGCTTTTGCTTGTTTGTAAAGGTTTTAATTTCTCCATCAAATCTGAATGAGATCCTTGCTGGGTAGAGTAATCTTGGTTGCAGGTTTCTCTCCTTCATCACTTTAATTATGTCCTGCCACTCCCTTCTGGCTTGTAGAGTTTCTGCTGAGAGATCAGCTGTTATCCTGATGGGGATTCCCTTGTGTGTTATTTGTTGCTTTTCCCTTGCTGCTTTTAATATGATTTCTTTGTGTTTAATTTTTGACAGTTTGATTAATATGTGTCTTGGTGTATTTCTCCTTGGATTTATTCTGTATGGGACTCTCTGTGCCTCCTGGACTTGATTCACTATTTCCTTTCCCATATTAGGGAAGTTTTCAACTATAATCTCTTCAAATCTTTTCTCAGTCCCTTTCTTTTTCTCTTCTTCTTCTGGAACCCCTATAATTCGAATGTTGGTGCGTTTAATGTTGTCCCAGAGGTCTCTGAGACTGTCCTCTGTTCTTTTCATTCTTTTTTCTTTATTTTGCTCTGCATCAGTTATTTCCACTATTTTATCTTCCACCTCACTTATCCGTTCTTCTGCCTCAGTTATTCTGCTATTGATCCCATCTAGAGTATTTTTCATTTCATTTATTGTGTTTTTAATCGATGCTTGATTCATCTTTAGTTCTTCTAGGTCCTTGTTAACTGTTTCCTGCATTTTGTCTATTCTAGTTCCAAGATTTTGGATCTTGGAAATAGAATCTTGGATCATCTTTACTATCATTATTCTGAATTCTTTTTCAGGTAGGCTGCCTATTACCTCTTCATTTGTTAGGTCTGGTAGGTTTTTATCTTGCTCCTTCACCTGCTGTGTGTTTTTCTGCCTTCTCATTTTGCTTATCTTACTGTGTTTGGGGTCTCCTTTTTGCAGGCTGCAGATTCGTAGTTCCCGTTGTTTTTGGTGTCTGTCCCCAGTGGCTAAGGTTGTTTCAGTAGGTTGTGTAGGCTTCCTGGTGGGGGGGACTAATGCCTGTGTTCTGGTGGTTAAGGCTCGATCTTGTCTTTCTGGTGGACAGGTCCACGTCTGGTGGTGTGTTTTGGGGTGCCTGCGGCCTTATTATGTTTTTAGGTAGCTTCTCTGCTAGTGGGTGGTGTTGTGTTCCTGCCTTGATAGTTGCTTGGCATAGGGTGACCAGCACTGTAGCTTGCTGGTCGTTGACTGAAGCTGGGTGCTGGTGTTGAGATGGAGATCTGTGGGAGATTTTTGCTGCTTGATATTATGTGGAGCTGGGAGGTCTCTTGTGGCCCCGTGTCCTGAAGTTGGCTCTCCCACTTCAGAGGCACAGCACTGACTCCTGGCTGCAGCACCAAGAGCCTTTCATCCACCCGGCTCAGAATAACAGGGAGAAAAAGTAGAAAGAAAGAATTAGTAGAAGAAAGAAAGAGAGAGGGAAAGCAAGGAAGAAGGGAAGAAAGGAAGGAAGGAAGGAAGAAAGAGAGAAAGGAGGGAGGGAGGAAGGATGGAAAGAAAGGAGGGAGGGAGGGAGGGAGGAATGAAAGCAAAAGGAAGAGTGAATGGAAGAAGGGAGGGAGGGAGGAAGGAAGGAACGAAAGAAAGAAAGACAGGAGGGAGGGAGGGAGGGAGGAAAGAAAAAGAAAGTGGGAAGAAGAATGGTGGGAGGGCGGGAGGGAGGAAAGAAAAAGAAAGAAGGAAAGGAGGAGCGGAGGGTGCGAGGGAGGAAGGAAAGAAAAAGAAAGTGGGAAGAAGAACGGTGGGAGGGCGGGAGGGAGGAAAGAAAAAGAAAGAAGGAAAGGAGGAGCGGAGGGTGGGAGGGAGGAAGGGAAGGTAGGAAAAAAAGAAAGAGCAAGTAAAGTAAAATAGAATAAAGTATGAAATATAGTAGCGTTATTAAAATTAAAAAGTTATTATTGAAAAAAAAACGGACAGATAGAACCCTGGGACATATGGTGGAAGCAAAGCTATACAGAGAGAATCTTACACAGAAGATTACACATACACATTCACTAAAAGAGAGCAGGGGGGGAAATCAAAACTCTTGCTCTCCAAGTCCACCTCCTCAATTTGGGATAATTCGTTGTAAAAAAAGGAAAAGGGCGAGAAGTCTGAAATCTTGCTCTCTAAGTCCACCTCCTTAATTTGGGATAATTCGTTGTAAAAAGAGGAAAAGGGGGGAAAGTCTTAAATGTTGTCCTCAAATTCCACTTCCTAAATTTGGGATGATTTGCTGTCCATTTATGCACTCCACAGACGCAGGGCACATCAAATGGACCGTGCAGCTTTAATCCACTGCCTCCGAGGCTGCACAGAGAGATTTCCCTGTCTCTGCTCTCACAGCTCCCGGGTCTCAGCCTTGGACCTGGCCCCGCCTCTGCGCGTAGGTCGCCGGAGGGCGTCCGTTCTTCGCTCAGACAGGACGAGTTTAAAGGAGCTGCTGATTCGGGGGCTCTGGCTCACTCAGGCAGAGGGGAGGGAGGGGCGCGCAGTGTGGGGTGGGGCTGTGGCGGCAGAGGCCGGCGTGACGTTGCAGCAGCCCGAGGCGCTCCGTGCGCTTTCCCGGGAAAACCGTCCCCGGGTCCCGGGACCCCGGCAGTGGCGGGGTGCACAGGCCCCCCGGAAGGCGGGGCGGACAGTGACCCGCGCTCGCACACAGGCCCAGCGGCGGCGGCGGCAGCAGCAGCCTCAGCGTCCCACGCCCGTCTCCGAGGTCCTCGCCTTTAGCTGCGGCTCGCGCCCGTCTCCGGTGCTTCCCCAAGCAGCCCTCTTAATGCCCTCTCCTCGCACACCAGGAAACAAAAGGGAAAAAAGTCTCTTGCCTCTTCGGCAGCTCCAGACCCTTTCCCCGGACTCCCTCTGGGCTTGCCGTGGTGCACTAACCCCTTCAGGCTCTCGTCCTTTCGCCAGCCCCAGTCCTCTCCCTGCGCTCCGACTGAAAGCCGATACCCGAGCCTCAGCTCCCAGCCCCGCCCGCCCCGGCGGCCAAGCAGACAAGCCTCTCGGGCTGGTGTGTGCCTGAGGGCACCGATCCTCTGTGCCGGAATCTCTCCGCTTTGCCCTCCACAACCCTGTTGCTGTGCTCTCCTCCGCTACTCCGAAGCTTTCCCCCTCCGCCACCTGCAGTCTCCGCCCGCGAAGGGGCTTGTAGTGTGTGGAAACCTTTCCTCCTTCACGGCTCCCTCCCACTGGTGCAGGTCCCGTCCCTATCCTATTGTCTCTGTTTATTCTTTTTTTCTTTTGCCCTACCCAGGTATGTGGGGAGTTTCTTGCCTTTTGGGGGGGTCTGAGGTCTTCTGTCAGCGTTCAGTAGGTGTTCTGTAGGAGTTGTTCCACGTGTAGTTGAATTTCTGATGTATCTGTGGGGAGGAAGGTGATCTCCGCGTCTTACTCTTCCGCCATCTTCCCAAGCTCTATCTTGATTACTTCAAATTTTTGGCAATTATGAATAAAGCTGCTCTAAAAATCTGTGTATAGGCTTTCATGTTTTGCATTTGGATAATTAACTAGGAGTGTGACTGCTGGATTGTATGATAGGTAAGCCTATATTTAGCTTCATAAGAAATTTACAAAGTGCTTGTACCATTTTGCATTCCAACAGCAATTAACGAGCTTTCCTGTTGCTCTATATCTTCACCAATATTTGGTGTTTTCCATGTTTTGGAGTTTAGCCATTCTGATAAGTGCTTAGTGGTTTCTCGTGAAATGAAGTTTTCTTTTTTTTAATAAATTTATTTTATTTTTGGCTGCGATGGGTCTTTGTTGCTGCGCGCGGGCTTTAGTTGCGGTGAGCTCGGGCTACTCTTCATTGTGGTGCACGGGCTTCTCATTGCGGTGGCTTCTCTTGTTGCGGAGCTCGGGCTCTAGGCGCGCGGGCTTCAGTAGCTGTGGCACGTGGGCTCAGTAGGTGAGGCTCACAGGCCCTAGAGCGCAGGCTCAGTAGTTTTGGCGCACGAGCTTAATTGCTCTGTGGCATGTGAGATCTTCCCAGACCAGGGCTCGAACCCATGTCCCCTGCATTGGCAGGTGGATTCTTAACCACTGCGCCACCAGGGAAGCCCAGAAATGGAATTGTATTAATTCTGTTTTACTTTAATTTGGATGCAGACCCTATTTATTTATTTATTTATTTAGTAATGTAGCTATAGTCTAGTACCTGAAAACGTTTATCCTAGAACCAGATTGTCTAGATTCAAATTCTAACCCTACATTTTGCTCCTTGTGAGACATAGGCTAACTACTTAGCATGTGCTTCAGTAGCCTTATAGATAAGATGGAGATAATAATACCATCTACCTCACAGAATTGTTAAAATTCAGTTAGATTATCATGGAACATATAAATAACAATAAGAGTATCTGGCCTATAGTAAACTCTTTTACCTTTAATTGTATATAATAATTTCATTCTTTTCTTTTATCAAGGGGAAGGAATTTAGAATGTAATTCCAAATATTGATAGAACTAGGGTAATTATTTTAATTTTAAATTAATTTAAAAAACTCAGTTACATAAAGATAGAATTCCTCTATTTCTGCATCATTACCATATTTAGCTTTCAGCACAGTATTTAAATTTCAATTCAGTAACTTCACAGTTGTACGTCTTTTTACAAACTTTCAATATTGAGAACAGTGGCCTGAAGAATTTTTAAGCTGTTTTTTTTTTTTTTTTTTTGGTGGGAGGGAGAAGAAGGATAAGTTTTAACCCCACTATTTTGTAATTTAGTTTGGTCATGACTCTGATTTGATGAAACTGAGATCAGTATGATAAATGAAATTGCAAAGTTCAAGACTTTGCTCCACTGTTTATTGTTAACTATTCAAATGAACTGAATTCTTAAAATTTCAGTTGTTTCCAGAACATGCCGCTTCTGAAGCATCTTAATCTCAATGTGTAAGCAGATTGTTATTATTCATCTAATCCATCAACCATAACTGCATTGCAGGTGGTCTGGCCCTAGGAGGGCACAAAGTTCATAGACTTAATTATTACAAACAGTATGTCTTCTATTTTAATTTTCTAGTGGAGGGTAACTCTAGGTCAGTCATGCAAGGAACTGACTTAAGTTCCATGTCCTTGAAAAATGTTGCCACCTCAGTTTAAATTAATGGTCTAACAGCTTCGACCATTTGGGGAGCACTCTTAGTAGTCATATGGCCTAAATTTGACTACTTTCATATTAGCATTGTTAAGACATTATGGGAATTCCCCGGCAGTCCAGTGGTTAGGACTCCACGCTTTCACTACTGAGGACCTGCGTTCAATCCCTGGTTGGGGAACTAAGATCCCACAAGCCATGCAGTGTGCCAAAGAAAAAAAAAAAGACTTAATTAAATCCCAGAACACAGTCGTGCTTGTCATGGGCATCATGTTTAAGAGTTCTTCTCAATATACAGACTGCCAACAAACACATGAAAGGATGCTCAACATCTTTACTCATTAGAGAAATGCAAATCAAAACTACAATGAGATATCATCTCACACCAGTCAGAATGGCCATCATCAAAAAATCTAGAAACAATAAATGCTGGAGAGGGTGTGGAAAAAAGGGAACACTCTTGCACTGCTGGTGGGAATGTGAATTGGTACAGCCGCTATGGAGAATGGTATGGAGGTTCCTTAAAAAACTACAAATAGAACTACCATATGACCCAGCAATCCCACTACTGGGCATATACCCTGAGAAAACCATAATTCAAAAAGAGACATGTACCAAAATATTCATAGCAGCCCTATTTACAATAGCCCGGAGATGGAAACAACCTAAGTGTCCATCATCGGATGAATGGATAAAGAAGATGTGGCACATATATACAATGGAATATTACTCAGCCATAAAAAGAAATGAAATTGAGCTATTTGTAATGAGGTGGATAGACCTAGCGTCTGTCATACAGAGTGAAGTAAGTCAGAAAGAGAAAGATAAATACTGTATGCTAACACATATATATGGAATTTAAGAAAAAAAATGTCATGAAGAACATAGGGGTAAGACAGGAATAAAGACACAGACCCACTAGAAAAAAAAAAGAGTTCTTCTGTCACATCAAAATTTTCTTGGACACCAACCACCACATGATAGATCTAATTGGATGGTAATATATATACATATATGTAGCTGAGCTCTCTTCCACTGCAATAGAAACGCCATAAATGATTTAACTTTTTCATAGAATTTGTCCTGTGAATTCTCAGCCTTATCTTCATTACACTGAATAATGGTGTTTGCCTTTGATAATGCTATTTTTGGTTATGGAGTGTGGGGCATGATTTTTCTCCTGCATTCAAGAGATAATCCTTTATAAACTCTCCATTCCTAAAAAAAGTTTTAACGGAGAAAGGGTATTTTTCAATTCCTATGTGATTGGATTTTGCAGCATAATCATTTATTATACATTTAATATTAATGTTTTATAAATCTGGGGAATTTCCAACTCTGCTGAGAAATTCCACTGGGAAAAAGAAAAGAAAAAGAATAATAAAATAAAATGTCCCTGTACTACTCAGTGCTCCTTTCTTGGTAGTGGAAAACACATTTCTAAGAAAAGTGGAAACTTTAACAACTCAAATATCTTCAAGATAAATATTGCCCTAAAACTTGCCTTATCATAAAACCATACAAAAATTAGACAGATTTTAAAAAAGGGAGTCAGAATTGTTTATCTAATTGATCAGAGCCAAAGGGCCAGTGATTCTTTTTTAATATTGAAATAATATAAAAAATAAGGTGAAACATACCTTGTGGTCCATAAGTCAAAGGGATTCCTTAAAAGATATTGTATTTATCATAACTAAATTTAAAAACTCTAGTTTGCAAACAATATTGAAAGCAGAGAGATTAAGAAAAATTACCAATTTTTGAAACCTTTTGGACATTTAAAAAAAAATAATAACAAATGGTATTTTATTAAATTTTAATAAACTGTGTACAACATAGAAATACTTGCCATATACACCATTCTTGGACATTTTCTTACAATTGTAAATATTCAGAGCACTTTACTATATTCCACAACAGCATTTTTTAAGGTTTATTTTTCATAAAGGAACAACTGTGTAAAAGATCAAGCAGCATCAATTGTCTGTTTCATTGCCCTCCAAGGCAATCTGTGGAATTAAATAATTGCAATTTTGACCTCTACTGCAAATGATCAATCAGCTGAGGCTTCTACTAAAAGTCCTTAATATGACAAAGACAAAAGAAGAAGATACAATTGTCAGATGAAGTGGCCAAAGATTTACTGATCTTATTTTTTAAAGTCTTTATCTGCACAGTAACAAATATAAATATTTGATTATTTCATTAAGTTTATCCAGTGAGTACTTATTTATCAGCTAAGAGGCCCTAGGCACTAATCTAGCCATTTGGGATCTAGAAGTAAATAAAACATAAAGAGACCCCTTTACCTTATAGTACAAGAATTCTTTTGAGAAGACAGATATTTATGGGGAAAAAAAAGTAAACATGTTGTGTGTTAGATTGTGATGAAAGTTAGGGGGACAAACATAAGTTAGGGTAACAGTCCCTGTGGTGAGATGTGGTGAGCTATTTTAATAGAATAATGTAGGGTGACTTCTCTAATAAAGCTACCTTTGAAAAGGCATTGGAAGAAATTAAATGAACAAGCCAAGGCTCCAGGATAAACTTGGCAGGCAGAGCGGATACCTAAAGCAAAGGTCCTGAACCTTCCTGCTGGTCCAGTGGTAAAGAATCTGCCTTCCAATGCAGGGGACACACGTTCGATCCCTGGTCGGGGAGCTAAGATCCCACACGCTGCGGGGCAACTAAGCCCGTGCACCTCAAATACTGAGCTCTCGTGCTTCAACTAGAGAGCCTGAGGGCCGCAAACTACAGACCCCATGCACCCTGGTGCCCGTGAGCCACAACTAGAGAGAAGCCCACACTCCACAACGAAAAGATCACGCCTGCTGCAACTAGGACCTGACGCAGCCAAAAAAATACGGGAACTAAATAAATAAATAAGTAAATAGACAAATAAATAAAGAGAAGACCTAAGATAGATAAATAAATAAATGAATAGAAGGCCTAAGATAGATAAATAAAGAGAAGGCCTAAGATAGATAGATAAATAAATAAGTAAATAAGTAAAGAGAAGGCGTAAGATAGATAGATAGGTGAATAAAGAGAAGGCCTAAGATAGATAGATAAATAAACAAATAAATAAATAGATTAAATCAATCAATCAATCAATAAAGTAAAGGCCCCAAGGGGCATTGTGTGTGCCTGGAAGTGTGAGGAAGTCAATGTAGTGGATGAAGACAAAGTAAGGTGGTAGGCAGTGAAGTTGGAGGGGTCACCAAAAGGACAACTGGCAGTGACTTAATTTGCTGTGTGTGTATGTATTTACCTTGAACCAGGAACTCTGCGTTCAGGCCACACACCTCAACTCTCCATCCCTAAGTGATACTTTAGAATTTGTTTTTAATGAGAAAGAGGGAAGAGAAATAACAGGTGTGTATCTATTTGCGTGTGTGTGTTTATTCTTTCCTAAAAACAGTACTAAATTCTTTGATTTTATTATTTAAAAGAACTGTTAGGAATTTTTATTTCTATTATACAGTTGAAGAAATGGTCCACAAATTCTGTTTTTTTCTGCTTCCTAAACATATCCTCTTGCTACCTGCCCAAACAGTCATTCTGGGATCCCAGGGTGGCCAACAAAAAGTGCTAATGTATGCCTTCAAAGAAACACAAGGTAGAAATGACTTGGAAGTTGGCCCCAGATTTATCTGGGTTTGAATTCTAGTACTGCTACTCGTTGGCTAGGTTAACACTTGTTAACATAGTCATGCAAATATCCCAGGCACTTATTAGTTTCATTTGCCTGTAAAATGAGTATAATAATATCATGTATGTAAAGATTAACATATATAAGGAAGCTAGCCTAGAATCCCCAGATGAAAATAATAAATATTAGTTCCCGTCTTCTCCCTTCCTTCAATTAGGAGATGGAGATCAAGTGGGGATTCAACCTGGTTTGGGGAAATTGATGGACAGAAAGAAAGCATGCGCAGGACCTGCTTTATGAGGCAAAGCTCACTTCCCAGTGGAGAGTGGAGGTGTGTGGTCTGATCCCTTGAAGAGTTCCTGGTTCAAGGCCTGAAAAGAACTGAAGGTAAGGAAAGGGTGAGAAAGAGGGAAAGGGAAGTAGCAGCTGTGTATCTATTAAAATAATTAACAGCTAACGCTATTAAAATAATTCAGGGGAGGGCTTCCCTGGTGGCACAGTGGTTGAGAGTCCGCCTGCCGATGCAGGGGACACGGGTTCGTGCCCCGGTCCGGGATCCCACATGCTGCGGTGCGGCTGGGCCCATGAGCTATGGCCGCTGAGCCTGCGCGTCCGGAGCCTGTGCTCCGCAACGGGAGAGGCCACAACAGTGAGAGGTCCGCGTACCGCAAAATAAATAAATAAATAAAAATAATTCAGGGGAGATTTGAATTTAGAATTGGTAGAGGTGGAGGTGGGGATGGTGGTGATATTCTGATGGTTGAACTAGCAGATGTGAAATAGGAAGTGAAAGAAAGTGAGGGGTTAATCATGATTATCAGCTTTTTGCCAACCCCCCCCCAAAAAAAACTGTAAGGCGTCTGTGGGACTATGGAGTGAAGCAAATTGGGGCAGAGAAAGATCCCTTCTGTTGAGTAGACAACACAATTGAATATGACTCAAAAGTTTGAAGGAGAAGATTCAGGAACACAAACAAATTGGTATGTAAATCTGTGAGACCAAAAGAAAAAAAAAAGAAACAAACAAAAAAAACCGCATTAATTGCTTATACAATAAGATGAAATCATTTTTCATTTTATATTTACTCACTCAAATATTGTTCGAATTTAAGAAATGCTAAGGGTTTATCCATTTTGAAATTTTCCATTTAAAGAAAAAAATAATATTCTCACAGACATATTCATCAAGAATGAGATGACCAGAACTTGAGGAAAGTAAAAATAATAATAATGTTTTGTGAATTTTATGCAAGTGAACTTTCTCGAGATGCTTTTGACTATTAATTTCTCTTCCTATTTTCTCTGCCCTTAGATTTGTTTCATGAACCACTGCTGAGAATGAGCTTAATGAGTAGTTTATTGGAGTTGGAAGTCACAAGAAAAACATACCAGGAGAAAATAAGATTTATGAATATGTACATCATTGCACTCTAGATTATTTCACTTATTAGTCAATACAATCTATTATAATTATAAACTATAATAATAACTAAGGAAATTTAGATTCAAAGAGGTCATGTAAAATGTTTTAAGGTCTTGTCTTAGTTTGCTAGGGCTGCCATCACAAAATACCACAGACTAAGCTGTTCAAAAGACAGAACTCTTATTTTCTCTGGAGGCTGAAGTACAAGATTGAGTTGGTTTCTCCTGAGCCCTCTGTCCTTGGCTTGGAGAGGGCTGCCTTCTCACTGGGTTCTCTAATGGCTTTTTCTCTGTGCAGATACATCCCTAGTGACTCTTCCTCTTCCTATAAGGACACCAGTCACATTGCATTAGGGCCCACCCATATAACCTCATTGAATCTTAATTTTCTCTTTAAAGGCCCTATCGAGAAATACAGTCACATTGTAAGCTATTAGGAATTAAGACTTCAACAAAAAAATTTAGGAGGACAATATTAAGTTCATAACACTCACATGGCTATTAAAAAAATAAAACTGAGATTTTCATACTCTCAGACTCCAAAATCCACCCTCTTTCCAATATACTGTGCACTGTTTGACATTAGACCTAGGCCTGAGACTAAAGATAGAGGTAGGAACACAGAGCTGATAGGGAGCAGAGATCATTCGAAGAGGCTTATGTAGTGGAGTTATATAAATTTTGATACTTCAGTTATTGCTCACTCTACCTTGAGTCAAATTACCTGTATGCCATTTAGAGCTTTTTGGTTTCTTTTTTAATTAATTAATTAATTTTTATTGAAGTATAGTTGATTTACAATGTTGTGTTAGCTTTAGGTATACAGCAAAGTGATTCAGTTATACATACATATATACCTAATTTTTTTCAGATTCTTTTCCCTTATAAGTTATTAAAAATTATTGAGTATAGTTCTCTGTGGTATATAGTAGGGCCTTGTTAGTTGTATAATTTATATATGGTGGTGTGTATATTTTAATCCCCAACTCCTAATTTATTCCCTCTCTCTTTCCCCTTTGGTAACCATAAGTTTGTTTTCCATGTCTGTGGGTCTGCTTCTGTTTCATATATAAGTTCATTTGTATCTTCTTTTTTTTGATTCCACATATAAGCAATATCTTATACTTGTCTTTCTCTGTCTGGCTTCACTTAGTATGACAACCTCTAGGTCCATCCATGTTGCTCCAAAATACAGCTGGATTAAAATCTCAGCAAGGCTCTTCGTTAATCGCTTACCAAAGGTAGACTCCTTGACTTTTAATTTACAGTTCTTCATCTCTAACTGGGAAAATCCTGTTTACTTTTCAGAGCTATTGTGATGTGTAAATGAAGCAGTAGGCTGCAGCAGGGTAGCTTTTCAGTAAATGCTATCTCATCCTGTCACTAGAGATTCTGGAAATTTTTAACCCTTGGGTCAAGCGTCTCAGTGTCTTTCATGACTACAAATATACTTTGAGTGGCCCCAACACAAACTATCAAATAATAAGGTATCTTAAACCTGTTACAAGTTTGTTTAATATAGTGTTTGAGATTGGAACAAAAGAACAGTTTCAATATGGAACCATCTGTAGAAGTGAAAGGAAGTTTGTGCCAAAAATATTTCCTCTGGCTAAGTGATGAATGCTTTGATCTAGAAGTTGACTTAATATAAAATTGCCTAATTTGTATGCTGAGAGAGAGAGGAGGTACAGAGCACTGTTAGAGAAGCGTTAGATTTTCCTGAGTTTAGTGTTTTATCAATTGATGCAATTAATTGTTTCTAGTCTATGTGTGTATGTATATGTATTTTATGTATATATATATATATATATATATGTTTCTAGTCTATGTATATATACACATATACATCATAAGACTATATATAAATACATATTTGTAGTATATATAAAATATATAAAAATATATGTAAGGAAATATAACATTTTCTTATTGAAAAGGGGGAAATTAGTAAAGAACAATTATCGTATAGTTAAACTTATGTAATATATGAGTATACCCTAGAAAAAAGATCAATTCATATTTGTCTGATATATACATATGTATAAGACAGTTATTACTTGTCCTATATAGAAAGAAAACTTACTACATTTGAGATAGTATTTAACATGTTTGGAATGACTCCAAAAATGATTTGAAATAACGTGAATATTAGATGAAAATTGCCCTTTGAATATATTACCTACTGTGTGTAATTGTTACTACTGTAAGAAACTTATCACTAGTGTTATAAGCGTCCTTAATTGTAAATTATTGTTTTAAACCCAATTTTACATAAGATAACGCATTGCAGTGCATGTTGGTGTCAGTCCTTCTGATTTCAGACAGATCTTGAGTGCAGATGGGGACTGAGGAATGAGTTGAGGAGACAGAGCTGAGAGTTCAGAGAAACCAAGACTAGAATTCGTAGGTCAGAGGAACAGTGACAGGGCTGCACAGAGAGAGAATTCCAGATGGCAGCAGAGTGCTCCCCTCCAGCATTTGGCTAAGTGCTGATCAGGGCATGTGTCTGAGGTTAGGGAAAACCACCTCAAGGATTGGGTGTAACAAGGCATGGCATTCACACAAAGACAGTCATAGTGCATGTTCTCACCCCACCTTCCCGACTGGAAAACCTCAAAGTTTACAGGGTGCTGTACACAGAAGGGTTTTGCCTCAGTAGTGGGAAAAAATTAGCCTAAAACAAAACTGCAAAAGTTCCAAATAACAAATCTTATAAACCAGATCCAGAGGATCAAAACATTCCTAAGGAATTTTAATAAATCTCAAAATTAAGCATAAGAATGTTTATAGAAATAAATATATCTAACACTCACTATGTAAAATTCACAGTGTTAGAAAACCAATGAAAAGTTACCAAGGAAGTGTTAGAAGTAGTAAGCACTGATATTAAAACAATTATTATACCTGTACTGCCTATGTCCAAAAGGAAGTAGAAACAAAGAAGATAAAAAGTAATGCAAAACAGACTTTCAAATTTCTAGAGATGAAAATTACAATGTCCAAGATGAAAATAAATTGGATGTAATTAAAGACAAACTAAATATGGTCAAAAAAAGTTTAATGAACAATAAGCAAAGGGGTAAATAAACTGTACTATATTCATAAAAAGTAATAAAATGACAAAAAGGAATGAATTATTGACATACACAACATGAATAAATCTCACATATGCTGACAGAAAGAAGACAGACAAAAAGGGTATATATGGTGGAATTGAACATATACGAAATTCTAGAAAAATGCAAATTATTGCATGGTGACAACAGATTAGTTGTTGCCCGGGATTAGAGGGGTAGGTAGAGTTGGAAAGAATACATTAAAAAGACCACGAGGAAACTTTTTTGTCAACAGATCTGTTTATTATTTTGATTGTGGTGATAGTTTCATGGTTTTATACATACATCAAAACTCATCAAATTGCATACTATAATATGTGCATTTTATCATATAAACAACTTAATAAAGTTGTTTTAATATTAATTTACATGTAAGTATGAAAGAGCATGTAATGGATTTTCCTATCTCTTCAAACTTGTGTTTTAAAGACTTGAAATTACCACTGTAATGTTCAAAGGAGCAGTTTTACAGGGTTCACCACTGTAAAAATTTATATAGCCTCATTTTTCTTCAAATTAAAAAAATAACATGGATTTAATGGCAAGAATGAGGTTTCATTTTTTATTATCTATAAAATTGCAACCACGTGTGGTAAAAAAAATCTCTCTGGGTCTGTTACGTATTTTCTGACCTTGAGAGTAGAGGCAGTGACTTCTAATTTTCCAGATTATCTTTTCAAAGACTCACCATTCAGTCTAAGAACTGAACATGACTCTTACCTTGATATCACTTGCATGACTCTGGTGACCTTTCCTCTTTTCTGATCCCCTCAGAGGTAACCACTATCTTCAGTTTTGCATTTAAAATTTGTTTGCTATGAATTTAAGCTTTACCAAATAAATTGACAGAATTTATGGGTTATTTTTCTGTTTTTTTTGACATATCTCCTAATGTTAAATATGCAAGAACAGTTAGGCAAACAACTAATAACAATGTCTGCATCATAGTGTGTTATTTTCAGTTTTTAAAAATTCGATTGTGCCAAATTATTTTCTTGGGGCTTCCCTGGTGGCTCAGTGGTTGAGAGTCCGCCTGCCGATGCAGGGGACACGGGTTCGTGCCCCGGTCCGGGAAGATCCCGCGTGCCGCGGAGCGGCTGGGCCTGTGAGCCATGGCCGCTGAGCCTGCACGTCCGGAGCCTGTGCTCCGCAACGGGAGAGGCCACAACAGTGAGAGGCCCGCGTACCGCAAAAAATAAATAAATAAATAAATAAAATAAAAAAGGCTCTGCTTTCCCCCATTTAAAAAAAATTTCTTTTTCTTAATCTCTTGGATCACCATATTCACCCAACAGAACACTAATGTGTGTAACAGTTGCGCTACTTCACTGCCATCTCTTAGTGATATCTCTCTGTGCTTTCAATTTGTACGTTCCTTATCATTAGTGACACTAATCACTTTTTCATATGGTAATGATTCTTTAAATTTTTCCCCCTAAATCCCTGATTTTTTCCCCATATTTTTCTATTTTTAATTAAAAAAAATTTATTGGAATATAGTTGCTTTACACTCGTGTTAGTTTCAGGTGTACAGCAAAGTGAATCAGCTATACCTATACATATATCCCCTCTATTTTGGATTTCCTTCCCATTTAGGTCACCACAGAGAACTGAGTAGAGTTCCCTGTGCTATACAGTAGGTTCTCATTAGTTATCTATTTTATACATAGTATCAATAGTATATGTATGTCAATCCCAATCTCCCAATTCGTCTCACTCCCTGCTTCTCCCTTGGTATCCATATATTTTTTCTCTATGTCTGTGTTTCTATTTCTCCTTTGCAAATAAGATCATCTATATCATTTTTTTAGATTCCACATACATGTGTTAGTATACAATATTTGTTTTTCTCTTTCTGACTTACTTCACTCTGTATGACACACTCTAGGTCCATCCACGTCTCTACAAATGACCCGTTTTCGTTCCATTTTATGGCTGAGTAATATTCTATTGTATATATGTACCACTTCTTCTTTATCCATTCCTCTGTTGATGGACACTTAGTTTGCTTCCGTGTCCTGGCTATTGTAAGTAGTGCTGCAGTGAACATAGGGGTGCATGCATCTTTTTGAATTATGGTTTTCTCTGGGTATATGCCCAATAGTGGGATTGTTGGGTAATATAGTAGTCCTGTTTTTAGTTTTTTAGGAACCTCCATACTGTTCTCCATAGTGGCTGTATCAATTTACATTCCCACCAACAGTGCAAGAGGGATCCCTTTTCTCCACACCCTCTCCAGTATTTATTGTTTGTACATTTTGTGATGATGACCATTCTGACTAATGTGAGGTGATACCTCATTGTAGTTTTGATTTGCATTTCTCTAATGGGAAAATGAAATGTTTTATCTGGGCATTTTTGTGTGTGTGTGTGTGGTATGCGGGCCTCTCACTGTTGTGGCCTCTCCTGTTGCAGAGCACAGGCTCCGGACGTGCAGGCTCAGTGGCCATGGCTCACGGGACCAGCCGCTCCGCGGCATGTGGGATCTTCCCAGACCAGGGCATGAACCCGTGTTCCCTGCATCGGCAGGCGGACTCTCAACCACTGCGCCACCAGGGAAGCCCGCGGAAAAGCTTTGATGCCTAAAAATGTCTTCTCATCTACTAACTGATGGTTGGCACTCAACTCTCATCCTTTTATCTCGGAATCTCATCCCTTTAGCTTAAATCTTTTTTTCCCATTAAAATTCAAATACTGGTTGTGCTTTAAGATCGTAGTCATTTTTACCTCAGCCTGAATGATCCAAAAGCAAGTTTTGATGATGTGCAAGAGGGAAGAGAACTTGAGGGCATAAGGGTTCTGCAGAGGGTATTAGGGAATAGAGAAGACAGAGCAATAACTAGACTCACAGGGGAAACTCAGAAAGTGGAGCTTGATGAAACAAGCAAACATCACGGTTTTGCTAAGGTCTATTCTAATTAGTTGTTATTCGTGTGTAAAAGTTTGCCTAAAAAGCATAACCTATGAGTGATTTGTGCCCCTGCATATTACGGATGTATAATAAAATTCAAACAGTGCAAGGAACACACAGATGACCACATGGCCTCAGCCATGCTCCATTTTGTAGTCTGCCCACTTTGAGCATCAGAAAATGGATTGTAGAAATCTGGTTCATCTTATGTTAAACTTCTCATTCCCCAAATTTGAAATAGTATTTATTTAAAAACCAGGTTCTTTATAAAGATCGCAAAAACACTATAAAGTATTCATTGAAAAGAACCTAACATTTACTACTGTAGTACATTATGTACAATTTATTGACTATTTCTACTGAATATACATGTATGTATTACATAATCTAACATTTATATTAAGTATAACTATAATATGATTTTTTTTAAAATTTATTTTATTTATTTATTTTTGGCTGTGTTGGGTCTTCGTTGTTGTGTGCGGGCTCCCTCTAGTTGTAGCGAGCAAGGGCTACTCTTCGTTGCGGTGCGCGGGCCTCTCATTGCTGTGGCTTCTCCTGTTGCGGAGCACGGGCTCTAGGCACACGGGCTTCAGCAGTTGTGGCACGTGGGCTCAGTAGTTGTGGCTCGCGGGCTCTAGAGCGCAGGCTCAGCAGTTGTGGCGCACGGGCTTAGTTGCTCCGTGGCATGCGGGATCTTCCCGGACCAGGGCTCGAACCCGTGTCCCCTGCATCGGCAGGCGGACTCTCAACCACTGCGCCACCAGGGAAGCCCCTATAATATGATTCTTGTGTCAACCCTGACAAAGCTGGTGAAATCCTTTGCTACAAAAATATGTCTCTGCCTTATATTTTTGTTTCAGTATTAGTTTCCACATTTGCCAGCAAGATACTTTTCATCCTACTAAACTAATAGGCCACTTAGTTGAATACTGGATAAAATACAAATGGCAGAGAATTCTCCATTTCTGTTTATACTTTTAAAAGTTTCAAATAAAAGTGCAAAGCTTTTATCAATTTCTGTAGTTTGCTCTCTTCCTAAGCCTACTTGATTCTTCCATCAATATTTAAGTTTCTGGTTTTAAATAACTGTGACTCTCCTTTAACGTGTTCTCTGTTAAAGGTTTTCTCTCCCTTTAGAATTGTTAGTAGGAGAAGTGGTATTTTTGTGGGAAGAAAACTGCAGCTTCTCTACTACCCAGCTGTCAGGACTATAGAGCTACATCCTCAGTTGTATAATCAGAAACCTGGCCTGGCATCAACTAGTGGGATTAATAACCACTTTTTCAATGCCTTGCAATTAAAAGATTTACATCAACTTCTCTTTGTTTTAACAAGAGCATATAGAACCCAGTGTGGGTGTGGCTCATGATTCTGCTTCTCTGACTCATGATCTTAGACTTCTTGCTTCCAACTTCCTAATGAATGTGCCCTTTAGCAATTGCTGGGGGCCAGGTTTGTTTACTGCTACTCCTTTCCAACAGTTCAATGCCACGAGGCATCTCTTGAATGTATTTCTTTGCTACAACGTATTTCTCTCCCCTGCCCTCACCCCACTCTCAGGTTCTGTTGCTTATTTAAGATTTGCATCTGTAAAGAGTCCTTTGGGTTTGTTTCCTTGGTGGACTGGCTGTCTTCCAAGATTTTGTTGTTAATCTTGTCTGACCTTTTAAAGATGACCTTTTGGTGTTTTTATAAAACTTCTCAAGAAAAGGAAAACAGAAGTGCTCATCTAACCCTCTTCTAAAGACTATGCAAAAAAGCCAGTTGTTTTAAAACATTATGGCTGGTGATATAAATGGCTGCAGCATATTATATCTACACCTGCATGTTTTTAACTTCCAGAAACTAAAAATCAGCTCTGCAACATGCAATCAGCCATGAAGAAAGAAACAAACAAAAACCCAGTATTGAAAGATTTTTGCCTGATACCTGAATGTATTGGTGAACAAGCCTGCTACTTCTAGTATTTACATAAAGACAGTAGTCAAATAACCAATGCACTAAAACAAACAATTCTTCTGTGAGAAAAAAAGAATGATGCTACTTAGAGTTGACGGACATGAACTTTAGGAATTTTAGAGCTGAAAATAATCTTGGAGGCCTCCTTTTATAGATGAGGAATATGAGGTCTATGGTGGTTAAGTGAATTGTCCAAGCCAGAGATGGGACTAGGGTCAAAGTTGAGGTCTTCTGCCAGGATGTTGAGCTTACTCTTTGAACTTGCTGGGTGTTTACATATTGCATCAACAGAGCCCATATGTACTGGATTTTCTTCCATTTACCAATAGAAGCAAGTTAGTGCCTTTACAGGTATTGTAGTATAAAATCAGCCCATTCAGTCAAACTAGTCAAAAATTAGTCAATCTAGGAGTCCCAAAGAGACAATGCTTTGCAGGCTTTTTCTTTTCTTTTCTTTTCTTTTCCCACTGGAAATGGGAATTAGATAGATAATGCATGTTTGTGTGTATGTATGTATACATACATACATATATATATATATATACTTATATCTTGTTCAAATTTAAAAGAATACAATTTTTTATAGTCTAATTATGTATGACATAAAAATAGAACGTCGTTAATCAAATACATTTGCAGTATTTATTTTTGTAAGTAACTTCCTTTCTTTATATATCTATACAGTTTTAAAGATAATGGGACAACACAGAAATATTATTCATTTTCAAGCTAACACTGATAAATAATGTTTTGTAAGTGCCCTAAATTATGTAAAGACTAAAAGTTCCATTGTTCTATCTATTCTATGGAAAGTGGTTGATGTTTAGCTATGAAATAATGTATCAATCTCAGGAAACAATTCTTAGGTTAAAAAACTCATCTTCCCTGTGATGTCTTTTCACAAAGATTTAATTCAAAGAATTTGCCTTTGTAAGATCTCCATCACTTTTCACCATTGTTCCCATGCATGTTCCTGTTAAGAGTGCCTGATTCTGTTGCTAAGCAACCTTGCAGTCTTGTTGGCTCATGATGATGAACTAATAATTATTTAAAATGTGTCTGTTTGGATAGGGTCTTTTAAAGAATATCATGATACTTTTGTGTAAGAGGCTGGGTAAGAGGGGTCTTCATTTCAACTTACAGTTCGACAGGAATATAAGTGATAGAATGATGTTTTCCAGAAGAGTTGGAAGAATGCCAAGAGTACACTAAAAAGCACTAGGTCTTACTTCCTCCCGGTATGCTTTTTTTCTAGAAAAGGTTAAAAGTCAGTCAGATGACAAGTCAAGAAATTTACCAAAGGACTTCAAAGAAATATGAGGAACATCAATATTCCTTTTATTGACTAGATTAAATTATTATGTTTTTCCTTCTCATCCCAAATTCTTAAGAAAAATTGTCAAGCCATACTATGTTGAAAAATAAGTCCCATGTAAGCGAGACATGGGTATTTGAATTTTATCAGGCTTCCAGAGAAAACTAAATTGTTGATTAAATCCTCATCCTGCTTGCTCTTGTCCCAGACATCCCTCTCCAGTTCAGGAATATCCTCCTTTAAATAGCTTATTTAACCATATGGGACTGATGCCAGTAGCCTTAATATTTTCTGTACGGTATACTGCGATATATAAGGGGACTACCATCATATCTCTAGCATGTAGTGAGAGTTAGTAAATAGCATTCCCAGTGTGTATCTGGAAAAACAAAAAGGTTGTTCCTTTAAACCATCTTTTTTGGTGATAAAGCAAAGAATCAAAGGTATTTCATTACTAAAGAATCCGAGAATGTCCTAACTCTAAGAGAAGAGCACTTCTAATGTCATCTCAAAATCCATCCAATCCAGAAGCAGAGCTGATGGTGCTACCAAGAGACAGAGTCTCCTTGTGGTGACACCACCTTCAAAAGTTTTGCAAGGTACCCCCAAACATCACCAGTTTTCTTTACAACCTTGCTTGTCTCTAGTATTTAAAGACACATCTGATACTTATTGATTCTATTTATATTTTGAGGGTGATCCCTTCTTAGGGATATCATCTCATATGCAAAGTTAAAAGTATTGATCATTTTTCTCTCCTAAACTTAAACTATTATAATTTATGTTTAAGGCAGCCAAATTTAACAGCTTTGGGGCCATAAAGGTGAGTGTTTAAATCTTGGTTCACTGTTCTGGAGGTGGTATATGGCCACTCCAGGTATCAGTTTTCTTACTTATAAAATAGGGTTTGCAGTGCTTTCTTCACAGATAAAGGATTAAATTTGATATGCTAACATAGTGTCTACCATATAGTGTACATTAAATGTGAGCCCTCTTTCCTATCTCCACTGGGTGTGGCCAACTTCTAGTTTTCTAGGATTTACTAGAAAATTTCATACCTTCTAGGAATATATGGCTTCTGATCATATTCCCTTACCATCTTCATTTTACTAAACTAAAGGCTCTTAATTTTTTTGTAATTCCCACATTCTTATTTCCTATCTCAGCTACTTTTCTGTTAATTTTTTAGAATTCAGTTTATTTTAGCAGGCATGAATTGAGGTAAGGGGAATTACAGTAGGTCCTGTGGTTACAAATGTCAACAGGATCCCTGTTCTCAGGTACCTTACAGTCTAGTGTCAAGAGTAGTAAACAGACAAAAAATTGCAATTTGACCTGATAAATTCTGTGATATTGGTAAGCCTGTGACAACACAAGGGAAATATCTAAATCAGATTAGGGAGGATGGGAGATTAAAGGTAAAGGAGCTTGCCGTACTTGTAGGCTTTTCTCTAGAGTTGGCAAACATCTTTACCTGTGTTCAAGGTTTAGATGGACCAAGACAGCCTTCACATTCCTTTCAGCTTAATAAAACTTTAGACAGGTTTCTTCCTGACTTATAGGCCCTTGACCTCCCCTTATTTAGAACATTCACTCTAAAAAACATGCAAATTCTTTTTTCACCCCTTTGACACGTAAATCTTCTTCTAGTAATCTTGCCAGATTTACAACCCAGGAATGTCTTTCTCACGGACATGGGAGCCATTTTTCGAAATGTAATCATCAAGAAAGATAGCACCGCATTCTCTGTGGGAGGGCAAGAGTCTAACTTCAATAAGTGCTGATTAGCAAACACAGATGGCCTAATCACATTAACCAGTCTCCTCCTAATGTCCTCCAGTACCAGTCCACTAGCTCACTCCAGAATTGGTAAACTGTCCCACCTTTTGTTTCAGCAGAGTTTAGTCCAATCTCTCTCTCCAATTGCAATCGTTTTCAATAAACTTTCCCTTGCCTGTTTAAGTCTGTCCTTGGACAGGATGCATCCAGGTTTTGTACAAGGGGGAAAAACTGATTTTTGCACAATAATCTACTCACTGATGCCTGGCACTTGGTCAACTTTTGTAATTGCTGATTAAAATAAGTCCATCATGTCAATGTCTAGGGGGAAATGTTTTCAATGGCTCTAAACACTTTGAGCAGTGATCAATGAAATCTCTGAGTTCACCATCTTCTAACTGGAACTAGAATTATTTTTCCAAAAATATATTTCTTTACACTTATGCACAAAATGAGCCTCTGCCTCAAAGAGACTGTGAGTAGGCTCAAGTATCCACTCGTCCTAATAGCTTTATACTCGTTCTTTTGGTATTTCAATTATCTCAAGTGTTCAGAATCATGAATAAAGTTGGGAGCAATTCATGATGATGTTAATCAACTATAAATTACTCAACAAGGGCTCCCCTTATTATACTCTCCATGAAGCTCCCTAGAGGATCAGCTCAGGTACTGGCCTCATGCACAGTCTACATTGAGAGGATTTCCAATAATTGATGGTTTTAGCCAAAATTTTGAATTCTAAAAATGGATGGAAATTTGGAAATTCTAAATCAATCGTAGCAAATTACAAATTATCATCAAGAAAGACTGCATAATAAAAATTTCTAAAGGTTACTGTAGAAATTAAGCTTAAATTCAAATTTAATTCTAAGGTAAATAAAAATATGTACTCCATTTTCTTTTTTTCATTATAAAATTTATAAAACCAGAATTTTCCTTCTAATGTGTGCATTGGGTGTACTTGCTTTTTCTTTCCAAAAAAAGTTTCACTAACTTAAGGACATATACAACATATGGCACCTTAGAATTAAGGAAATATGGGAGAATGATTTTGATTACCTCCTCATGCTACATGAAAATTCATTACTTCAAACTTTCTTGAGCAGTTTTTAAAAAGATGCCAGTTATCTAACTCATACAAACACCCATATACATATGTACATCTTTCTTGTTGGGGAACAGACTTATATTAGTGTAAATAAGTGGTCATTAAAGTTAATGGGTTCATTTTATATAGTTATAATTTAAGATATAGTAGAAATTGGTTTGAACATGATATATACCTTTTTGAAATATATTAGAGACTTATAGAACCACCTCACAGTGACTGTATTTGTCCATTATGAGGTTTAGAATATACTTTACTACTTAAATGAGTTGAGTATGATATTTTATCATTATACCTTTGCTTTTATCATATATTGTGGATGTAGAGTCTTTGGTCAGAAACACCCTCTATATTATAAAAACATCATTATAGAAAAATGCAGTATTCTTTTAATATATAATTTAACATGAAACTAGGACAGATTTTCAGCAGAAGAAGGGAGCTGCATATATTTGGCTTTTACTGGCAGGCCTGTTTCTGCCCAGTAATTACCCAGTCTTTACGTACATGTTACAGTTCAGTGCTTTTAAGGAAATCCAGCTTTCTTTGCTCTCTGATCTTTTCTGCTCACAAAATACTTAGCAAACACATAGCTATTAGCTCCATAGGAAGTGGTTGTATATATCAGGTATTTTTCACAAGCCCACTTAACCAAGGTACCAAGTAATTTGACTAGAATCCAAACCAAATCAGTTGAAGAGCTAAGTGTGCAAAAAATCCTGTAACACACTACATTCCAATGAGCCACAGTTTTATTAACACTGCATGACTTAGCAAACTCAGATGGGGTCTTTGGGTCTTTATGTTGAGTTTCTTTAATTGGCAAATGCTTAAGAGCACACTTTATTTATTGATTGATTGATTGATTAAAGAATCATCTTTTTTTAATTTATTTATTTTTGGCTGTGTTGGGTCTTCATTGCTGCACGTGGACTTTCTCTAGTTGCGGGGAGTGGGGGCTACTGTTCGTTGTGGCGCGCGGGCTTCTCATTGCGGTGCCTTCTCTTGTTGCAGAGCACAGGCTCTAGGCACGTGGGCTTCAGTAGTTGTGGCACACGGGCTCAGTAGTTGTGGTGCATGGGCTTAGTTGCTCCACGGCATGTGGGATCCTCCCGGACCAGGGCTCGAACCTGTGTCCCCCGCATTGACAGGTGGATTCTTTTTTTTTTTGCTGTACGTGGGCCTCTCACTGCTGTGGCCTCTCCCGTTGTGGAGCACAGGCTCCGGACGCGCAGGCTCAGCAGCCATGGCTCACGGGCCCAGCTGCTCCCCAGCATGTGGGATCTTCCCGGACCGGGGCACGAACCCGTGTCCCCTGCATCGGCAGGCGGACTCTCAACCACTGTGCCACCAGGGGAGCCCCGACAGGTGGATTGTTAACCACTGCGCCACCAGGGAAGTCCCTAAGAGCCCACTTTAAATGCAGTTACCCAATGACATCATGATAAGAAATGCTATAGGAATATAGGCATAGAAAAAAAATTATCATCACTCACATATGCCCTGAGCATTTTCTGCTGAAGAGAGAATCTGAACTCCATAATGAGGGTACTAATACATTACATGCTTCTGACAGTAAGTTCTTATCACTTGAGAAATATCATTAAACATTATATCTCTGCAGCTTAATCCTTCTTAACCTGAAATATACCTTTAGAAATAATATTTTAACAGTTTGAGAAAATTCAGCTATTACATAGCTATTTATCTAAATATTTACGTGAGATAATTATGAAGGCATTCTATTAATAATTTTGTGAAGACATTGTAATAACAATTTAGTCTTAGAATTTTAGAAAAAAAATAAACCAATAAAAAGGTACTTCTTCTGGTTCAAACTGTACAAATGAAAATTCTGAAGCTAAGTAAATTGGGCAAAGTATGTTGCTGTTTCATAAGTTAATGAAAGTAAATTTATTTATTAAATTTTTATTTATTTATAGTTTCATGGGTTTATCACACATAAGGTTCAGGTGTATAATATTATATTTTGACATTTATATAAACTACAGTGTGCTCACCACCAAAAGGTTAGTTGTCAACTGTCATCATATTGTTGACCCCCTTTACCCATCTTGCCCTCCCTCCACCCCCTTCTCCTCTGCTAACCACTACTCTGTTCTCTGTATCTATTTGTTTCAGTTTGGTTTCTTCATTCATTTTGTTTTGCTTGTTTTTATATGCCACATATGAGTTAAATCATATGGGATTGGTCTTTCTCCATCTGGTTTATTTCACTTAACATAATACCCACAAGGTCCAGCCATGTTGTCCCAAATGCCAAGATTTCATCTTTTTATGGCTATTCTTCCATTGTAAGTGTGTGTGTATCTTCTTTATCCATTCATCCATCAGTGAACACTTAGGTTGTCTCCACATCTTGTCTATTCTAAATAATGCTGTGATGAACACAGGGGTGCATATATCTTTTCAGATTAGTGTTTTTGTATTCCTTGGATAAACACCCACAAGTGGAATAGCTACATCATATGATAGTTCTAGTCTTAACTTTTTGAGGAATCTCCATGTGATTTACCATAGTGGCTGCACTAATTTACATTCCCACCAAAAGTGCACAAGGGTTCCCTTTTCTTCACTTCCTCTCCAGCACTTATTTCTTGTCTTTTTGATAATAGCCATTCTAATGGGTGTGAAGTGATATCTCCCTGTGGTTTTGATTTACATTTCCCTGATAATTAGTGATGTTGAACATTTTTCACATGCTTGTTGGCCATCTATATACCTTCTTTGGAAAAATATCTATTCAGTTTCTCTGCTCGTTTTTTAATTGGATTGTTAGCTTTTTTGTTGTTGAGTTGCTTGAATTCTTTATCTATTTTGGATATTAGATACATGATTTGCAAATATCTTCTCCCATTTGGTAGGTTTTCATTTTGTTGATGTTTCCTTTGTTGTACAGAAGCTTTTTAGTTTGATAATAGTCCCATTTGTTTAGTTACGCTTTTGTCTCCTTGCCTGAGGAGGCATATGCAGAAAGATATTGCTAAAACCAAAGTCAAAGCGAATACTGCCTATGTTTTCTTCTAGGAGTTTTATTGTTTCAGATCTTACATTGGAGTCTCTAATCCATTTTGAGTTGATATCTATGTATGGTATAAGATAGTGGTCTAGTCTCATTCTTTTGCGTGTGGCTATCCAGAAAAACTAAATTGAGATGCTCTCCATCCTTTCATCAAATTTTCAACCCATTCAGATTAATCTGCAAAACTGCATCAAGAGGTTTGAAGGTAGAGAACTTTTTACTGTCTAGCTGATTTTTAAGAGTGATTAGGGCAGAGTTATAAATCAAATTACTGCAAAAAACGTTCTGGCTAGTCCATGTCAGTCACTTTCCTAAATTTCAAGGTTATTGACTGCTCAACTTATCTTATGACTTTAAATTTGAAAGCCTCAAATTAGCAACAAGTTCTCATAGGATTCAAAGCAGTAGGGGTTTTACAGAATGATTCTGTTAAATTAATCTTTTCCTCATTTGAAACGTAGATGATTAAGATACATATTAATTTATTCAGAAAAGTCATACATTTTTTCAATGGAAAAAATCTTCCCTTCTGTGCTCCCTAGGGCTATTTGTGTGCAAAATTTAACAAATATTGGTTCAACTCTTTTTTTTCTGATTCAAAACTTCAGCATGAGTGATGATTAGTTGGATGGCTAACGAGACAGTAATCTCCTCAAACATCTTTTAACCCACTTGTACATTCTACATGAAGCAGCAGCTCAGTAACTGTTGAATGAACGAGTGGACAGATCCCACTTACCCAGAAGACTGAATTCTTCTTTAAGAATCTGAGGTTTAATTTTGCGGTCAAATGTTTAGAAATGGAAATAGAACTGAAAGTTCCACTTGACTTATAACGTGACTTCTGTCCTCAGCAGATGGTTAAAAAGGTTAGTTCTACCAGTGGCTTCAGAAAACACACAAAAGGTGTTAGCAGAACCATGATATTTACGGTATACATTTGATTGTTTCAAGAACTGAGTGAACAGGTAGTACTTGTAAGGGCAATCAGGTGCCAGTTTCAATGGTCAGGCCTGAACTGCAGGGGTTCCACACTCAGCCCTGCTGCTTGTTAATTCTGGCTTCACTCATTATGCTTCCCGATGCTGCCACACAGGTCCTTATTTTGAGGTAACAGGTGATCTGACTATGCTTTTTTGTTTGTTTGTTTTTCTAACGTTACACAGAAAGCTAGAGTCAAAAATTTGTGTGTAGTCTGAGAATGATACTTTGGATATATTGCTATTTATGATAAGCCCCGATTTACATGTTTACTTCGAACTGGAAAGAAATTGCTAACTAGAATTTCCCCCGTAAAAGGAATTACTGACAATGTCTTCCTCCTTAACCACATGGACCTATATCAAGGCTGCTTATCTGTGCAAGATACCAAAGTTGTTACCACAGGACTATGCTATCAGAAGCAGATTTTCTGCCAGTGGGCTGGGCCAGCTTTTGCAAACTACAGGAAACCTGGGTTCCTAAAATAACCTAAGGGACACCCCTGATCTAAACTCAAACAGAATGGGGTTAATACATAAATCCTTGCAGGAAGTTTGGACACTGAAAAGATCTGTCACTGAGGATGGCGATTCAGCTTAACAAATGAGGCAATGAGACTGATGGAATACGCCCTTTCCAGAGAAGTTACAAGGATTTCCGTTGATACTATCAGTATTTCCACAGTCCTCTGTTTCCAGGAGGTTATATATAGTATCACAGAAGAACCCTGAGAACAGATAATCAAGCCTTTATAAAGAATCAGAGAAATATATTAAATGTCTCTTAACAAGGAAAATTGAACTTTTTTTACTAACAATAACCATTATTATCATTATAGAATTATTATATTGTTCTTAATATTTTATTATTAAATAAATATTATCTGCAGGGAAGGCAGATTGGCATCACATAAGTGTTACGTCACTGAAAACTAATCAATACACAAAATAATGTGCTAAGGCTACACTAGGGAGTCTCACTTCTGATCTCAAGGTTCTGCCACGTTATCCCAATTTCTCAACAAAACTCTTTATCAAACTTATTGTATCTTATCCCGCACTATATCGGAACTGTTTTAAAAGGGATCTTGTTAGTCATTTTCCTTAAAAAAAAAAAAGAGAAATCCAAGTCATGCCTTTTCTATGAAATCTTTGGAGGTTGCTATGACAATGTTATTTGTAGCTCAGCCCACAATTCATATTTTTCAGCTTTTACCCAAAGTAACCTGGTTCTGCTTGCTAGGTATCATCTTCTAAGACTCCAAGAGATATTGCCAAAGCTTTCTCCAGAGACTAGGATTGGAAAAATGACGGCATTATTAAATGCTGAACTTTACAAAAATCATTTCTATTTTGAGCACCCTAACATAGTTATCTTCATTTTGCATAATCCTTTTTTTTTTAACAAGGATGTATATTTTTACATGGTTGCAATTACAGCAAACACAGAGTTTTGTGTTATTCCTTCACCATTTCCAATAACGAAAGCATTTTTCATATATTACAATTGGGGGATTATTTTAATGTTAAAGAATACATGATATTTAATGGATACAATCTATATTTAATTTAATCTGCTTCCTACTACTAGCTATTTGTCTTCATTTTTTCCTTATTACAGATAGATTCACAAATAATATTATTATGAATATTTTTTTCCTCTACAGAATTGTTTCTTTGAATGAGACAGGGGTTATGGTTTGTTTGGCTTGTATCGACAGTATTTATAAAAGTGTAAATCTGAATGTGTTTAGGTGAGGCAAGTACAGTAACCTGTATTCCCATTGCCTTCCCCCAGGCCAACATTGTACATTTAGATTACCTGCTTGACCCTGAAAGCATTTGAATTTTTGACTCCTGGATTACTGGCTCAAAGGCGTAAGTATCTTTATGACTTTCAATAACAATGATCATTTAACTCTTCTAAACCAGTTATACATGTATTTCAATGTCACCAACTTTCATTTATTTGAGTACTTTCCAAACGTTAGGTGCTGTATAGGCATTGGGGACACAATGAGCAAGTAAGACAATGAACAGGGAGTTACAATGCAGTCTGAATTAATAGAACTTAGAATAGGGTACTAAGGGAACCCATAAGAGAAGCAGAAACAAGTCTTCTCCAAATCGGGTCATTACATGGGGAAGTGGTAGCAAGTAGAAGAACGGAGGAAGGAGAGAAGTCCAGGCAAAGAGAGCACCACATGCAATGGCCTGGACAACATAAAGCAAGCATATTTTAAGTATTATGAGAATGGAGAGGGTGAGGTTAGTGTTGAAAGACATGAATATATATGAAAAAGCATATATATATGATTTTATAATGTAGTCATCATTAGGTATCATTTAATAATTTTTTGTCAAATTTACTAACTATATAAGCATGTTATACGTGTAAAGTAGATTTAGTATGCATCGCATCTAAGAAAATCCGATTCCTGACATAATCAGCAGAATGAAAAGTGACACAGAGATTAGAAAACTCCCCAGCACTTGAGAGAAGAGAGGTTTGTGCAGTTTGATGGCAGCACAGGCCCATGTGTAGGAGAAGGGGAGGTGATGGAGCAGCAGGGATAGGTTAGAACAGTTGGAGTGCCTGGAGGGCCAGGCCAAGGAGTTCACTTTGTATTAACTCAATGGTCAATGAAATTACATAGCCATTTTAGAGGAAACAAAATTATAATTAAAACTGTAGAGGAAACACTCATTCCTTTCACTAAAGCAAAATGCAGAACATCCTGGTGTCAGCACTGGAAAACAATCTCCAGGTAATTGAAGCAGGAAAACCACATCCATTTAGGGGTTCTCTCATTTTCATTATGACTGCTACCACCATAGCAGCCTCTAGGCTTCCATTCTAACACTTTTGTCCAGGTATGGAGCAATCAAAAACATCTTGCTTTGTTTCACTTTAGTACAAATGATATAGAAAAGACATCAAAAGAATTTATTAAGTGATAAGAGAGAATAACTGGGAAACAAAGCGTGTGTATGAAATATATAAACAGTCTAGTTTACAAAGAACTACTTTATTCTTTATAGAACACTGTTAGCCCATAGTCCATGTTATTCTACATTGGACACCAAGTATCTGTTAACCCTATGAAATAATATGTAAGACATTATGTGCACTTATATAGTCTTTGTATACAGGATGTGATGGAAGAGGACCTCTACCAATAGATAGAAAAGAAGTTCTTGTAATTGTGTGTTATGCAAGCCAAAAGCGGATGGGGTAATTTGCCAGAAATAATACTATAAGGGATATAAATAATTTGGTCCAAGTACTCCACTCTCTGGGTTGCATTATTCAAGAGTAAATTTTAGAATGTCTGGAAGCAGAGGTCTTACCCAGTGTTCGAGACATATGAGGTCTCTGAGAATTTCTCTGAAATCACACTGAACATCTTGTGTACATGTATGTGTGTGTGTATATCTCCTGGGAAGTCTTTAAAAGGCTCATAAGCTCTTTTGTGGCACTTCTTCAATTCACTTCTGTGCTGGACCTCCCCATTTATGAAAGCAGAAGTTTCAGCCTCTGAGACTTTGGGCACAAGTCAGCAGGTGGTGACAGCTTTCTCTTCCAACACTGCATCTTTTAAGCATTCTTAAGAAAGCAAGCAGCCATCAGTTATGAACATCATTCAGGTGACGTTCTGTATGTATGAACTGTATTTGAGATTAAAAGATGGGGAAGAGATGGGAAGTGAGTAGACATGAGACTATTATAGGGCTCAGGAGAAAAGTGGCAGAATCTAATTACGATGGGATGAGTGGGAATACAGAAATGAGGATGGGCAGAGGATGCACATCTTGGTATTTGGTATATACCGCAGGGTTTTTTTTCACCAAGTTGTCATTCTGTGTTTGGAAAACAAAATTGGGGGGAAAATGAAATCAAAGAGTAAGTCAGTGCTTGGCATATAATAGGAATGTAATAAATTTTGGAAAGACTCACACTACCATGGTGAAACTTTTAGTACTAAACATATATTTAGGATTAAACATATATTCATTTGCAGAACAGACAGAAGTTGGACTTTTATATTACTAATGCTTACAATACTTCAACTTCTGGTCATCTTATACAAGTTCATTAGACCACTGATCGTTGTTGCAATGGAGTTCTGAAAGTTTAATTTTGAGATGTGAATGAGAAATGAGGTCATGGCATAGATGAAGACAGGCAATGAAACTATAAAATTGGTAAGCTTGGTCTATGAGAACCTATATGAGCAAAGAATCTGAAAAAGAATAGATATATGGATATGTATAACTGAATCACTTTGCTGTACACCTAAAACTAACACACTGTAAATCAACTATACTTCAATAAAATTAATTTTTAAAAAATTAATTAGTTAAAATTAAAAAACATTAAGCTTGGTGAAGTGTAGTTGACCTCATTCAGGAAAGTAGAAGTAGGCGCTGGTTCTGGAGGATACAGGAGTGGTTTGAATAGAGAGAGGGCCAACTTTACTTCCTAACAGTAAGTTAAAATTAGGGGAATACAGAGATTATAGAATAATAATCAGAAAGTGGCCTAAATGTAAGAAGCAGGCTGGCTCTTCTTATACTAGAGAAAGAGAAAGCTAAATTTGTGGTGGAGATGGTAGGGGAATCATTTGAAACAATCCAGATTTCAATTGAAGTGAAGAGGTCAGAAAATATTAAGGATAAATAAAGCTTAGTTTATTCATTAGGAACATGGAAATTAGGAACATGGAAGTTAGAGTTAGTAAAAACCAGTCTCAAAATGGTAATTCTCTAATTCTGAACTAATCAGAAAAAAATATGAACTATAGTGCACATTAAGTCAATGTTGAGGAAAATGATGTATTTATTGGAGTACAATTCAGTTGTTATTTTACAATGCTTTAACAAAAGTACACACTAAATACATAGAATTTATATATACTATAGTATAAGTATACTTTTTAGCATAGAAAATTACAAAATTATCTAATCACTTAAAAGAAAATAGCATTATCCTTCTCACAAAGTTCTGAAATTAAAGAAAAAAATTATGAAGATATAAACTATTCACTGAAGTTTCTGAAATAATCAGAAAGCTTGAATCAAAGAGAGATTGCATTTAAGGAGGATGTGTTATTGTTTAATTCAATGGTTAAAGAAACAGAAAAATTAAATGGGAACACTTTTCTGTTAAACTTTCCCCTCGGGCAGCTGGTATAAATAAGGGAGCTAGCATGGACCCTCCATTTCCCTTGAACAGGTGTTAACTTCTTCCTGTTTAGAGGGTTTCACTTCATGGTTAAGAGCATGGCCTCTGGGCTCAAATCTTTTGTGCCTGAATCCTAGACATGTCACTTGTTAAGTTTGCAACTTTTGGCAAGTTGCTTACTTTCTCTAAGCCTCAATATTTAACTGTGTAATGTGGATAATATTTGTGAGGGTTAAATGCCACTGACAAATGGTAACTGGTATACATTTAAGCGCTCAATAAATTTGTCTATCAGGAGGAGTTTGGACATAGAGGGAGATGGTAGATAGATTCAGAAGGGAAATGTGAGAATTCGTTTAGAGTGAACAGTTTCGAGGAAGATGACAACTGAAAGGGGGGTCCTCCTTCCCATTCAGCTGCTAGAAAAAGAGGTGTGTTTAACAGAACAGAGAAAACAGGCTGAAAACTGGTGGCCCTGTGGGCATTGGAGGAGGGGAAGCATGTTAGAAGTGTTTCACACACAGACCGAAGAAGCTAAATACTACACATCCAACAGAGCTGCGGATATCTATTTCAGTATGTCTGTGGGTCTATCTGTACAATAAAAATGTTTCTCTTGAAAAGTCAGCAAGCGCTGTGAAGATAGAGCTCCAATCCTCTCTGACACTTGTTTAAGGGAGGGGAGGCAGCAGAGAAATCTCAGGGTGGAAGACAACCTACAAATACCTGCAGGGACATACATGACTACTTTCCACTTTCCTCCTGGTGTCAGAAGGCAAACAAGCTAGCACCTCTGTCTTGGACTTCCCAGCCTCCAGAACTGTGAGCAATAATTGCTGTTGTTATAATCTACCCAGTTGGTGGTATTTTGTTATAGCAACATGATTGGAGTAAGATAGCATCTTTCTACCCTAGAGGAATAAGTCCTAGACTAATTACCTAGTAAAATTTGTGCATTACCTCAACATACACCAAGTGATGCTGGATGAGGTAAAATCCAGAAACAAGGTTGCTGAAGAGTTCTGTCATGATCTACTCTCACATACTATCACATACCTCAGAGATACTACATATTTACTTGTGTTAGGAGCTTCACATGGCAGTGGTTTTCTTCATGGCAGTGTGAACACCAGCATCACTGCTACTTGCTACTCCTAAAGGAGCTCGAATGCCTCACTCCTCTTCCTTGGGAGCTATTCAAGTTTTCACTTGGCTGATCTTCAAGCTACTTACCATAAGTGTCCATTCTCTTGATTTTCAGGAACACTCATTACTATTATATCCCTCAGGGCAATTTTAGAAGTTTAAAGCAATGAAGAGTAGCTTCTTACGATAAGAAAAAAGAATAAGGTGGGTTGTTGTTCATTTATTGATCATTTATGAGTAGCTGTCATATGCCAGGCATTGGGGCATTGTGCTTTTGACGTCAGAAGCAGTCCCTGCTTTCAAGTGGTCTCTGGTAAAGCTGGGAGGAGTTTCAACTGGACAGAATAGTATAACATAATGAGTAGATAAGTGCCAGGACAGGGTGCCAGGGTGGGAAGGAGGACACAGAGAAAGAATGAGTTCATCATGAAATATTTTTGAAGAACAGGACACCTGATTTGTGTTTTGAAGGAAATGTAGAAGTGTGAAAGACAACAAAAAAGTTTCAGAAGTGAACATTCTAGGCAGAGGCTACAGCAAGATTTAAAAAGCAAGAGGGCACAAACCACAGAGCTGATCTCCCTGTGCTACGTGGCTGCTTCCCACTAGCTATCTATTTCACATTTGGTAGTGAGTGTATATATGTCCTGTGACCACCTAGAGGCGTGGGATAGGGAGGGTGGGAGGGAGACGCAAGAGGGACGAGATATGGGGATATATGTACATGTATAGCTGATTCACTTTGTTATAAAGCAGAAACTAACACACCATTGTAAAGCAATTAGACTCCAATAAAGATGTTAAAAAATAAAATTAAATTAAAAAAAAGACACGAGGGCATACAGAGCAATGGTGGGCCTAAAGAACTGCCAATAGGTACGTATGGCTGGAGTGTAAGATCATTTGAGCAAGTAATGCAAAGGATACCAAAATGTGCAGTGGATAATCTAAGGTAAGGATATATCACCTTTCTTTTTTTCACCCTAGAAATATTTACTGAGTGACTCTTATGTGCCAATGATTGTTGTAGGTTCTGCAGTGAAAAAATCATGACTCTACCTGCACGGAATTCGCATTCTACCTAGGGAAGAGACCGAAAATAAACCAATACCAAAATATTGATATATTGTTTGGCAGACGGGAACAAACATATGGAGAAAACTATATCAGAGATGGAATGGAGCATGTGTAGGTTAATGTGTGCACCTGCATGGGGATGCACAACAGCTGTTTTTTATAGGATGATCAAGGTCTCACTGATGTGGTGACATTTGACCAGAGACTTGAAGGTAGTCATATCCTATCTATTATCATAACCTCTAGTATCATATTCTATTTATATGTGTATGGATTACTTTTCTAGAACATTTCCAGAAGATGAAATCGTAAATGCAAGGGCCTTTGGATGGGAGAACGTTGAGTGTTGAAAGTACAAACTAAGAGGCTGGTGTTCCTGGTGTGGAAAGAGTGAGAAGAGCAGTGGATAAACTGGAGAGCTGGTGGTGGCGAAGCGGGTGCAGAAAAGATAGGGCTTTTTAGAGTCTCTTTAAGTACTTGTTCCCTTGTGGCTCCCCACCTCTTAGACAGAATCAAGGAACTGTCTAGCCCCAGGCAGTGGAGAATAGGCATTTGATAGTTTTTGCTAAAGAGTTAAGCTTAAAAGCCTAAAATCTTTATGGACAGAGAGAAATTTTGCTAAATTTCTTCTTTACTACATCAGAGTAATAGGTGGATAAATCCAAAGAATTTTCCACAAAGGGAAAGCACCATCAGGATTTGCGTATTTTTTGTTTTGTCTTGTTTTTTAACAAGAGGGAAGGGAAATTACCGTTACTGTTTGTAATCTAGAAAGACTGGGGTAAAGAGAGGTTAAATGGCTCATTCACTGCAAACCTGGGCTTAAGAGGACAGTCGAGAGTGTTCAACATGATGCCCTCGGGCAATCACTTACTCAGAGGAGGGCCAATTACTTTTTAAATTAAATTAAATTTATTAATTTATACAGCAAGTTCTTATTAGTTATCTATTTTATACATATTAGTGTATACATGTCAATCCCAATCTCCCAATTCATCCCACCACCACCACCCTTGCCCCGCTTTCACCCCGTGGTGTCCATACGTTTCTTCTCTACATCTACGTCTCTATTTCTGCCTTGCAAACTGGTTCATCTGTACCGTTTTTCTAGATTCTACATACATGTGTTAATATACGATATTTGTTTTTCTCTTTCTGACTTACTTCACTCTGTATGACAGTATCTAGGTCCATCCACGTCTCTACAAATGACCCAAGTTCATTCCATTTTATGTACGTACTACGTCTTTTTTATCCATTTGTCTGGCAATGGGCATTTAAGTTGCTTCCATGACCTGGCTATTGTAAATAGCGCTGCAATGAACATTGGGGTGCATGTGTCTTTTTGAATTATGGTTTTCTTTGGGTATGTGCCAGTAGTGGGATTGCTGGGTCATATGGTAATTCTATTTTTAGTTTTCTAAGGAACCTCCATACTGTTCTCCATAGTGGTTGTATCAATTGACATTCCCACCAACAGTGCAAGAGGGTTCCCTTTTCTCCACACCCTCTCCAGCATTTGTTGCTTGTAGATTTTCTGATGATGCCCATTCTAATCGGTGTGACTTTCAATACGCTTCCCTGGGGCAGTAGTGATTATCTTCCCAATAGCTTGGGCAGCTTGGTGAAGAAGATCAGAAGCTGACTTCAGCTTTTCATAGCTCTCCATCTTTCTACTTCCTAAATTCCCATTCCTTTTACTTGAGCAGTGGTTCATCAAATATGTAACAGCAGCAGAAGCTTCTCCTAGAAACTTGTTAGAAATGCAAATTCCCAGCTGAGGCTCCGGAAATCATTGTTTTGACAAGCCTTCTGATTCTAGCTAAAGCTTGAGACCCATTGCTCTTCTTCTGATCTGAGAGAGAGCGAGGGGTGGGGGAAAGATAGAGAAAGCCCAGGAAAGAATGCTGGAAAGTAAATTCAGAGAGCTTTTTATATGGGGTTTTTACTGTGGTAACTTACAAATGGTTGAAAAACACCCACAAATTGAAACATGTAGCTACTTTAAGGACTCTTTAGCAGAAATCAATCTTATTCCCGATCTATTACTTAATAGGTCATTTCCTCATGGGGATGACTAACAGCAATTCAACAGGAAATGCTTTTTTTTTTTTTTTTTTTTTTTTTTTTTGCGTTATGCGGGCCTCTCACTGTTGTGGCCTCTCCCGTTGCGGAGCACAGGCTCCGGACGCGCAGGCTCAGCGGCCATGGCTCACGGGCCCAGCCGCTCCGCGGCATGTGGGATCTTCCCGGACTGGGGCACGAACCCGTGTCCCCTGCATCGGCAGGCGAACTCTCAACCACTGTGCCACCAGGGAAGCCCAGGAAATGCTTTTTATATTTAAATAACACTTTCTGTTCCAAGATGTCAAAATGTTTGACAAGTGGTCAAAATGCAGCTCACTAATATTCTCAACCCCATGGTAGTAAATAACCCACATCTACCATCACTGCTGTTTACTGGTGATTGCTTTTCTGGGAAAGTTGAAGCGCCTTTGCTATCTCTGTAGAAAGTCAATGACTAAAGGAGGAAACGTCCTTCATCTTGGTTCCCATAGGAAACCAAATTGATAAATCACTCACTGACTTCTATTATTGCATCTCAAGGATAGTTAACAATGCTCATCAAGGAAAAATCCCAAAGAACACTCTTGCCCTATCTCTGATTAAACCTGATTTTGGAAAATCATCTGGCTCAATCTACATTTAATTACAATATGAATGCTACTTAATTCCCTATTACTTCTGATTACACAGGATCAATGCCACTTGAAGAGTAAGAAGCAAAGGTTCACTACATTGGGGTCTCCTGGACAGCCAAGCCTGTGCCTTAGTCATTTTGACTCCCTAGTGACCAGCTTGGTATCTGGAATAGTATATGTGATCAGTAATTATTTCTTGAATGTATGATGTATGAATGAGTCAAGATATTTTGAGAGTTGGACTCATGGGTCAAGAGGAGAAAACGTGGTTTAAAAAAACCCACTGAATTCTCAGAAGCCGGTGCTGCAATGAATGCTAGTAACAACTTGACAATGTCCTCTGTCATTGCAAATAATGTGATACCAACATCTACTAATCAATCAAAAAAAGACTTTCAGAATTCAAATTTGGATAGGATTTTGAGCTGGGGATTCCTCTCACCCACCTTTTCTTATGATAAAACTTGGAACTGTAGTGTCAATAGATAATATGCCAGGTTTTCACTTAAAATTGGAAAATTTAATCTAATTTCGGAGGCATGAAATAAAACTGATGGGCAAATATTAGAATTTCCATCAGTGAAAAAGCTTAATTTCTAAAATGCTGAAGGTTAGTTTATCAAAATAGTGAAATTGCCTCATATCATAAGTCAAAGCACCCTCTCCTTACTAAATAAGGAGCTACAAAGTTGTACAATTACTGTCAATAATTTTTTTACTTGGTTTGAAAAAAGGTTGCTTGTTTTAAATAAAACAAAGTTCAACTGAAGTGACTATAATACCATCAGTCTTGTAAAACTCCTTGTGTTAGATTTCTTCTATCCCCAAGATGCCAACCATGCATATTAAACGGACTCTTGTTTTTTGCGTATGATTTCTGTACATCTTTCCTATATGAATTTTCATGTTAAGTACCCTTTCTTAGAGTGTGGATTGTAACCACTCTGTTTAAAACTCTATCACCAGTACCTAGAACCGTGCCTGCCACATAAGAAACACTTAATAAAATTTCTAAATTATCTTGATTAAAATCCATACTCATCCTAGCCTTAAGCACATGAAGACAGAAATAGGTTCCAACTGCATAAGAACACGTGACTAATCCAGAGTAAATGTTAACTATACGTACAAATTATCTGTTGATTAAAATACAGAACATGTCTGAGATTTGGAATTCCTTCCTAATAGCCCTGAGTCGGAGCTGTGGTGAAGGCTTACTGGGGGCATGGTACCATTTTCTGAGGACACACTCGGACGAGGAAGAAGTTGATGAGACAGCATGCAAGATTTTCCAGGCTCAAAATGGAACTTGACTCATCTGCATGGAACCACCCAGCGAAACACAGAAGAGCTCACTCTTCTGCTGGATTAAGCTCACCCTGGTGGAACGGAATGGAACAGAAACAAGAGACTGAGGTCGAGGTTTTGAGGATCTTCACTCCACTTACCTGCTGTCACAGGACCAGGCAACGGACAAGAAGAAATGTGGAACTGTTGCTGTGTACCTCTAAACAAATACAGTCACCCTACGTAATAGAATGTGTCCTAAATCTGACCAATTAGAATAATTCCTCCATTCTTGGTGGAGTAGCTCTGATAGAAATGGACAGAGCTGGGCTCGGGGTGGGAAGGGGGTGGTTTCCTTCTGTTACAAGCTCTAAACTTTCTTCAAGTTTCCTATGATTTAAGCCTAACTACAACTTATGGACTTTTGAAAAAGAGTAGGTACTAAAATTAAATAAGCTGAGAGTGTTGAGGGTGAAAAACATGATAACAAATTTAAGGAAATGTAGAATTATTACTATGAGAATTAACAGAACTGTGTTTGTTCCAAATATGAGCCTGCTATAGCATTTTAATTATGAATAGAATTAAACAGAAATTCACTTGCTGTCACCATCTGATAATATTACCAGAGACTTCCCTTAAGGAAATTTAAAATTATTTCTTCTATGTAAATCTCTACAAGTCCTTAATTTCAACCTTATTATAAGAAATAAAACACAGTAGCAACAAGCTGGCAGAATTTTGACAATTCTCCTGCCTCCCTCCATTCCGCCTTCTTTTCCTCTTTCCCTCCCTCCCTTTCCCTCCTCTTCCCTCACTCCCTTTCTTTCCACAAAGCAAGTAAATGGGTACATAGAAAATAGTAGGGGTCACACGCTTTCATTACAGGGGTTGGGAATGTGGACTCTCACAAAAACAGACTTGATTTTAAATACTGTATCTGTGCCTTACTAGCTGTGTGACCATGAATAATTTAATCATTCTGTGCCTCAGTTTGTCCGGCTGTAAAATAGGTGCAAACGGTACCTACCTCTTAGGATTGTTGTCAGGGGGGATTCCAACTGGTTTTAAAATAGTATTTAGCACAGAGGAAGCATAATAATTATTATTTTTCACTTCTCTGAATATATAAAACATTTAGTATTGGGATTCATAGTCTCAAAATCTAACACTCACTGATGTGAATATCTGATTGGCTAAATGGAGAAAAACATTGTTATAGTAATTATTTCTTTAGTTTCTCATTTTGTTTTTTTAACTGAAAACCAGAATCACAATTTCTTGGTATTATCTGTTATCAATGAACAGTATAAGACTGTAATATTATTTTTGACAAGGCACTGAATATTCGAAATGAAGAAAACTAAGAAATAGTAGTAAATAAAACTTTTCTGGTACTAATCCCAAGTGAAAGATGAAATTAATGATGATATATATGTGAAAACTCTGGAGAAGTCATACAGAAAGAACCTCAAGTACTTGAGGCACACTTGAAATTCAAATGACATTAAATGACTAATTCTTAAATCAAGAACCCTTCACTAAAATTAAAAACACAAATGCTTTCTTTTTCTTTATTTCTTGTAGGAAGTGAAAGAGTACTCAGTAGGTGTCAGACTATTTTAAAAAGCAGGTTATAGAGATGATATTTCAGGAGTGTAAAAATACTAAGGCGGATCTCATAAATGATTGGTATATTATTTAATTCAGGTTAGCGTCAGAATTGTCAATGTTTGTTTCTTAAGCAATGCAATCCTTTAGGTAGGAAGCATGGTTCTTTGGAGAAGTTGAGAGACACAAGATACACAAACTGGAATATGGTGAAAAAACAGACAGTATCGATTTTTTAAAATTAAACCTAGGAATTATTTAACATGGCCATTTCTTTGGGTTGAAGAAAGAAATTCATATAGATTTTCCTGGTTCAGGCTCCAGTGAGGTCTATAGGCAAATTTGCAACTAGAGCAAGATTCAGACCTATTTCCATTTTTGTGATATGTCCAGTTCCTACAGCATAGAGGAAAGCACTAGATTGGCCATGGCATGAATGGCCAGGTTAGGATTCTGGCCCTGCCACTTAATAACTGTGTACGGCTTAAATAGGCAATTTGCTAAACTTCATGAATTTCAATTCCCACTCTCCAACCCCCACCCTGGGCAAAATGCGTAAAATCCTTTTTCTACCAACTCTAGAGAGTTAGGATGGTCTGAGGAGAAAATGTACATAAAAATGCTTTGAAAATTATTTAATGCTTTAAAAATATTATTTATCATTATTATTTCAAGATGAGGGAAAACTCCCCCTCCGCTAATATATTCAGCTTTTTATGGCCACCTAGATCTTCCAGAAAGCTACATAAAAACTGAACATTTTAACAATACTCGGCAATGTTTAGATGTTAAAAAAAAAATTATCCAAACTGGCACATTTCTTCTTAAACAGTTCTAAAAGTAATACATACATAGTGCAATGAATTTGGAAATACAGAATGAGAACGGGAGGAAGTAAAGGTCACCCTGACTCTCTTATGTCTTGAGTTAACCATTGATAAATAATTTTTACATTTTCTTTGGGTCTTTTTTCTCTATGTGTGTGATATTCAAAACCAAGTTGTGAATATGCTGTATTTATTATTTAACATTCTTCTCTTCTCACTTGACATTTTACAAAAAACAATTTTAATTTGTTAACTTCTGTATTGTTTCCATTTCTAAGCATCATAAAATACTTAATAGTGAAGGTTACCTATGAGCTATTATGTAAAAAAAAGTTCAGCATCTATAACCTAAATAAATATATTAGAAATTCATATGCTTTAAAGCAGTGATCCCCAACTGTTTTGGAGCTAGGGACTGGTTTCGTGGAAGACAATTTTTCCACCAACAGGGCGGGTGGGGGGAGGATAGTTGGTTCCGGCTGTAATGCGAGCGATGGCGAGCCATGGGGAGCAGCAGATGAAACTTCGCTCGCTCGCTCGCTCGCCCGCTGGCCGCCCACCTCCTGCTGGGCGGCCCATTTCCTCACACAGCCAGGGGGTTGGGGACCCCTGCTTTAAAGGATATCCCTATGTTTTTATGTGATTGACCATTTCAAAAGTTTCATAGACAATTCCACTATTTATATTTAATTAAAGACCATGAAACTTGTTTTTAGTATTTTTAAATAAAAGATAAAGATGACTTCATTTAAAAGCTGATAACAAACCTCTAGAACACGTCCTTCTACTTAAGTGAGGTGTTAGATAAAAAAAGCACAATAGATATATAGATTATACTTGACTTTAAATAAAAATCTGAATAAATACTATAGAATTGTTATCTCCCCTTTATTCTGTTAATAATTGCTAATAGGAATATTATGGAGAATGATTGAAGCTTAATAGTCATATGTCAATTACCAAGATCACATTTGTGTGGTACAATGAATTTGCAAAGGTAGACTATCAAATGTATTTTATTGTCAAAGGTGGTCTGCCAATCGGCAAGTCATTTCGTAAGTTATGCTCTAAAATATATCATTTACCGATACCCAAGAGACATCTCGGTATGTCATTAATAGCGCAGAAACTCTAAGCCAGGGATATTATTGTCTTTATAATTAATTTGAGACAGCAGCTAATAAAAACCAGAATAATAACACTAATAACCTTCAAATTAATTTTGACCCTAAGCTATAGCAATTTCAACAGAAGTTAGTATATTTACATACCAAATTAAGATTCCTAAACTTGTATTACAATTGATGCAATGTTTTTATGAAATACTACCTATATAATATTTCATTAAGATAATAAAATGAGAATAATATAGAAATGTCATAAATGTTGGTGTCCTAGAAAGGATTTAGAGGGAATTTCTGGTAGTATAAATTAATACATGATTAATCATATTACTTTTATTTATAAAGCATCCAAACATACACATCTGTAATCTTATATGTCTTTACCATCAAGAGAAATATATTCCAGAATTAATTTTAAAAACACTGCTTTTACTGTGCTTATGTATTCTAGTTGAGAAGTCTGGACTTTAAGCATTATTAAATTATAGAACTCATCAGAAAGCAGGAGGAAAACAACAATACAACTGATGGCATTTGTTAATATAAACCTTTGTGTAAAAATGTTGTGAAACTAAGAATGGAAAAAGTAGAATTATTAAGCAACAAATGGCTGTTTTAAAAAATCTCGTTAATAGTATATACTACCTGGGTTATTCTTTTACTTGAAAAAATTACAGTATATTAGGTTGTCCTAATTTGGAACTATGTAACTGCCACTCTCATGTTTCTAGTTTTACTAGAAGAGTGCATTTTTTTGGTATAAGCGTAAGGAAAAAAAAAAAAAACTGGAACGTTCCATACTGCAGTTTCCTTCCTCCCTTTCCCCAACAGAAAAAATAAGAAATACTATACCTAACCAACAGATCTGATGATTCCAAAAGGGACAAGTCTCTATTCTGAAACACTATTCAAGTCAGAACATTCCAAATTATGATTTTGTGAGACACTGGAAAATTATGGCATGAAAAATAGAAGAATATTTCTAATGCACTATAAAATGTATTCCTCAAAGCAAAAGAGCTAATGGAAGGCCAGAGCACTTAATGGATAAAATATAATCAAATGAAACAGAAGCATGTTCCAAGCTGAAAGGCAACAATCTCACTATTCTCACATAATTGGATAGTAGACATAACCCAGTAAGATCAGGTTTAAAAACATTTAAATATATATAAATACACATATGTATAAATAACATATATAGCACCTGAAGTAAATACATATTCATATTCATATATTAAAGAATCACTTTAAAATTTAAAAATATTTTTTTAACTATTGAAAAATAAACAGCTAGTGAAAAAATAAGTTTTCTTTGCAAAACTTGACTCTGGAAACAAAGATTCTTCAAATGCTTCTCCAAGAACTTGTCTGTTTATTTTAAATATAACCAAATAAAAAAATAAAAATAAAAAGTAAATAAATATAATCAAATATTTGAAATAGAAGGCAAATGTTCATGAAAGCAGACATATATACATGCATTTATATGCATATATACACATAATTGGATAATATAATGAATATGTATAATACACATAAAATACAGATCTTCCTTAACTTACTATGGCACTGCATCCTGATAAACCCATCATCAATTGAAAATATCATAAATTGTAAATGCTTATACTACACCCAATCTACCAACCGTCATAGTTTAGCCTAGTCTACCTTAAATGTGCTCAGAACACTCACATTAGCCTAAAGTTGGGCAAAATCATCTACCACAAAGCCTATTTTATAATAATCTGTTGAATATCTCATTTGTTTTATTGCATACTGTACTGAAGGTGAAAACCAGAACGGTTGTAAGTGTGTCAGTTGTGATCGAGTCGCTGAGTGGGAGGAGTGGCTTGCTGCTGCTGCTGCCCAGCATCACAAGAGAGCATCATGCTGCATATCAGGAGTCTGGGAAAAGTATAGTTTCTACTCTAAATTCAAAGTATACTTTGAAAAAATGAAAAAATTCAAACTATAGTTTCTACTAAACGAGTATCACTTTCGCACCATGGTAAAGTTGAAAAATCGGTAAGTCGAACCATTGTAATTCGGGGAATGTCTGTATATAAATTTTTGTATAATATATGTGTATATGTGTTTGCACGTGTATATTTAAAACTGGAATTTAGACTGTTTGCTACATCTCATCTTAGAAGCAGACTGTGCCCAAAATCTATGCCTCAAGCCTTTGGTGAATAGCTAATGAATTCAGTATTCAAACAGGGATTAAAAATATTGACTTGGAAATTCAGGACAAACTTACTACTAAAAATGTTTTACACTTTTTACTTAAAAGAACATAGTTAGGTACACATGATTAGACTCTACCAACTATAATAAATTATTGCCGATTTGGCTAGAGTTGTTGATCACCACAAAATTCTCTCTTGCGGACAACTATGGCTTACATATTAAATGGAAGGCTTTAGGCAGTTTTTGTACTTGTTTCCTTAGACCTAAATGGTCCACATAATGATAAAAAGTTAAATAAGAAAAAAATGTAAAATTATGTGCTTTTCAAGCTCAACAAAATTGTTATCATACTAAAGCTCGCCTGTGTACTAACAGTGCAGTTTTTATAGGCAGGTGTTTCTGCTACTAAAGTTTTCACATTAATTGAGGCTCTACTTTTGATTTCAGTTTAAAGGTGTTGCTAGTGATTGAATCTACTCAGTAGTGCACTTTTATGAATAAGACTCTGAATATTAAAATTCTTACATGTACTCTCTCAATTCATTGAGATTCAGTCAAATAGAAAGATATCATATACCAAGAAGATTCCTTTGTATATGATGTACAATGGAGTAACAGATTAATTTTCCTTTTTGGACAACTTAATGATATTGATTAACATTAAAAAATTTCAACAGTTACATATTTAAAAAAAAGACTGGGGTACAAGGCAGATAATTAGTAGTATTACCTTTAAAGGCTTTTGTTAGAGGAAGTGAATGTTAACAACTCTTTATAAATTAAAGTTGCCCTCTCCCAGGAACTTCAATACTGTATCAGAAAAAAATAAAATAAAATTGTCAACTATTGCTTTTAAGAAAGGGAACAATTCCCATTTTCTATAACATTACTTCTGAAATCAACACCCTTATTCAACAACCTTGATATCATTTCTGATAATGAGTCAGTGAAAAGAGTGATTAGACAAATGGTACAATTCAGAAAGAAAATAAGATGCAGAAAGAAATTCAGAAAGAAAATAAGATGCCAACTGAGTTTTCCCAGGTCATCCAATCAACTCCTTGCAGAGTTAAAAATAGAAGCTAAGACTAATTCCCACAGCTACTGCCAGATCAGAGCCTGACAACTTTGCATTGTGGTAGCTTCAACCTCTCCTGCTACTGGGATTCCCTGCATTGAGACATCTTCCTATGAGGTTCAGTTATTTCAAGGTTTGCTTTAAAATGGAGAGGGGTAGGAAAAGGTTCATAATTTTAGGGAAAATCTGTGGTAATGAGATCTCATTGTAAACTGCTCACGAGAATTAGAAAGATAAAAACTGGAAATATTTACTAACCCTTACTATGTCTCAAACACTGCAGTAAGTTCCCTTTTATGTTATCTTCTTTAATCTTCGCAACAACCCTGTGATTTTCCTGTTTTAAATATCCAGAAACAATTCACAGTGGCTAAGTAACTTACCCTAAGTCATAGAGATAGAAAACAATAGAGGTAGGATTCAAACTAGGTGAGGTTCAAAGTTCAAATTCACTTCCTGAAAAACATGATTAGAACATAAATGGTAGCCAAAACTCCCCAAAATAAATTAAAAAATTAAAAGAAAGAGAGAAAGGAGGGGAGGAGGGCCTAGTGATCTGCATACCTTAAAAATAATGTTTAGAACTTTTTGATTTATCTTAAAAATGACCAAAAGCTAGCTGCCTGAGAGCTCTAAGAATAAAATTATTAACAAACTAAACAAAAAATATTTTTATACTCACTCACTTTGAGATCACCCAATTGCTTTCCTTTCATAACACCGTACTGCCATTTTATTTCATTTTCTATTATATTTATTAAGGGATAATTTAAAGACAAGTATTTTGCCTAACAGGTTAATGATTTTTTTTTCTTCTAAACGATGACCAAGATGCCGATCCTCCTCCCCTTATTCAATGGACTAATTAGTGTCAGATCACTTTAGTGTCATATTTAATTTCTGTGGTGAAATAGTGATTTCACAAACCCTGTGAAGATGTTACACATCCACTATAACATGCATGCAGGTGGAAAAAATTTTCAACTGATGTAGATTTTGCTTTCTCTATGATTGTATTCTTCACAATCAATGAGATAGAAAAAGACACAGAGATAAGAGAACTGTTGACTCATATTTTCTTATTAAAATGTGTATCTTGGGCTTCCCTGGTGGTGCTGCAGTTAAGAATCCACCTGCCAATGCAGGAGACACAGGTTCGAACCCTGGTCTGGGAAGATCCCACATGCCACAAAGCAACTAAGCCCATGGGCCACAACAACTGAGCCTGCGCTCTAGAGCCCGCGAGCCACAACTACTGAGCCCATGCGCTGCAACTACTGAAGCTGGCATGCCCTAGAGCCCGTGCTGTGCAACAAGAGAAGCCACCGCAATGAGAGGCCCGTGCGCCACAACGAAGAGTAGTCCCCACTCCCAGCAACTAGACAAAGCCCAGGCACGGCAACAAAGAACCAACGCTGTCAGAAATAAATAAATTACTTAAGAAAATAAATAAAATCTGTATCTTGCATTTTCAATTTTCTAAAAGTTCAAATCCATGGTGGTTGAAAAAAGAAGAGTAATGTCATATGTTTTCTTGTCCTGGGTAAATGGATTGTGCTTGGTTGAGTGTCTTTTTTTTTTTTGCCAAAATTTCTTTTTTATTATTTTTATATCTACTATTACTTATTTGAATTCTACTCACTGCTTTTTGTTTTTTCATCTTTATTGGAATACAATTGCTTTACAATGGTGTGTTAGTTTCTGCTTTATAACAAAGTCAATCAGTTATACATATACATATGTTCCCATATCTCTTCCCTCTTGCGTCTCCCTCCCTCCCACCCTCCTTTTCCCACCCCTCTAGGTGGTCACAAAGCACAGAGCTGATCTCCCTGTGCTATGTGGCTGCTTCCCACTAGCTATCTATTTTACGTTTGGTAGTGTATATATGTCCATGCCACTCTCTCACTTTGTCACAGCTTACCCTTCCCCCTCCCCATATCCTCAAGTCCATTCTCTAGTAGGTCTGTGTCTTTATTCCCATCTTACCCCTAGGTTCTTCATGACCTATTTTTTTTTCTTAGATTCCATGTATATGTGTTAGCATACGGTATTTGTCTTTCTCTTTCTGACTTACTGGTTGAGTGTCTTGAACTGCTCAAACTTTAAGGTCCATCATCTCTAATTTCCACCCTACCAAAACCTCAGACAAGAAACAGGAGAAAGGGTAGTGCCATCCATAATTCATTCCCACCACACCTACAAAAATAATCACAAGGAACTTGTGTAGAATACCAATTCTTTTGTATTAGGAAGGCAGTTTTCAAAATTAAATGGTATTGGTTCATTTGGTTGTTTAATAAATATCTTGCAGATGCCTATCATAAAGCCAAATACCAAACTGACCATTTAAGTTGCAGGAATTTTTATGGTCTTGATATTTTACTATTTTAAAGTAACAGTTTACATTTGAGTGCTTACCACAATATGTAATACCAATAAGCTCCCTAGAAATCTAAACATTTATAAAATACACCAAATGCTACTGTCTCATGCCCTGCTTTGCAATCCTGGATTGCTTTCTACTATGGAGATGATGTAAGAAATATAAGCTAGATATCTCTTCTATGGGATCACCAGCCATGTCTCAACTAACTTTTATCAGTGGAGACTCTCAGTACATACATATTTATTTATTATAAAACTCCTCGGTACTGATCATTAGGTAATTCCGGTAAATGTGGGCGCGTAATAATAGTTAAGAATGTCAGCCCCATTTCATTTCAGCTTGATCCACTGCAGGAAAGCACAAATTAGATGAAAGCAATTTCCCCAAGAACAACTCACTTCCTTGAGATGAGACATAAACTTGGGTGAACAGTGATTTGTCACAATTTATTTTTGAGGGTAGTCGTTTAAAAAAAGTGCTAATGTAATCTTTTCAGAATGAATCCTTTTAAAAATGCATTAATTCTCCAGTGAATATAGCTTATAATTAAAAACCTATACATGTAATTTTACTTTTCTAAATTTTTACATATGACCATATATAATAAATATGGAAATCTTAAAATCTTCATTATCTTTAAAATTTGATGGCCTTTAAATCTGAATTTGGATTTGGTGAGTCTGACGGATTATTCTTAGTGACTCTATTGGGTACCACCAATTCAGATTCAACATTATTTCTGCAAGTCTCAGAAGCATTAAGTTTTGTGAATGGATAGAGGGTATTAACATCCTGGTGGTTTTTCACTACATTGAGATGACCAGAGAACCTGAGTGTGAAAGATCATGGAGAGAAGTGTAAGAAATGGCACTAAAGGTATCACTGACTTCTCTCTATTTACTCAGATTCTGCAGTATACAACAGAAGGAACAAAGCAGGTTGTGTTGTTGCTACTGTTGCAATGACCAAGGATCCTCAGTCTCATAGCCACTGCAGTCCATTGTTTAAGATGTGAGCTTGTTGTTGCTTATTCAGGCAAAAGTCAGAATGCTTATTTGTTTTATGTCTGTTTTTTAATGAGGGTTTGATTAGACAGCAATAAAGACAAAAGTAAATAGGAGAAATGTTTATTAATAGGTCCCTCCATCCCTATCAACCAAAGAAAAGGCATACCTTAAAATATTGTAGTGTAATGTCTAGGGTGTGTCTGTCTGTGTTCTTGCCAGCCTTCACCTTTAAGTAGCTTTTCAAAAATATGTTATAAACATGTTGCTTCATCCTTGCCCTTTTAGCCTGTTAATGTCTAACTTAAGTAAAGCAGGATGCAATCCCCAGCAAGTTATCTGTTTCTCCTTTCTTGGACCATGCAAATCAAAACAGTCTTCTTCTAAGGAGGGTGGTGAAAAGTTGTGCCAATTGTGTTCGTACTTCAGCTATTCCAACGTTCTTTAGTTTATCTTAAATGAGACATTCTCATCTTTGGGCTTTAATTATTCTGTTTAAAAATAAATTTTAAAAGATACTCTGAAGAGAAACTAAGAAAAAAAACAACAAAATAAAAGATTTACCATAATGCAGGTACATAAATATGAACTAAAAATACTTTTAAATTAAAAATTAATCTTTTTTATTTTAAAAATTAATCTAATTAAAATTACAGATTAGGCTGGATAGAATTGATCCATTGCTGAAGCTTAAAAACAAACTAGCTATAAATGTTACTAGTTTTCTACACTGCTGTTACAAGACTTGACTGACATCCGTGATATACTCTGTAATATTTTTGAAATGATGAAATGTGTGATCCAGAGACTTGAAATATTTCAATACTTGTGTATAGGAATTTTCTTCCATGAACTAGAAATGAAAAAAGTGAGAATGTTTCCTTGCTCAAATCACATTAAGTGGATTCCCTTACATTACTTGCATTCATTTTTAAGATAGTCATAAATGGTTACATAAAATACAGGAATATTATCTGTTGAAGAAGTTGATGGTTTTTATAGTCAATGTATGTATTCAAATGATAAATGTTTCTGCATAATCTCTGACCCAACAATACCATTCCATGCCACTCCAAGAATTCTTCCATCAAAAGTAAAGGCTCCAGGACATAAAGACATGAACCTCTATGTCCATTACCACATTTCTTGAAATCATAAAACTGTCTGGAACTTAATAAATGTTTATCAATGGGTTTTGACTGAATGAAATTATGGCTCACTCATAGTACACATTACTGGGCATCTACTAAAGGTAATATGGTAGTGATATATGCTAGATATCATTAATATAATAGAAACACAATGTACTAAAAGTGTTTTGCAACTAAAAATCACTATACATTGTATGGCTTTAAAAAGGAATGAAATGCTGCTACATGCTATAACATGGATAAACTTTGAAAACATTATGTTAAGTGAAAGAAGCCAGACACAAAAGGACAACTATTATATGATTCCACTTATATGAGGTAGTTAGAATAGGCAAATTATAAACCCAGAAAATAGAATAGAGTTAACCAGAGGTTAAGGGGAGGGGAGAAATAAGGGGTTATTGTTTAGTGAGTACAGTTTCTGTTTGGGATAACAAGAAAGGTCTTAAAATGGATAATGGTAATGGTTGCTCAACATTGTGAATGTACTTAATACCAATAAATGATACACTTAAAAATGGTTAAAAAGGTAAATTTTACATTATGGGACATTTTACCAAAATAAAAAATAAAAATATACTATAAAATAAAGTAAAAATTTACCTCATACTAGGCATACTATGAAGTTTGCATAAAATTGCACTTATTTTAGGAGCTTATATGGTTATTATCATATTTGGAGACGTGTAAAGAAAGCAACAGCTTAAGTAGTCCTCTTGAGTTCTTTCTCTCCATCTTTCCAACCTGGTGTTTTCTAGATTAATGGTTTTGTCACGCCTCTCTTTGAATACTAGCATCAGTAGGAATGCTAGCTAGTACTCGTTTACTTAAGTATCAGCTAAAAAGTTTAATGTATTTTTATGCTGGTAATTGTTTTAGAACCTGGGAGGGATGTCATTGTTTTCTTAACTTGCCAAAAGCAAATATAGTACTGTAGACAGCATTACTAGAAAGAAATAGTAACTTTGAAGTAGACATATGTCCATCCTAAGCAAACTGAATATATTTCAAAGCAGACCACACCACTCAACTGCTGGCAATGTTCTTCCACATACTTGGCAGTATACTACTCGCAGTCTGAGAACTGTTTCTTTTTTGTAAAAATGATTTTGATTGGAAAACCCTGAATAAATCCTTTGGAATGTGTAACGTTTAGAGCTCCTTCTGGGATTCCTTTTCCATGAATCAAGGTTCTTTGATTCACTATCCTCCTTGGCACTTGCTTCCTAGTCATCTCAGCAGCCTTTGTGCCAGTGCTAATGAAGAGCTCCCACTTTAGGTCCTAAAGCAGGGAGAACAATAAAAGGAGAACCTCATTTCAAGTACCAGAAATGTCTGGGCTATAAAGGACACACATATTGTCAAAGTAAGCCCAGAGTGGGGTGACATCACCAAGGTCATTCCTGGCTCCACGTCCCCCACAGGAGGAACAACTAACAATTATTTGGAAACAGGACACTATTTGAGAGAATCCTAGAACATGGAGGTGAGGCTGAAGCACCCCCGTGCACCACAGAGACCAAGACAGACTGCATTAGAAGGGTGAGAAAAGGAGCTTGACCACACTGCCCCTCCCCCAAGCCAGTGGAGCACCATGGGTGAGGTCTCCCCTGAACCTCTGGTTCCTCCAGTAGGGGAAGAGAACTGGGGGACAGCAAGCACCACCACTAGCATTGGGGTTGCGTTGTGGGAGCCACTGCTCTAATCTGCTCCACTGGGTTTGCAGGGGAATCTGCAGGGTTTGACCACTAAAAGTTGGACTGTGATGAAGGGGGAAGGGGCATGCAACAGCCAGCACATGGATTGTGACCGATGGAATTCATACCTGCAGTGCCCAAGTAGTGATCACAACTGGCACCTTTGCTTATCTACAGAGCCAGGTTGGTGGGACACTACAACCGGGGAACTCAGCAGGGTACAGATCCACCTGATACGCATCTGGCCCTTGAACCTGGTTTGCCCATACCCAGGGAAAGAGCAGAGTCACAGCCCACCCACTGTGGAGAGTGTCTTCTGGCCATCTGACCAAAAGGGCTGGCAATAAATCCTGGAAGCTATTTGGCCCAGTCGTGCTCCAGCCAAGAGGCAGGCAGCCAGAGCTCATCACTGGCTCTGGTACAAAGCAGAGCCAGTATCAGGTGTGGAGGGATCCTGTACCATGCACAGGCAGGGAGATTAATTCATATCCAAGGCTGAGAGGAGCTCCCAGCTCCTCCCAACTGGGGAGTCTGTTTGAGAAATTAAGAGTCGCCTGGAGTGGTCCCTCCTCAACCCACCCAGGCAAAGGAACTGGGACTAGCCCCATCCCATCTGCTGTGGAGAGTGTCTTCCTGGCCCATCTGACTAGAAGGATTGGTGACAACTCCTAGAAACTGTGCGGCCCAGCAGTGCTCAAGCCTAGAGAAGGGTAGACAGAGCTGATAGTCTGCAAAGCAAAGCCAGTGGCCTTGTTCAGCCACAGAACGTGGAGTGTGGATCAGCTTGAGTTAAGACAACAAAGAGCTTTACTGGCTTTAGAGCTGCTTCTCCTGCTGCACCCAGGCAGGAAATCTAATTCATAGCCCTACTCATCACTGAATACAGCCTTCAGCACGTCCAACTGGGGAACCTAACCAGAGAACATGGGAAGCTGTACAGCCCATTAAACAGCCCTAGATACAGTGGCACTTGAACAGACAGCACAGCCTGTGGCCTCCCCCTTCTGCAGGGCAAAACCAGTGCCCTCACCTGACCAGGGAATTAAGTGCACACTCTGGCCTGATTTGGGTTCCCAAACAATGAACTATACAGGCTCTGGGTCCTGTCCAGAGCCAGGTCCTATACAAGCTCTGATTCTCTGCCAGGAAACTAATTCATAGCCCCATGTACTACTACTACTGAATATAATACCCAGTTAAGTCTGGAGGAAGAGCCCAATTATTCAGATATGCAGATACCAATGTAAGGAATCAAGGATCACAAAAATTAGGCAAATAGGACACCACCAAAGGAAAGTAATAAAACTCCAATAACTGACCTTAAAAAAATGAAGATCTGGGCTTCCCTGGTGGCGCAGGGGTTGAGAGTCCGCCTGCCGATGCAGGGGATGCGGGTTCGTGCCCCGGTCCGGGAGGATCCCACATGCCGCAGAGCGGGCTGGGCCCATGAGCCATGGCTGCTGAGCCTGCACGTCCGGAGCCTGTGCTTCGCAACGGGAGAGGACACAACAGTGAGAGGCCCACGCACCGCAAAAAAAAAAAAAGAATATCTATGAACTGTCAAAGAATTCAGAATAATCCTCCTAAGGAAGTTTAGTGAACTACAAGAAAGCACAGACAGCTAAGTGAAATTAGGAAAACAATGCATGAACAAGACAAGGAGTTTGACAAGGAAATAGCAACATCAAAGAAACAGGAACACTAGATTTTAAAAATACAATAACTGAACTGAAGAATTCAATAGAAAGTTTCAAAGGTAGATTCGACCATGCAGAAGAAAGAATCAGCAAACTGGAGGACAGGACTTTAGAAATTACCCAGTGAAAGGAACAAAAAGGAAAAGAATAAAAAGAGTGAAGAAAGCCTATGGAAATTATGGGACACAATAAAGTAAACAATGTTCATGTATGGGAATTCCAGAAGAAGAAAAGAGAGAGAGAAAGGGAAAAAAAGTATATTTAAAGCAATAATGGATGAAACTTTCCCAAACCTAGGATGAGAAATGGACATCCATATCCATGAAGTCCAAACAAGCCCAAATAGGTTGAACTCAAATAGGGCTACTCTGAGACACATTGCAATTAAATCATCAAAAGTCAAAAACAAAGAAAGAATTTTAAGACCAGCAAGAGAAAAGAGAGAAGTTACATACAAGGGAACCCTGGGATAATTGGATATTCACATGTAAAAGAATGAAATTGGACCAATATCTTATACCACTCACAAAACTAACTTGAATTGGATTAAAGACTCAAATGTAAGACCTGAAACTATGCAACTGCCAGAAGAAAACATAGGAATAAAGCTCATTACATGGGTTTGGTAATGACTTTTTGGATATGACACTGAAAACACAAACGACAAAATAAAAAATAAACAAATGGAACTACATCAAACTAAAAAGCTTCTGCACAGCAAACAAAAACAAAAACAAATCAACAAAGTGATTGAAAAGACAACCTATAGAATGCGAAAAACATATTTGTAAACCATATATCTGATAAGGGTTAATATCCAAAATAAATTAAAAATTCATACAAATCAATAGCAAAAAAAAATTACCCAATTAAAAAAATGAGCAAAGGACCCAAATAGACATTCTTCCAATGAAGACACACGAAAAGCCAACAGGTACATGAAAAGATGCTCAATACCACTAGTCATTAGGGAAATGCACATTAAAACCACACTGAGATATTACCTCACACCTGTTAGAACAGTCATCCTCAAAAATGTCAAGAGATAACAAATGCTCGTGAGGATGTGGAGAAAAGGGAAGCCTTGTGCTGTTGGTGGGATTGTAGATTGGTAAAGCCAGTATGGAAAACAGTATGGAGGATCCTCAAAAATTAAGACTAGAACTACATATATCTAGCAACTCCACTTCTGGGAATATATCCAAAGAAAATGAAAACACTAACTCAAAAAGATATCTGCACCCCCATGTTCATAGCAGCATTATTTATAATAGCCAAGACATGGAAACAATCTAAGTGCCCATTGATGGACAAATGGGTAAAGAGGTTGTTTTATATATTTATAGATATATACGTATTATATGTATACACACACACACACACACTGAAATATTATTCATCTGTAAGAAAACAAAGAAATGCTACCATTTGAGACAACAGAATTGGACCTTGAAGGCTTTATGCTAAGTTAAATAAGTCAGAGAAAGAAAGGCAAACACTATATGATCTCACTTATATGTGGAACCTAAAAAAAAAGAAAACAGTCATAGAAAAGGAGATCAGACCTGTGGTTACAGGAGACAGAGGGTCAGGGGAGGGGAAATTGGAGGAAGATGGTCAAAGGTACAAGCTTCCAATTGTAAGATAAATACATACTATGGACATAATGTACAACATGATGACTACAGCTAACACTGAGGTGTGATATATAGAAAAATCGTTAAGAATAAATTCTAAGCATTCTCTTCACAGAAAAGTATTATTTGATCTCATTTATATAAATTTGTGTGTTTGTGTGAGAGAGAAGGACAGAATACAAAAATGCAAAAAGAAAAGTTGTAAAGTATGAAGCTGCTTAGGTTTATATCTCAATCTATAACAGATAACAATTTGTTTAATTTTAATAGGTACAAAAATAAATATTAAGCATAGAACAAGCAAAAAGAAAAACTGAGCCCAGCGTAGATGTCCTTAAAGCATTTGCAAAGGAGGGCTTTATTAGGTCCGCGAACACCTGCAATTACAGGCAAAATTCTATGTGTGTGTGTTGTGTATGTACTTGGGGAGTGGACGCATAGCCTTTAGTGAATTATTAAAGGGGATGTTAAGACCCAAAAGTTTAAAAAGCACTGGAAAGCCTGACCACAAAACCATTTTAAACTACTCTGATTATGTTTTTATAGTTTTCCTTCACTCGTTAACACTTCAAAGAACAGCATGTGAATGTGGAAAGAATCTCTGCCATTTAGGTAAGATCTCTGAGTCTCAGTGTAAAATTAGCATATAGTAGAAGGATGAAATTATACACCATAGATGAAAGTACCTAGCAGAGCGCTTTAAGACTAGTACTTATTTATGCAAGACATCTTCCCCTGCTTACTTGTTTTCAGTAGAATGAAAGCATACTGAAAGCTGGTACAATGTCTTCTTTAAAGTTTTCTTTTGTAATGCTTACTATGCTTTTTGATACGGATGAGCCAATATCCACTTAAGGGCATGTAAGCTCACAATAACTTTTGTTGAATATAACTGTTTGAATGTACTTTCACTATATTATTATATAGGGATTTTAAACTAAAATGTACCTGCACACACTATTTAGAGCCTAACTTGGATATTTGAGTAGGTGGATATACACCCCTGGAAAATAATAGCTAATTTCTTCACTAAAATCAAATTGCTGAACATCTACTTTGCATATACATAGCTAGGCACTGTATTATGAGTTTCAGGTAATAAAAAGTTGTTAGTCAAAGACTCTGCTCCCTAGGGTTATTTTACAACAGCAAATCATGTTCAAACTAAAGGATAGACCAAAATAGAAAGTGCCACAGGCGTTTAGACAAGGGAGAAACACATCTGAAATGAGAAGGAAGGTGGGTATGGGGAAGGGTTCATGGAAGAGGCAGTGTATGCTGTGAGCAAGGTTTCAACGTGTAGCAGGGTGAGTGAAAGGAACAAATGAAGACATATAGTCGTGATATCATGAGGCACAAACTAGAAATAAACAGCACTTGTTCTAGGCTGGTCATGAGGTAATTTAAGGGGATTAGTGAGAAACTAGATAAAGAGATATCTCTTTATGTATTACTTATTAATAATACTTTTGAACACAAGTATTTAATTAAAAAAAGAACAATATAGGGATAGGAGACTAGGAGGTACAAACTATTATTATAAAATGAGCTATAAGGATATACTGCATAGCACAGAAAATATAGCCAATATTTTATAACTATAAATGGAGTATAACCTTTAAGAATTGTGAGTCACTATATTTTACACCTGTAACTTATATAATATTACACATCAACTATACTTCAATTAAAAATGCTATTTTAGTGAATAAAACACTAAGCAGTAAAATTTTTAAAAAAGAACTTAGAAGAGAACTTAAAAATAAAGACATAAAGAGCAGGTTGAAACAGCGCAGAAATCTGGCAATTAAGAGGCCATTGATAACTTTCAAAATAGCACTTTTTCTACCTATTCTCAGTGGAGGCAAAGCCTTATGAATCCTACTATTTCTTTTTCTGTTTTTCAAAATCTCAGGATAAGTCTACTTCAATTGTAGCTAATGGCAGTAAAGCAGCACCAGAAAATGCCTTTTGTAAAGAGAGGGCAACTTTGTGAATCCTAAGTGGGTACTCAAGTCTTAAATTACTGATAACACTGACCACCCACCAGACTAAATGTTTTTTTTTACGTGATTGGAAAGCAACAGATTGATTTCAATTCTATCTTGTCATATCTACAAAAAAGTTCCTACAGTTCATTTAGCAACTAATAGAATACATCCTTCTATTTGGTATTACTCCTCCTTAACACGGGGCAATTAATTTTTCCTTTCTCTGGGAAACGTTTTTAACAAAGGAAATAGAGTCATAAATTAATTTCGGTTAGGAAATCATACAACTATTTCTACCTAGGGCTTTGAATTTAGAAACTTTCCTCAGAAATTGTTTAAATATAACGAAGTCCAAATTCAGAAATACCTTAAATTTAATTATCTTAGTTGCACTAAAATAACAAATTCTATTTTCTATCTTGTTTTCTTTCTTCCCCAGAAGGCTTCTCCAACCCTAATCCATAACTTAATGCATTCATCTCACCTATAAAATCACTGGCAGGTATGATGCCGGCTTTGGCGGCTCCAGTCGCCTAATCCTGACCCATTTCTTGCCAAAGAACTCAGTTTCTTCAGAAACCAAGTAACAGACATTTCAATTTCTAACCATCATTAGCATATTTTCATGTACTAATACTCAACATAAAAACACCTTTCAAAATTACAGAAATTTTTACTGTACTTAAGATCAATTGCACTAACCTGTATTTCATAAACCTTGGGCTACTTTCAAAAAAATGAATTATTATTTTAATATGTTTTTCACCTATTATTCAGAATAATTATTCATATAATTAAATATTTTACAATTAGGTAAGAAAGGTGGAAAATCCGATTTCGGAGGAAGATGGCGGAAGAGTAAGACGCGGAGATCACCTTCCTCCCCACAGATACATCAGAAATTCATCTACACGTGGAACAACTCCTACAGAACACCTACTGAACGCTGACAGAAGACCTCAGACCCCCAAAAGGCAAGAAACTCCCCACATACCTGGGTAGGGCAAAAGAAAAAAAGAATAAACAGAGACAATAGGATAGGGACGGGACCTGCACCAGTGGGAGGGAGCCGTGAAGGAGGAAAGGTTTCCACACACTACAAGCCCCTTCGCGGGCGGAGACTGCAGGTGGCGGAGGGGGAAAGCTTCGGAGTAGCGGAGGAGAGCACAGCAACAGGGTTGTGGAGGGCAAAGCGGAGAGATTCCGGCACAGAGGATCGGTGCCCTCAGGCACACACCAGCCCGAGAGGCTTGTCTGCTTGGCCGCCGGGGCGGGCGGGGCTGGGAGCTGAGGCTCGGGTATCGGCTTTCAGTCGGAGCGCAGGGAGAGGACTGGGGCTGGCGAAAGGACGAGAGCCTGAAGGGGTTAGTGCACCACGGCTAGCCCGGAGGGAGTCCGGGGAAAGGGTCTGGAGCTGCCGAAGAGGCAAGAGACTTTTTTCCCTTTTGTTTCCTGGTGCACGAGGAGAGGGCATTAAGAAGGCTGCTTGGGGAAGCGCCGGAGACAGGCGCGAGCCGCGGGTAAGGCGCGGACCTCGGAGACGGGCGTGAGATGCTGGGGCTACTGCCGCCGCCGCCGCCGCCGCCACCGCCGCCGGGCCTGTGTGCGAGCGCGGGTCACTGTCCGCCCCGCCTTCCGGGGGGCCTGTGCACCCCGCCACTGCCGGGGTCCCAGGACCCGGGGACGGCTTTCCCGGGAAAGCGCACGGAGCGCCACGGGCTGCTGCAACGTCACGGCGGCCTCTGCCGCCGCAGGCCCGCCCCACACTGCGCGCCCCTCCCTCCCCTCTGCCGGAGTGAGCCAGAGCCCCCGAATCAGTGGCTCCTTTAAACCCGTCCTGTCTGAGTGAAGAACGGACGCCCTCCGGCGACCTACGCGCAGAGGCGGGGCCAGGTCCAAGGCTGAGACCCGGGAGCTGTGAGAACAGAGCAGAGACAGGGAAATCTCTCTGTGCAGCCTCGGAGGCAGCGGATTAAAGCTCCACGGTCCATTTGATGTGCCCTGTGTCTGTGGAGTGCATGAATGGACAGCGAATCATCCCAAATTTAGGAAGTGGAATTTGAGGACAAGATTTAAGACTTTCCCCCCTTTTCCTCTTTTTACAACGAATTATCCCAAATTAAGGAGGTGGACTTAGAGAGCAAGATTTCAGACTTCTCGCCCTTTTCCTTTTTTTACAACGAATTATCCCAAATTGAGGAGGTGGACTTGGAGAGCAAGATTTTTGATTTTTCCCCCTGCTCTCTTTTTGTGAATGTGTATGTGTAATCTTCTGTGTAAGATTCTCTCTGTATAGCTTAGCTTCCACCATATGTCCCAGGGTTCTATCGGGCCGTTTTTTTTTCAATAATTACTTTTTAATTTTAATAACGCTACTATATTTCATATTTTATTCTATTTTACTTTACCTGCTCTTTTTTTCCTACCTTCCCTTCCTCCCTCCCTCCCTCGGCTCCTCCTTTCTTTCTTTCTTTTTCTTTCCTCCCTCCCACCCTTCTTCTTTCCACTTTCTTTTTCTTTTCTTCATCCCTCTCTCCCTCCTGTCTTTCTTTCTTTCGTTCCTTCCTTCCTCCCTCCCTCCCTTCTTCCATTCACTCTTCCTTTTACTTTCATTCCTCACTCCCTCCCTCCCTCCTTTCTTTCTTTCCATCCTTCCTGCCTCCCTCCTTTCTCTCTTTCTTCCTTCCTTCCTTCCTTCCTTTCTTCCCTTCTTCCTTTCTTTCCCTCTCTCTTTCTTTCTTCTACTAATTCTTTCTTTCTACTTTTTCTCCCTGTTATTCTGAGCCGGGTGGATGAAAGGCTCTTGGTGCTGCAGCCAGGAGTCAGTGCTGTGCCTCTGAAGTGGGAGAGCCAACTTCAGGACACGGGTCCACAAGAGACCTCCCAGCTCCACATAATATCAAGCAGCAAAACTCTCCCAGAGATCTCCATCTCAACACCAGCACCCAGCTTCAGTCAACGACGAGCAAGCTACAGTGCTGGTCACCCTATGCCAAGCAACTAGCAAGGCAGGAACACAACCCCACCCATTAACAGAGAGGCTGCCTAAAAACATAATAAGGCCACAGGCACCCCAAAACACACCACCAGACGTGGACCTGTCCACCAGAAAGACAAGATCGAGCCTCAACCACCAGAACACAGGCATTAGTCCCCCCCACCAGGAAGCCTACACAACCTACTGAAACAACCTTAGCCACTGGGGACAGACACCAAAAACAACGGGAACTACGAATCTGCAGCCTGCAAAAAGGAGACCCCAAACACAGTAAGATAAGCAAAATGAGAAGACAGAAAACACACAGCAGGTGAAGGAGCAAGATAAAAACCTACCAGACCTAACAAATGAAGAGGTAATAGGCAGTCTACCTGAAAAAGAATTCAGAATAATGATGGTAAAGCTGATCCAAGATTCTATTTCCAAGATCCATAATCTTGGAAATAGAATAGACAAAATGCAAGAAACAGTTAACAGGGACCTAGAAGAACTAAAGATGAATCAAGCATCGATTAAAAACACAATAAAAGAAATGAAAAATACTCTAGATGGGATCAATAGCAGAATAACTGAGGCAGAAGAACGGATAAGTGAGGTGGAAGATAAAATAGTGGAAATAACTGATGCAGAGCAAAATAAAGAAAAAAGAATGAAAAGAACAGAGGACAGTCTCAGAGACCTCTGGGACAACATTAAACGCACCAACATTCGAATTATAGGGGTTCCAGAAGAAGAAGAGAAAAAGAAAGGGACTGAGAAAAGATTTGAAGAGATTATAGTTGAAAACTTCCCTAATATGGGAAAGGAAATAGTGAATCAAGTCCAGGAGGCACAGAGAGTCCCATACAGAATAAATCCAAGGAGAAATACACCAAGACACATATTAATCAAACTGTCAAAAATTAAACACAAAGAAATCATATTAAAAGCAGCAAGGAAAAGCAACAAATAACACACAAGGGAATCCCCATCAGGTTAACAGCTGATCTCTCAGCAGAAACTCTACAAGCCAGAAGGGAGTGGCAGGACATAATTAAAGTGATGAAGGAGAGAAACCTGCAACCAAGATTACTCTACCCAGCAAGGATCTCATTCAGATTTGATGGAGAAATTAAAAACTTTACAGACAAGCAAAAGCTGAGAGAGTTCAGCACCACCAAACCAGCTTTACAACAAATGCTAAAGGAACTTCTCTAGGCAAGAAACACAACAGAAGGAATATACCTACAATAACGAACCCAAAGCAATTTAGGAAATGGGATTAGGAACATACATATCAATAAATACCTTAAATGTAAATGGACTAAATGCTCCCACCAAAAGACACAGAGTGGCTGAATGGATACAAAAACAAGACCCATATATATGCTGTCTACAAGAGACCCACTTCAGACCTAGAGACACTTACAGATTGAAAGTAAGGGGATGGAAAAAGATATTCCATGCAAATGGAAATCAAAAGAAAGCTGGAGTAGCAATTCTTATATCAGACAAAATAGACTTTAAAATAAAGACTATTAGAAGAGACAAAGAAGGACACTACATAACGATAAAGGGATCGATCCAAGAAGAAGATATAACAATTGTAAATATTTATGCACCCAACACAGGAGCACCTCAATACATAAGGCAAATACTAACAGCCATAAAAGGGGAAATCGACAGTAACACAATCATAGTAGGGGACTTTAACACCCCACTTTCACCAATGGACAGATCATCCAAAAGGAAAATAAATAAGGAAACACAAGCTTGAAATGATACATTAAACAAGATGGACTTAGTTGATATTTATAGGACATTCCATCCAAAAACAACAGAATACACATTTTTCTCAAGTGCTCATGGAACATTCTCCAGGATAGATCATATCTTGGGTCACAAATCAAGCCTCGGTAAATTTAAGAAAATTGAAATTGTATCAAGTATCTTTTCAGACCACAATGCTATGAGACTAGACATCAATTACAGGAAAAGATCTGTAAAAAATACAAACACATGGAGGCTAAACAATACACTATTCAATAACGAAGTGATCACTGAAGAAATCAAAGAGGAAATAAAAAAATACCTAGAAACAAATGACAATGGAGACATGACGACCCAAAACCAGTGGGACGCAGCAAAAGCAGTTCTAAGGGGGAAGTTTATAGCAATACAATCCCACCTTAAGAAACAGGAAACATTTCGAGTAAACAACCTGACCCTGCACCTAAAGCAATTAGAGAAAGAAGAACAAAAAACCCCCAAAGTTAGCAGAAGGAAAGAAATCATAAAGATCAGATCAGAAATAAATGAAAAAGAAATGAAGGAAACGATAGCAAAGATCAACCAAACTAAAAGCTGGTTCTTTGAGAAGATAAACAAAATTGACAAACCATTAGCCAGACTCATCAAGAAAAGAAGGGAGAAGACTCAAATCAATAGAATTAGAAATGAAGAAGGAGAAGTAACAACTGACACTGCAGAAATACAAAAGATCATGAGAGATTACTACAAGCAACTCTATGCCAATAAAATGGACAACCTGGAAGAAATGGACAAATTCTTAGAAATGCACAACCTGCCAAGACTGACTCAGGAAGAAATAGAAAATATGAATAGACCAATCACAAGCACTGAAATTGAAACTGTGATTAAAAATCTTCCATCAAACAAAAGCCCAGGACCAGATGGCTTCACAGGCGAATTCTATCAAACATTTAGAGGAGAGCTAACACCCATCCTTCTCAAACTCTTCCAAACAATATCAGAGGAAGGAACACTCCCAAACTCATTCTACGAGGCCACCATCACCTTGATACCAAAACCAGGCAAGGATGTCACAAAGAAAGAAAACTACAGGCCAATATCACTGATGAACATAGATGCAAAAATCCTCAACAAAATACTAGCAAACAGAATCCAACAGCACATCAAAATGATCATACACCATGATCAAGTGGGGTTTATTCCAGGAATGCAAGGATTCTTCAATATATGCAAATCAATCAATGTGATACACCATATTAACAAGTTGAAGGAGAAAAACCATATGATCATCTCAATAGATGCAGAGAAAGCTTTCGACAAAATTCAACACCCATTTATGATAAAAACCCTGCAGAAAGTAGGCATAGAGGGAACTTTCCTCAACATAATAAAGGCCATATATGACAAACCCACAGCCAACATTGTCCTCAATGGTGAAAAACTGAAACCATTTCCACTAAGATCGGGAACAAGACCAGGCTGCCCACTCTCACCACTCTTATTCAACTTAGTTTTGGAAGTTTTAGCCACAGCAATCAGAGAAGAAAAGGAAATAAAAGGAATCGAAATTGGAAAAGAAGAAGTAAAGCTGTCACTGTTTGCAGATGACATGATACTATACATAGAGAATCCTAAAGATGCTACCGAAAAACTACTAGAGCTAATCAATGAATTTGGTAAAGTAGCAGGATACAAAATTAATGTACAGAAATCTCTGGCATTCCTGTACACTAATGATGAAAAATCTGAAAATGAAATCAAGAAAACACTCCCATTTACCACTGCAACAAAAAGAATAAAATATCTAGGAATAAACCTACCTAAGGAGACAAAAGACCTGTATGCAGAAAATTATAAGACACTGATGAAAGAAATTAAAGATGATACAAATAGATGGAGAGATATACCATGCTCCTGGATTGGAAGAATCAATATTGTGAAAATGACTCTACTACCCAAAGCAATCTACAGATTCAATGCAATCCCTATCAAACTCCCACTGGCATTTTTCACAGAACTAGAACAAAAAATTTCACAATTTTTTTGGAAAAACAAAAGACCACGAATAGCCAAAGCAATCTTGAGAACGAAAAACGGAGCTGGAGGAATCAGGCTCCCTGACTTCAGACTATACTACAAAGCTACAGTAATCAAGACAGTGTGGTACTGGCATAAAAACAGAAAGATAGATCAGTGGATCAGGATAGAAAGCCCAGAGATAAACCCACGCACATATGGCCAACTTATCTTTGATAAAGGAGTCAGGAATGTACAGTGGAGAAAGGACAGCCTCTTCAATAAGTGGTGCTGGGAAAACTGGACAGGGACATGTAAAAGTTTGAGATTAGATCATTCCCTAACACCATACACAAAAATAAGCTCAAAATGGATTAAAGACTTAAATGTAAGGCCAGAAACTATCAAACTCTTAGAGGAAAACATAGGTAGAACACTCTATGACATCAATCACAGCAAGATCCTTTTGGACCCACCTCCTAGAGAAATGGAAATAAAAACAAAGATAAACAAATGGGACCTAATGGAACTTCAAAGCTTTTGCACAGCAAAGGAAACCATAAACAAGACCAAAAGACAACCCTCAGAATGGGAGAAAATATTTGCAAATGAAGCAACTGACAAAGGATTAATCTCCGAAATTTATAAACAGCTCATGCAGCTCAATAGCAAAAAAACAAACAACCCAATCCAAAAATGGGCAGAAGACTTAAATAGGCATTTCTCCAAAGAAGATATACAGACTGCCAACAAACACATGAAAGAATGCTCAAGATCATTAATCATTAGAGAAATGCAAATCAAAACTACAATGAGATATCATCTCACACCAGTCAGAATGGCCATCATCAAGAAATCTAGAAACAATAAATGCTGGAGAGGGTGTGGAGAAAAGGGAACACTCTTGCACTGCTGGTGGGAATGTGAATTGGTACAGCCACTATGGAGAACAGTACGGAGGTTCCTCAAAAAACTAAAAATAGAAGTACCATATGAGCCAGCAATCCCACTACTAGGCATATACCCTGAGAAAACCATAATTCAAAAAGAGACATGTACCAAAATGTTCATTGCAGCTCTATTCACAATAGCCCGGAGCTGGAAACAACCTAAGTGTCCATCATCGGATGAATGGATAAAGAAGATGTGGCACATATATACAATGGAATATTACTCAGCCATAAAAAGAAACGAAACTGAGCTATTTGTAATGAGGTGGATAGACCTAGAGTCTGTCATACAGAGTGAAGTAAGTCAGAAAGAGAAAGACAAATACCGTATGCTAACACATATATACAGAATTAAAAAACAAATGTCATGAAGAACCTAGGGGTAAAACGGGAATAAAGACACAGACCTACTTGAGAATGGACTTGAGGATATGGGGAGGGGGAAGGCTAAGCTGTGACAAAGCGAAAGAGAGGCATGGACATATGTACACTACCAAACGTAAGGTAGATAGATAGAGGGAAGCAGCCGCAGAGCACAGGGAGATCAGCTCGGTGCTTTGTGACCGCCTGGAGGGGTGGGAAGGGGAGGGTGGGAGGGAGGGAGATGCATGAGGGAAGGGATGTGGGAACAGATGTATATGTATGACTGATTCACTTTGTTATAAAGCAGAAACTAATAAAAATAAATAAATAAATAAATACATTGGGGGAAGAAAAAAAGAAAGGTGGAAAATAGTTTTGCTATTCTTGTTCTTTGTTCTCTCTTCTAGTTGGTGTGCCTGAGTCAAAATTTTAGAATATTGAAAATTTAATATTTCAAACCCAAACCACATTTAAAGATAATAATAACAACCAGCCAAAACAATATCGGTCCAGAGGTTTGCATGGTCCGGGGAACAATTCTCTGAGTGGGCCACTTGGAGTGGGATTTGCCCACCCCCCTCCACTCCTTCTGCCTCATATACTGAAGATAGAGACAAAGAAACCAACTCAAATCTTTCCAAAGTGTATTTATAAATAGAGAATTTGTAATCAGAAAAACAATAACAATATATAATAGAAGTAACATGATTTTTCAGAACCAGTATCTTGTTCTAAAGCAATATATAAAAAAGAAGGTTAGCTATAAACCCTGGACCTCTTTTTCATTGATCTCCTATTTTAATTTGTTAAAATAAAATCCATGGCCTTTTGAGTCAAACTGTCTCTTTAATTTCAGATTTAAAGATAACAAATCTCTTCTTAAATGGAATATTGGCACACAGACACCACACAGTCTGGCTTATTGCAACTGTTCTCTGTTGGTGAAGTGGCACATTTGTAATCCCCACCATAGCAATCTTCACTATTTCACAGAATATCATTCAATTGTACATCCCTAGGTGGCAACAAGAATGGGCACTTGAGCTCAGCAGCAAAGCGTTTGTGGGGAAATCCTAGGTCAGAACCCCTAAAAGGGGAGACTAACTTGAGGATGCCCAAATAACCTGAGGTTTACCTTGGCCACCTCCCCTGGCTTTCTGACTGCCTGTGGGAAAAGCCTCTCTGGAATCTCTTTTGAGGTTATTGGGGGAATCCTAGGACAAACACACTGCTTGCTTTTGCAGGAGGACTTGCCCCATACCCTACCCAGCTAGGTGTCTCACAACCTAGCTGGACTAAAAAAGCTTCAAGAAAAACGGGACAGACTGACATTTGCATTTCTACTTCCACCTATTCTTATGCACGTGGAGCAAAATATGTAGGTATAGCCCTCTTTCTCACACCCCAACAGATCCTGCTGTCCTCGAAACCCATCTGGTAGCTGCAGTGACTACAATGAAGGGAGTTATCTGAAACCATGTTGGTACTGAGTTTAAAGGATTTTTCATGCCATGCATTTTGGGGAAGGACACAGATAATAGTCCAAACATGGTATAAGGCAATGCCCTTTCTGGGTCCTTGAAAAATCAGTCACGGAACAGAGGTGGTGGACAGGAGCTGACAAGAGCTGGCTTGTTAATGAGCACAGCATCCCCGGGGTGGGGGGTGGGGGAATCCATGAAATGATTGACAAGAGAAGATGGTAAATGAAGGGAGAAGTGGGGACAAGTGCTGCTCAACCCAAGCTGAACTCCAGGAGGTAAGTTTCTCCTCTAATTGGAGATTCTTTCTAAAGGTTCAGTATTGAAGTGGGTGTTTGACGTTGAAATGTGCAGACCCATTCTAATAACTGGAAGGGGAGAAGACTGAGGAAGGCAAAAGAAGAGGGAAGATTTCCGATTACTTCTCCAGGCTGCTGACAAGAACCTGCTGCTCGCAAACCAAAAATAACCAAGCGAAGGTTGAAGGTAGCAACGTAAAAGTGCAACTCAAATTATTTTACATTCTGAATCCTCTTCAATATCTAAGCGAGTGTGGCACAGCAATGGTTGATTATCTTAAGATTACAGAGGCTGACCGCCTTCTTTGTTTGCCCACTAACACCGCTCCTCCAATAATCTCAAGCACTTGGCTGATTGATAATTCAATTCCAGTTGCTGCTCCTTTTCCCATTGCAGAAGGCGGCAGGGATATTCCCCTTCTTCCCTCTGTATTACAAACCCCATTAGTGTGGCCGAGGCTAATAATAGCCGGGCTGCTTACCTTCTCCGGAGGGATCGAATCAGCGCATGTCCCCGCGCCGGCTGCCCCGGGGCCGCAGTGCCGCCGCGCCGGGTCTGTGCTTGGTCAGTTCGGCCGGCCCCCACCCCACCTGCCAGCTGCAGCAGCTGCTCCCGCCGCTTCCGCCGCCGAGCTCCGGCCGCAGGAAGTCATCCCCCGCGCCGGGCCGGATCGCCACATTCCGCGCCAGCCGCGGGGGGAGAGGGGCCTCTTCCTGCTGCGGGGACCGGCTCCTGGAAACTGCGCTCAAAGATCGCTACCCTTCCCGGTTGTAGGGTTATTTTCTAGGAATGCTTTTACAGAAGAAGCGTCGCCGGCTGGTGGACCGAGAGAGAAGAGCCAGAGTGACTTTCTCTGCAGAGCGCCTTACCTCTGAGCGCTCCCCTGTCACTCCCGCGGCATGCACAGCTCCATTCCGCTGTGTGGGTTTTCCACCCTCTTCATCTTCCTTATCTGTATTGTTCATTTCGCTGAATTTGAGAGTGGGATTAGCTTTGAAGATATCATTCAAACACTCCGAAAATATTTTAAATTGGCGACTAGTTTTTCCAAGCCCCTGTAGCAAGCTCCACTTTCCCTCAACACACACACACACACACATACACACACACACACAGTTACTCGCACGTACACACCCAGCCAAACCACTCACAATTAGGAAAGCTGGGACCTCTCGCCCTCTTGCCTACGTAATGGAACAGGAAACTCCCAAAGGAGTGGGGAAGTAGGACCGGCTAGCAAAAGCACTCGAGGAAAGAGAGAGGGGTCGCCCCAAGATTTTGTTGCTGTTCAGTAGTGTCCTTAGTGGACAGATGTTCCCCCTCTAACCCCCTGGCCCCGCCCCAAGTGGAATGGCTGGTCTGGTGACAGCTGTAACATTTGGACACAAAGAAGCTGAAGCCACATTAACAGGTGGCTGCATCTCTTTCTTTCCCGAAGGATTTATCAGAATTGGCTTTAGGAATAATATTAGCATATACGTATATAATAAACCCTTTCCTTCTCTTTAAATTGGCACCAGCTATTAACAGGTTTCTCTCTCTCTCTCATTTTCCTCCCTCCCTCCTTCCCTTCCTCCCTCTCCTAAGCTGACCAGATCATCAGTTTCCGGACTTAAGGGGGAAAAAAAGGCCAAGGATGTGCTCTCTTTACAGCTGAACCAGGGCTTATTTTCCCGGTGTTCAGCCATTCCCAAGTAGAGAGGCTTTTTGACCCTAGGGTTCTCTGTGAGTGAACTTCTCACATTCAGCTTGCTTTTGGAATTGCCCATCACTAGGTCCAGGCCAGTTTTATCCTTGGATTTGTCCAGCAACCTAAACAGTATAATTGCACAAGGCCAAGGCAGTACTTTTAATCTAGGAAGAGTTCCCAACTCTCTGTTTAGCAGTTCCAAAATTAGGAGGTAGTGTAGCAAACAGTTTCAACAAGGCTCAGTAAGAATTCTTGACCCTAGAATGCGGGCTTTTAAAAAGCTGGAACAACCTAATTCATCTCTCTGAGTTTCACTTTCATAAAATTAGACCTCACCAAAGAGCAGGGGATTCTTAATATGTATCAAAGTGTATGTGGAATCTGGATGGGAATATTACATCTTTAATTTCACTAACCTCTAGCTGCAATTTAGTATTTAGCATGTCCTTTAAATCTAAATGCAGACAACAAACCACAATAATATTAGGAGTACCTGTGACTATATCCCCAGCAGATACCACAGACAATTTCCTAAGGCAGTTTTTATAGATATCTCAAAGTATCACTAGTCTGATGTTACAATCAAATCATCATTACCTTTTTTGTTTTATCTAATAGACTATATCTATTTTAGAATGGTTTTAGATATACAGAAAAATTAAGGGGATAATACAGAGTTCTTATATATCTCATTCCCAATTTCCTCGATTATTGACACCGTACACCAGTGTGGTACCTTTTTTACAATTAATGAGCCAATATTAATACAATAATATTAACCAGAGTCTGTACTTTATTCAGATTTCCTTGGCTTTTGCCTAGTGTCCTTAATTCCATTTCAGGCTTCCATCCAGGACACCACATTACATTTAGTTATCAAGCCCCCTTAGGCTCCTCTGGGCTGTGGTAGTTTCTCAGGCTTTTCTTGTTTTTGATAACCTTGACAGTTTCTTTTTTAAATGTATTTATTTAATTTATTTATTTTTGGCTGTGTTGGGTGTTTGTTGCTACGTGCGGGCTTTCTCTAGTTGCGGAGAGCGGGGGTTACTCTTCGTTGCAGCGCGCCGGCCTCTCATTGCAGTGGCCTCTCTCATTGTGGAGCACGGGCTGTAGGCGCGTGGGCCTCCGTAGTTGCAGCATATGGACTCAGTATTTGTGGTTCACGGGCTTAGTTGCTCCCTGGCATGTGGGATCTTCCCAGGCCAGGGCTCGAACCCGTGTCCCCTGCATTGGCAGGCGGACTCTCAACCACTGCGCCACCAGGGAAGCCCCAACCTTGACGGTTTTGAGGAGCAGTGATCAAGTGTTTTGTAGCATACCTCACTAATGTAAACTGTCCAATGCTTTTCTCACGGTAAGACTGGGATTATGGTTTATTGGGAGGACAACCAGATAAAGTGCCTTTTTAATAACATCTTATCAAGGGTACATGCTATCAATGTGATTTGCCTGTTGATGTTGACCTTGATAACCTGGCTGAGGTCGTGTCTCAGATTTCTCCACTGTAAAGTTACTCCTCCACCCCTTCCACACTACACTTGTTGGAAGGAAGTCACTATGTGAAGCACAAACCCAAAAAGTGGAGAGTTATGATCCACCTCCTTGAGGACAGAGTATGTACATAAAGTATTTGGAATTCTTCCACACAGATTTGTCTATTTTCCCCTAAACATTAATTTATTCAATTATTGATATTTATTTATATCAGTATAGACTCATGGATATCTATTTTATCCTTTGGGTTATAATCCAATACTACTTTATTTTGTTGTTTGAATTGTTCCAGCTTTGGCCATTGGGAGCTTTTGCTTTTGGCACCTGTGCTCCTTTGACATACTCCTTTTGGGGTGTGTGAGTTTGTGTGTGTGTGTGTATCTGTGTGTATCTGTGTTTAGCATGCATGTTTGTGTGTGTGTTTAATACTTCCTGACTTTTTGGTACCACAAGATGCTCCAGGCTCATTTTGTGTATTTCCTGCCCCAGTCCTAGAATCAGTCATTTCTCTGAGGAGCCCTGATTCCTTTTATTGGAGAGTAGTAATAGAAACCAAGATCTGGGCTCTAGATGTGCTGTTGCTAATGGGCTATTATTTGATTAGGCTCTCTTAACTGAGAGAACAAAGAAATATATATGTATACTAACCCATGTATATACACATATCAGTAAATACTTCTATATATAACTATCTATATCTATATTGAGCTGAGTGTATACTGATGTCTGCAACTATAATGCATTAACGCTGAGATTAGTTTAGCCTTCTCCTCTTGTTTATCTGTAAATTCATACTTCAATATTGAGAAATGTGGCTACCACCATCCACCATCTATTTATTTAATTGTTCCAATTTCAGTACACATGTATCAGAGTTGTGAACCCATCTCCCCAACATCACTATTTTTAAGTATAGTAGTTAATAGAGTCTCTGTTATATCTTGTTATTTGATGAGTTTAAATACCCATTCGTTTCTATATCACAAATTTGGTTTTTAAAATATTCTAATGACTACATTTAAAACATAGTAACTAGTTTCTTTTGAGATTCTATGTATTATATTTTATGAATTTAAAAGTGTTATTTTAAGACTATTTAAATGGGCTACTCCATATTGTCAAAGGGATTCACAGTAAAAAGAAGGTTAGGACCCCAACCTCACAAAGATTATTGTCAGTTTATAATGAGATGATGTGAAATTGTCTGGTGCAAATGTTGGGAGCTCATGCTTGATAAGTGTTAGCTTTGTCCACTTGGGCAGGCTTCTTTCTCCTTTAAAGTTCTAAACACCTTGGAAGAGAGAACATGCTAAACCTTATGGTTAATAATTTATAATGTAGTGGAAGGATTTGCTAGGCATCAGTGTTGGAGGTAAAGGTCCATATAAGGTTGACGGAGGATGAGTGATTCCACTGCAGAAGTTTGTACTTGATATAAATTAATATAAGTGCAAGCAATGTATTTTAAGTTCATTCTAGAGGAGTAGTGCAGAATAGCTTCATAGAGGAGAAGACCTGAGCTATCTTGGGAGATGTTTAAACAGATGAGGAGTGGAGCCGGAGTTGAGAAGGCAAAGGCAGTGTAGCCTTAGAATGCAAATGTTCACAGACATGATCTTGTGGTTTATTCACCATCCTTACCAACCTAATAAGGACACCTGCTGGTAGCTGCATCATCATCATCATCACCATCAACATCATCACCATCATGTTAATAAAGAATGGATATATTTGCCAGGTAGTCAAACAAGCTCTTTGCATGTAGCACCTAGATGTTTTCTACGATCCACCTTATGAGTTCAATCATTGTAATTATTCTCATTTTTCACATACAAAAATGAAGACTTAGAGAGATTAAGTAATTTGTTCAAATCTTGGTGTGTGCCCTCTCAACTCCATGCTCTTTACCTCTGTGCTTAACAGGCTAGGATGATTTGCCCATATTAAGGGCTCAAATATTGGTTGATAAGTATAATAATCTCATAAAAGGAAAAGTGAAGTAATCTACTTTGATGTTTATGGTGCAGTTTGGTGAATGCACTGAAGTGCCAATAGATGAATAATAAAAGTTAGAAACACACAAAAATAGAGAAGAAAAATTCATATGTGTATGTCTGCTGGGAACAAAAAATCCTCCTGAATATCTAACTTCTTAGTAAATATCAGGATATCACATACGCATCATTAGGCAGCATCAATGGAGGATCCTCTGTACCCTGCAAGAGGGCACTGTTATAGATGCACAGAAAGAAAATTCATATTTCCTGTACATTATAAATAAGGACATACTATGATCACTCTTTAAGAATGAAGTAATTTGAGTTTTTAAATTTTCCTTATCAATTGGTGTATATGAATCATGTTAGGTGAAGAATTATTGGTTGATTGGACATTTTATGTTTTAATTCTTTACAGAAAACAGTAAACAAATCCTTTTAGGCTTAAAATATCACATTCAGCAAATGAGTTATTATACTGAAGAAAGTGATGAATTCAGTAAAGTGTCTGGAATCTAAAATAAGAAGTAATTGAAGGAACTGGGAATAGATGACATGAAGCAAGACCAGGAGAGAAGTAGGTGGTCGCTCTAAACTATTTTAGGAGTTGTCCTATGAAAAAGGGTTTAGACTGTCCCACACTGAAGATTTTAGACCAAGTAGACAGGTTTAGGTTGATAAAAGGATGAATATTTTGACAAGTAGAACCTTTCAACTATAAAATGGACCGACTGCATTTTAAACTCAAGAACTCCCTGTTACTGAAGTGCTTTAACAGAGGTTGAAGTTAAGCAGTTGGAAAAGTAAGAGCCTTTACAGTGAGAAAATTCTATGATTCTATGGTTTTCAACTCATAAATTTGTGTAGTTCATCCATTTTACTCATTGTATACACTTAAGTATATTGTTCCTTGAAATGGCCATTCAAAGTTGTTTCCTGTGCCACACACTATGAATGTTAGGGTTAGTCCTGTGTAAATCTTACCCCCATTGAATTAGTATTAACCCTAAGCAAGCAGCTTTCTTACATAAGGAAACAAAAAAAGAGGTTCAGAAATGTCCAAACTAAGTTTTTATAAAACTGTGTTATCAAATCTAATTTATCAAAAAACTTCAAACAGGGGCTTCCCTGGTGGCGCAGTGGTTGAGAGTCCACCTGCCGATGCAGGGGACACGGGTTCGTGACCTGGTCCGGGAAGATCCCACATGCCGTGGAGCGGCTGGGCCCGTGAGCCACGGCCGCTGAGCCTGCACCTCCAGAGCCTGTGCTCCACAACGGGAGAGGCCACAATGGTGAGAGGCCCATGTACCGCAAAAAAATAAAAATAAAAGGAAGATGCAGACCTGTATGCTTCAGGATTTTCTCACCAAAACCCCACACAATTTCTTTACTATTCCAGCCAAGTATGGCCTAGCCCTACCCTCATCCCTGTTTTTCTTGGTTTAGTAATAAAGAAAGAGATGGAAATAAAGAAGAGATATCAGGTAGAAAGATATAAAATAGTGGGGAAAATAATATAAGTGAAGTCAAGTACCACCATCATTTACTAGAAGTGAACTTTCAGCACCAGCATTAATATTTTTTCCTGTTATATCTGTAAATGATAATAACTAATATGTACATAACAATTTTCAATTTAAACAAATCTCATTTTTATAACTAACTACTTCGCAACAAGCAACATGCTAAGGCAACACCAATAGATGAAAAACGGTAGTACCTGGCCCCAAGGAACGTTGTCCAGGAGAACACAGATATATGTAAACAACACAATCACAATACAGTGTAGCGAGTGCAACAATCAGGCATGCAGAAGTGCAAGGGTAGCAAAAAGGAGCATGTGATCACAACACTAAAAAGAAGACTGCACAAAAGACATAATATGTAAACTGAGGTTTGAAAAATGAAGTGGGTTTCCCAGGTGCCCCATAGGGAGAAAGGAATTCTTGGAGGAGGGAAAAGCATAAATGAAGACAGTGAATTGTTCATATAATCCAGAAGTGAAGTAGGCAATGGCAAGAGAAATGATTGGACACAGGCGTCATGAATACTTGCATGTCTGCATTTTAGCAAGTCCATTCTAAAGGAAACTTTGAGGATCAACTCGGGGGTGGGGGGCCGCAGGGGGCACAGAACTAGTCATTGCTGCCAGAAACACGGGAACCACTTTCTACCAACCCACCAAAATAACGACTTCAAAGGCAACATGGTATCACAGAAAAGGTTTGTTTTTTTGTTTGTTTGTTTTTAGTTCATTAGGTCTCACTTAAAATTCTGATTCCACAATGCACTTGCTTTGGGATCTTGAACAACACTCATAACCTCTGCAAGTTTCAGTGTAGTAAGTTTATGTGATTACCTTCATCTGTAATATCCCTGCGTTGCAATCTTAATGGAAACTCAAGTTCAGGTCAAAGACAAGTTTCTCTGTGACCTCTCCTCTGAATTGATTCAAAAGCTGTCTCTCCCGTCCTCATTTGGCTTCTCTTATGGAATCTCATAAAAACTTCTATGACCTCTTTTGTGTTTTTTTGTTGTTGTTGTTGTCTGTTTGTTTGTTTTTTAATTTAAGTATAGTTGATTTACAATGTTGTGTTACTTTCAGGTGTACAGCACAGTGATTCCTTTTTCACATTCTTTTCCCTTATAAGTTATTACAAAATATTGAGTAGAGTTCCCTGTGCCAATAAGGAGATCCTTGTTGTATCTATTCTATGCCTTATTTGAATGACCGTAGCACTCGTTGTCTGTATCATTTTTATGTCTCTGGTTGCTTTGTGACTGAAAATGAAAAATTTCTATTTGTTCATTTCCTGGCCCTTCCTTAAAAATGTGTTCATTTATGTATTTCATATTTATTGACTACATCTTAGACACCGTGTTAACTGCTGGTTCTAGATGTTAGTAAAATATAGACCTTCCTGCTCAAAAGGTCACAGTATTTGTGGGAAAACAAAAAAATGAACTACCTATATCTCAAAGAGCTTTGTACTTCCCAAAGAGAACACACCTAGTAGGTACAATAAATACATGTATCATACATAAATGTATAAATAGTTAATGGGATTAAAAACTAGAGATAATTGCTTTTCGATTCTGAGGAAATGATGATTATATTTCACCAGGAGCTCAATACCACTCTGAGAATGAGGGCTTAACCCCCGTCCTGACTCACTGCATTGCTTTTCTGTATAAAAAATACACAAGTCTGTATATACGCTCTAGAAAAAGGCTTATCTGGCATGAATTTCAGAGAGCAAGAAGAAAACTTCAAGAAGTTCAGAGAAGCATCCAGCAGCTCAGATGATTGGCACTAATACAACTTGCTTGACAGGAAAATTGAGCTGTAAATCTCACAAAATTAGATGATCTTTGAAGAATTTCAAAACCTCCTGCTATTAATTGGAAATCCTAGAAGAACCGCTTCTTTTAAAGCATACTGATAATATGCTTTACAGCTTAATATTCAGAAGCCTATGTTTTGGCTAAGTGAGCTTCAGGAAAGAAGGAAACTTGTGGTTCCGTTCCATCTACTCTGCAAACTCTGGTCAAGACATCTACTTCTGTGCTCAGCCATCTTATCATCTGTAAAATGGAGGCAACTCTAAGAAAACATAGTTACAGAGATGTTGCACAGTTTCATGTGTCATTGTCTTCATTTGTTTCAGAAAACCAATAACATCTAAGCTACTACTGCAAAGAGTGCAATGTTACTTGGGGTCATCTGGTGCAGCTCTGTCAAAGTAAAGAAAAGGAAAGCGGCCTAGAATAACTATAATTTTCCCAAGAGGACACTATTATTTTATGGTAACTCTGGGACAAGAACCCTGATCTCTTTGATGCCATTCCATTGTTCTTTCGTTGGGTTCTGAACAACCCAGAGAAAGAAAGAGAAATAAAACTCCTATGTGCTGTGTCACTGGTACAGGTCGTGGCAAGATTGGAATTGGAGCACTACATATTAACAGGTATTTGGGGAATTCTTCAAACTAATTAAGATATATACCAGGTCCATAAAAAACAGTATGTTTTCTGAAGATGATTCTGTGGCATGAACAGAACTGGTAACTGAAGGTGTCTGTGTGCTGCAGTTCCAAACAGCATGGATGAATGGTTGTTTTCTGGCACCTTGAAGACTCCATCCCAACATACACATTAAAATAAAATTAACATTTCAACTGGGTCATAGTTAATTCTGCATGCTCTTGTAAGTCAGCAAAATATTCCATATATCATTTAAGTTGTCACTCCCTTTCTTTTTTTTTTTTTTTTTGCCGTACGCGGGCCTCTCACTGTTGTGTCCTCTCCCGTTGCGGAGCAGAGGCTCTGGACGCGCAGGCTCAGCGGCCATGGCTCACGGGCCCAGCCACTCTGCGGCATGTGGGATCTTCCCGGTCCGCAGCACGAACCTGTGTCCCCTGCATCGGCAGGCGGACTCTCAACCACTGCGCCACCAGGGAAGCCCCGTATCTGATTTTCGTATTAGGACTCTTCTAATTTTTTATATACATTGGAAAATAACTGATGTCTTTCTAAGGTGTATATCTTTGATTATGTTTTCTATTTTCATAAAGCTTCTTGTATTCTCTACTCAAAACAGGAGTAAATAATGGCTGCATATAACTAATCATAATCAGCCATTTTGTCCAGATTTTTAGATGTGTTGGTATAAAGCTACCATAGTATTCTTCTGTAATTAAAAAAAAATTCTCTCTGTTTTATAGCTAGTCCCATCTCTATCATATTTGCCAAATATTGCTTATTTTATTGGTGTTTGTAAAGAGCAAGCTTTTGGTTTTCTTTGTCACGTTTACTGCTTTTCTTCTCTATTTTTGACTTTTCTCTTGATTAATTTTGTCCTTCCACTCTTTGGGATTTACCTTGTTCTTTTTCTATGTCTACGGTCCATTTCCTGTAGCTTCAAGAGCCATTTTCCACAACTCAATGAGCTCTGCTGGCTGTGTCATGGCCACTTCATCATATGCCATTAAAACTTAATCTCATACACTGTGTGAAGACTCGGCGGTCTTATTTTGCTTTCAAAATTGTTCTATAGCCTTGGATCCTTCTTCTTCTCCTAAATTAGCACTATCATCAGGGAAAATTCTAGTGGGCCTAGAATTCTAGGCTTGCCTTTCCTGCAGTTTCATAATCAAAGAAAAAACATTTCCACCCTTTTTTTGATGTTGATCGAAAATTTAGCAACACTTCTTTGCACTGTATTCAAATCCCAAAATATGAGCAAGCCTTCATGCACACAGGCTCACTGAAATGTCATAACTTTAAACTATGTATGACCTTGAACAATGACCTTTCCAAATACTCCACACTCTTTCTAGGTGTTCAGACTTTTTCATTCCTACAACATCTTTTACATAGGGTCGATTTGTGTCCTAAGTTCTTCCTCACGCCCACTTCTGAGTATATATCCAGAGGAAATATCATCATAATTTGAAGAGATATCTGTACTCCCATGTTTATTGTAGCATTATGCACAAGAGCCAAGGTATGGAAACCACCTAAGTGTCCATAGTAGATTAATGGATAAAGGAAATATGGTATATATATAGAATAGAATATTATTCAACCTTAAAAAAGAAGAAAATCCTATCATTTAAGTCAACATGGATAAAACTGGAGGCCACGATGCTAAGTGAAATAAGACAAAAACAAATAGTGCATGATGTCACTTATATGTGGACTCTAGAAAAATAATGAAATAAATCAACTCTTCCCTCCCTGGACATTTTCCTCAGCAGAATCTAGCAGCCTCTACTATGAGTATTATCTTTTTTCTTTTTATTGTTTGTACCAGATCACAACCCCAGGGAACCTATGTATTTACCGATGTATATCTACATTATAGTTTACCATTGTTCTTTTCCTTTGTAATTCATTCCTTCCACTTCTGGCCTCAGAACCTCATTTTTACTTTGGAGAAGTCCTTGTGATTCAGGTAGGCTGTGTGTCTCCTTCCTAGGCTGTGTGACTTGGGGCTGGCTAGACACAGTGTTTCACATATACTCTATATGTCTTAAGTACTTATTTCTCTGTTTTCCATCATTTTCCCTCCAAATTTTTGTGTAGTTATTTTTTAATTGACATTTGTATTCCTTTCTTTTGTTTGACTAAGGTACTGTTCAACCAATCTTCTGAGTGCTTAATTTCAACTTTTTTAATTCTAGAAGTTTCTTTTGGTTGCATTTCACAGATCATTTTTGCTTAAATTGTACATGTTGCCCTTCTTTTAATACATTAATCATAATTTTAAATAATAGTTTCATTGAGATATATTTTACTTTCCATATTATTTAAAGTGTACAATTTAATGTGTTATGCATCTACCACCACAATCAATTTTAGAACTTTCATCCACCCCCCAAAAGAAAAAGAATCTATTATAGGTCACTCACTCCCCCATTTCTCCAAACCCTAGGCAGCCACTAATATACTTTGTCTTTACAGATTTGTCTAGTCTGGACATTGCCTACAAATGGAATCATACAATTACTTAGCATGTTTTCAAGGTTCATCCATGTTGTAGCATGCATCAGTACTTGATGTCTTTTTATGGCTGAATAATAGTCCATGGTGTGGATATTACTATGTTTCATTTATCCATTCACAATAAATGGTCATTTGGTTATTTCCACTTTGGGGCTCTTATGAATAATGCTGCTGTGGTTGGATTTACGTGCAAGTTATGTATGCAGGTCTAGATTTGTTTTTTAAATTAACAGACTATTTCGGAGCAGTTTCTGGTTTACAGAAAAATTAAGCAGAAAGGACAGAGTTCTCATAACTCCTTAGCTCTCTACCCAGTTTCCCCTATTATTAACATCTTACATTAGCGTAAGATGTTTGTTATAGTTAATGAACCCATATTGATACATTATTACTAACTAATATCCATGGTTTACATTAGACTTCACTCTTTGTTTTGTACATTATATGATTTTTGACAAATGTGCAATAACCTGTATCCACCATTACAGAACCATACACAGGAAGTCTCTTTGCCTTTAAAATTCCGCACTTCACCCATCCTTTTCTCCCTCCCCGCAACCTCTGGCAACCATTGATCTTTTGACTGTCTCCACACTTTTGCCTTTTCCTAAATTTCATATAGCTGCAATCATATAATATGCATGTAGCCTTTGCAGATTGGCTTTTTTTCACATAGCAATATACATTTAAGCTTCTTCCATGTCTTTTCATGGCTTCATAGCATTTTCTCTTTATTGCTCAATGTTGTTCCTTTGTACCGATATACCATAGTTTGTTTATCCATTCACCTATTGAAAAACATCTTGGTTGATTTCAAGTTTTGGCAATTATGAAAGAAACTGTTATAAACATCCATGTGCAGGTTTTTATGTGGACATAACTTTTCAGTTCCTATGGGTAAATACCAAAGAGCATGATTACTAGATCACTGTATGGTAAAAGTATGTTTAGTTTTGTAAGAAACTGCCAAGTACCCTGCTAGCAGCAAATGAGAATTTCAGTTGTTCTGCATCATCAACAACTTTGGTATTTCATTATTTGGATTTTAGCTATTTGAATAGGTGTGTAGTGGTATCTCGTTATTCTAATTTAAAATTCCCTGATGACATGGAATGTGTAGCATCTTTTCATATGCTTATTTGCCATGTGTCTATTTTCTTTGTTTAATCATAGTTGTTTTGTTTTGTTTTTTAGCCAATGCCTACTAACTCTTGTCCTCCTGTGTCTATTTATATTGTCTTTTTTCTTTCTTTTTTTTTTTTGAGCTTTTGATCATTGAGTCTTTTTCCTGGTATGTCCAATTATTTTTTATATTAAAATTGGGCTTAACTTATTTTAGGAAACTATAAAGATACCTCCATATTCTGGATGTTGTTATCGTTCTCTTGAAAAGATTTCCTTTTGCCCATGGCAGACAGTTACCATAGGGACTGGAAACCTTAGTCCATTCTCAGTTTGAGCTCATTCAAAGCCTTTTTTTCCGTCTGTGTGAAGGGTGCTCTATTTCTGTCTTGTCCTTCCTCTACGGGTGTTGCCGTTTGGGATTACCATGTGAACGTTTGGATTCTCCCTATTCCCAACTACCCTTGTATTTGTTAGGCTTTAAATGTAATGGTTCCCCCAGCCCTGTGAGACTAAGGATACGTGTAACTTGTCATTCCATTAGTTGTTGCTTTTAGCCTCAGCTCTTGCCGTTTGGCTTCTGTGGTTACAGTCTTTTGAACTCCTTGGCTTTTCAGCTCCTAGGCTATAACATTTGAATCAGCAAATGCCCCAAGGAGAAAAGCTGCACCAAATGTCAAGCTTGCATCTGTGTTTCCCTTCTCTCCAGAACTTGGCCCACATGTCTTGGTGTCTCTCTAACATTCGGATGCTGGCGAACACATGTTTTCTTACTGTATCCAGGTTTTCTAAAATTTCTTTAGACTTCACCTGATCTTATGTTATTATTGAAGTATCATCTCAATTAGCCCTAGGAAGAAAATTTACAATTTTATGTTTTTTTAAATTTTCTATATTACCTCAGTTTCTGTAGAGACCTTTTACCTGATTGTTCAGTCTAGTTCCTGTGTTACCAGTAAGATGGAGATAGGTGGAGTCTAAGAATATTGGGGGGAAAATCACTGATGAATGATATGGCTCGTTCTTTTTGTTTTTCCTCTCCTTATTTACTCTGGCAGCCTACATTTGCCCTTCTTGATTTGACCCAGTTGCCCAGATAACCAACCCACTCTGGCAAAGACATGACTTTACTCTCATAAATGTCTGCATGTTAGGATAAGTTAGATGATGAACACCATGCCAAAGTTCTTTCTGTGACCAGTCAGAATGGCCATCATCAAAAAATCTACAAACAATAAATGCTGGAGAGGGTGTGGAGAAAAGGGAACCCTCTTGCACTGTTGGTGGGAATGTACATTGATACAGCCACTATTGAGTACAGTATGGAGGTTCCCTAAAAAACTAAAAATAGAACTACCGTACGACCCAGCAATCCCACTACTGGGCATATACCCTAATAAAACCATAATTCGAAAAGAGACATGTACCACCATGTTCATTGTGGCAGTATTTACAATCGCCAGGACATGGAAACAACCTAAGTGTCCATCGACAGATGAATGATAAAGAAGATGTGGCACATATATACAGTAGAATATTACTCAGCCATAAAAAGAAATGAAATTGAGTTATTTGCAGTGAGGTGGATGGACCTAGAGACTGTCATACAGAATGAAGTAAGTCAGAAAGAGAAAAACAAATACCGTATGCTAACACAGATATATGGAATCTGAAAAAAAATTCTTCTGAAGAACCTAGGGGCAGGACAGGAATAAAGACGCAGACGTAGAGAATGGACTTGAGGACACGGGGAGGGGGAAGGGTAAGGTGGGATGAAGTGACAGAGTGGCTTGGACATATATACACTCCCAAATGTAAAACACACACTAGTGGGAGGCAGCCACATCGCACAGGGAGATCAGCTTGGTGCTTTGTGACCACCTAGAGGGGTGGGGTAGGGAGGGTGGGAGGGAGACACAAGAGGGAGGAGATATGGGGATATATGTACATGTATAGCTGATTCACTTTGTTATAAAGCAGAAACTAACACAGCATTGTAAAGCAATTCTACTCCAATAAAGATGTTAAAAAAACAAAAAGTTAGAGAGTAAAAAAATTCAAAAGAATTGGCCACACTCCTCCAATAGATTCTCTAACATTTAGCAGAACAGAGTTCACACTGAATCTGGTTTATGAGTAAAAGACAAGTCAACTTTAAAGTGGATCAGAGATGACAACATTTCTTTTCCATGTGGCTGCTTTGGAGCCATATTTCTGCTGACCACTCAAAACCTTCCTCTTGAGTATTCTGTGATATATTAGAACCAGGAATAAGGGGTGTTAGTGCTGGTAGGGTCAGACAGTGGTCTGCGATTTAATTCACATATCCTTTCTGCACCAGACTCTTTAAGATCATTGAGTTATCCTAAGAATTTTGAAGCTGTAGAATTCACGACAGTACATTACAACTTATGCCAATATTACTGTTCTCCTGCTCTGACATTCTCCACTGATGGACAGATGAAGGAGAAGGAAGGGCAGTCAGCAGTAACTGAGAGTAAATGAAACTGGAATATTATAATTCAGTATCATTTGAGTGACTGAATTGGCTGGCCCAGTGTTCTCCAGTTAAGGGTGAGGGAAGATTAATCCTGCACATGACACCACTACTGTATTTATACAAGTCTACTGGGACAGTTGTTTGCCTTGATTTGTTTTCTTCATTCATTTCAGTCAGACAGTTGTGTTGACTGATTTTCCTTTTTGATGTATGAAATGACTGTTTGACTGAATTTACCATTTACTTTACACTAGTGCACTGGAAAAATGATACATTCGTCAAATTGGATTGGCAGGTATGAAAATGTTTACCCCAGAACTAGACAGAAATATAATATTGCCTTCTACAGAAATGTAAGTCATATGCCCTGGATTTTGGGGAAATGTTCCAACTTTAACTATTTTGCCAAATTTCAAAAATGTAGGGTAACTGATCCCATAGTAAAAATAAGAAGATCTGTGAAGTCCAGATAAAAATAGTTTTGTGTGACTCTGACAATCACATAACACAAAAGAAAAAAGTATTATGAGATAAATTTTAGTGATTTTCATACTTATTAAGAGGTGTTTCTATGTTAAACTTTTGAGTCTTATTCTAGAAGTTCTGTAGGAACAAACACTTCAAATATATTCATAGAAAACCCTCTTTATTTATAATTCCATTTTTCCAATATTTATAGTTACTATGACAGGCCATTTCTCCACATCCTATCCCATGATTCTCTGCTCCTATTGAACATTTGGAAATTGGTGGCATGAGCAGGAAAGTGAAGCAGTTTTTGAGATTACTGAATAATGCTGATTTTATAAAGACTGCTTTCTTCCATTGTTGACAAACTTATTATGGTACCGATGGTTGGATACTACTCTTAGAGATGAAAAAGGTCTTAAGGAATCTTCCATATTCCATTCACCAATCTGTGTTCTTGTTCAAAGCAAAATTAATTCCTTTCAAAATTAACATATTAGCTTAATAATAATTTTTAGTCTAAAATAATCTATCTGGGAGAATGGGAATTTTTGGTGGGAAAAAGCGACAGAAGATGGGACGAAAAGAGAATTCATAGAAAGACAAAACAGCATTTTTTAAATGGTGGGTATGAACTTCTGTTTCCAACTATATCAGTTTACCTTAGGAAAACACACTAGAAAGGCCAGATAAATCATAAGCAACATTTGACTGTGAGCGTTAGAAAGCTACTGAGGTAGCCATGACCTAGAAAAGTAAAATAGAGAAAGAAACTCACTGAAGTGAGAACAATATTCTGCACATGCTTTTCTAGCCCAGACATTTAGAAACTACTGATGAAGAGCAAAAGGCTGAGAAACCAAATGCGGCTCCTAAGAGGTAGAAAAGCCAGTAGATCTTAGGACAATGTCATAGGACTAAGGAAACCAGAATTGGAATTGAGAAATAACAAGGCAGCTAGAATTTTAAGGACCAAAATCACAGAGAGAGTAAAGATTCAGAGAACAGAGCTGGATTCAGCAACAGTGTTCCCTTGCAGTATTTTCCATGTATAATAGGTAGACAAGGCAAGATGCTAAGAAGTCAAACAAAAGCTAACTGAAGTCAAAACAAAGACTTAGTTGGTTCATAATGCTGAAGAGACAAAATTGGGGTTCAGAACCTATGAAAGATTTGTGGCCCAATGGTAAACTAATGATATGAATTAGGACATTGAAATCTCTACATATGTGTGTGTGTGTGTGTCTGTGTTTGTGTGTGTGTGTGTGTGTGTGTGTGTGTTAGGAAGGTTGAGGCAACATCTACATTGAACCTTATAAAGAAGGAAAATGAGTATGAAGTTGGTCCAGTGACTGAGGTGATCTTCCCCTCTGCTCCCTACCTAAGAATAGGAAATTCTCTCCTCAAGAAAATACAGTTGACCCTTGAACAATGTAGGGGTTAGAGACACTGACTCCCTGTGCAGTCAAAAATCCACATATAACTTTATGGTCGGCCCTTCTTATCTGTGGTTCTGAATCTGAGGATTCAACCAACCACACATCATGTAGTACTGTATTACTTATTGAAAAAAAATCCATGTATAAGTGCATCTGTGCAGTTCAAACCCAGGTTGTTCAAAGGGCAACTGTAATGTCATTCAGATTCTATACAACTTGTCATATCCCAAGTCTGGTATTCACTGAAGAGCCACCAAGACAACCAAGAAAAGGAGAATTAGAATAAAAAACAAAACAGAATCAGAATCATAGATGACCTAAACATTAAAGTTCATACATATTTCGGTAAATATTATCAAGTTCAAGAAAATAGATGACAAGGTGGAGAACTTAACTTGACGAGTAGAAACTACAAACTGATTGAAGTTGAACTGATAGAATTAAAAACTATACGAAATTTAAAACTCGGTACTGGATTGGACACAGGTAAAGAGAGGTAAGTGAACTGGAAGATAGAGTAGTAACAATATTAAGAGTAAAGCATGGGAAACGAAAAGAATAAAAAGTAGACAAAAGCGCATTTGAGACACATGGGCCACAGTAAATATTTTTTATCATATGTGTAAACCGGAGTCCAAAGAAAAAAGGAGAGAGAGATTGGGATGAAAACAATATTTCAGAAATATTAACAGCTGAGAGTTCTCTAAAACTAAAAAGAATATATGGAGCCATAAATTCAATAAGCACTAAAAAATGCAACAAGAACAAATCCAAAGAAAACCACACATGAGATCACCACAGTACAATTCATGAATAGCAATGAAAAGCATAACATCTTAAAAGCTGCCCGACGAAAAAGAGAGAGATTACTTTCAAAGGAACAATAGGATTAAGATTACAGCTTTCTTCTCAACGAAACTGACTGGATACTAGAAAATAATGGAATAATATTTTTAAGTGCTAAAGAAAAGAACTGCCCATTGGGAATTCTAGAGGCAGAGAAAATGTTGTTTGGAAGGAAAGATGAAATAAGGAAATTTGCAGACAAACAAAATTTAGAAAATATGTTCTTATCAGAACTGCCTGAATTAAATTATAAAGGGAGACCCGCAGGCTGAAGGAAGATTATCATAGACGAAAATAAGGACTTTATAAAGAATTATGTATAACAGAAGGAATAAATAAGTGGATAAACCTAAATAAAATCTAACAGCACAAAAAAGTAATAATAAAATATATCAAAAATTAAAATGCATTAAAAAAATGGAAGAGAAAAAGTAGTAAAAGATATTTAAGATCTCAGCATTGCTTGAGAAGCAGTAAAAGAGCTAATAAGTCATGGTACATGTGTAACTGCTACTTATGTACAAATAACAAGCTAATACAAGGGAAAATGGAATTTGAAGAAATCTAAAAGGAAGAAAGAAGAGCAAAAGGAACATAACAAGGTGGGACAGATAGTAAACGAGGAGTAAACGGTCTACAAGAAAATACCTTAACTGTAAATACTCAAATTAAAGGACAAGGATTATTCAAACAAAAAACGTAATTCTATGCCACCTACAAGAGACAAGAGTCAGATTGAAAATTAAAGGATTCAAAAATTATGTCCTAACAACAATAAGTAAAATTGAAGAAGATTTTTTAATATTAACATAAATTTGAAAGCAAAAAGTATCACTGGCGATAAGGCAGGATAATAAAACCCACTGTTACTTTACAAGGAATATATTATAAATCTAAACTTCAATGCAATAGATGAAGGGAAATTCCAAAAAACTAAGTAGAAATAGAAAAATCTAAATTACCTAGATCAGTAACATAGAACCACAACAACAAATCAGCAGGTTAGAGAAGATCTGAATACCATCATTAAAAACTTTGGCCTACATTTACATAAAACACTGCAACAACAATGATGGAATATATATATTATGCAGAAAATTTTAGGTGCACATGGCACATTTATAAAATTGACTATATTCCGGTTATAAAACAAGACTCCGAATAAGCAAGAAATTAAAAAATATATAACCAATATTTTGCCAAATAGTTGGATATTAAAAACATACTTCTGATCATTATGTAAGTCAAAGATAAAGTCGCAATGGGAATTAGAATTTTGTTAATTGAATGATAATGAAAATATGCCATAACAAAACCTGTGGGTTGCAAATAAAGCTGTGGCCACAGAGAAGTTTATGTATTCAAATTATATTTTCTAAATGTAAAAGGGAAAGGAATAAAGCAACTAGAAGATAACCTATCACCCTGAGGTAGGCAGCTCCTGAAGTGTACCTGGTGGGGAAGGCAGGGCAGAACTTCAGGAGGCCAGCTGAGAGCACGGTGAACGCCACGTCAGGAGCAGTCTCCAAGAAAGAGCATTTAATGTACAAAGGGATGACTAAAATATATTTAAGAGCTAGCACCCTGACTCCTCTTAAGGATGACTTAACTTTGCTGGGGAAAAAATAAGAAGTGCTCGATGTAGAAGGTGAATAGCTTTATAATTCCCAGGAGAATCTTGGTACCAGGACCACACAATGAAGAACTTGGAGTCCCCGTGGCTAATCCAGCAGAGAGAAAAGGAGAAACAGAGATGCGAGAGAAAATAAAGGGAACTCTTGGTGGAATTTGGTGCTGCTGCAGGCCCAAGTCCAGGTATGTGCTCTCTAGCTCCCCATCTTAAATAAAAGCCACCATGTTCCTCAGTCTTTCAGGTACTTAGAATTTCTCTTTAGAACCTGAAAATGGGGTCAGGTTTCCTGTCTGCATTGCTACAGTCCAAAATAGAGGCAGGATGGTTGAAATAGTTCTCTATCTGGCAGAGGAGGCCTTGAAGCTGTGAGCCACTCACTGCAAACCAGCAGGACATGAAGGATTCTTGAGCAGACCTGAAGCTACTGGGAGGCCTTTCAGGTGTTAAATCCCATAGTAAATACTGTACCTTCATTGGCCCCTTCTCCCTCTCTGTCCAGTCTTCCTCCACACCCATGGGGGCCCAAAGGGGTTAAATGAGCACTCTTTGACTTGTACTTGGTGGTCCCAGAACTTGACTTGGGCTTGGAGACTTCCATGAAAAGTCTGCCTTCCACCTACTGGCTTGGGTTTCTTGGTCTCTCTGCTCCAGGCTAATCCCTTCAACCTGCTTTTTCCATTTCTGCCAATAAGCCCCCTCTCCAGACCTTCCTAATGCTCTTCTGGGGTGGGAGGAGACTTACTGAGGGCAATGTTTATTTCTAGAGGGAGAGGTGACCACATGACCTCACAGTGGTCATCCCCTTGATTACTCAGTTTCTGTCTAGATTAGTCGTGGGTGTCTGTGCACCCCAGCCTCACCCCCAGGAGTCTTTAGATCACTGTCCTTATCTCAGCCCTGAGCCTCTCTCTATCCTCCTTCCCTCTCTCTCCTTACCCATCTTTACCCACAGACTCGCAGACTTTCTGGACCTCTGAGGACGACAAGCACTTCACAGAACCTCTGCTACAGAACCAAACATACTGAAATGACTCTTTACAAAGCTATTGAAACAACAGAAAAAGAATACATGAGGATTGTTTCTCCTGAGGGTTCAATTACCTAGGGGGCCTTTAGCAAACTTTGATTGATAAATCTAACCTTTCCTTCCTTGGCAATAGTTGATCACACTGTGAGGAAAACAAGTTAGAGAAAGGAAAAATAATATTTGGATTTCAATGAAATAATAAAGATGCAGGGACTATCTTTGACTTTTGCAAGCTGAGAAGAGGTTTACATTTTGATTATTTGATGGCAGGAATCCCTTTTAAAACAGGGCCAGTATGCATGATGCATTTAAAAATCAACGTTTTCAAATAGAGCCATAACCCCCACAAGATTTCCTGATTTCTCTGGGGTCAGATAAACCATCACATTTCACAGTGGTGCCCTGTATAAGAAAGTGATAAACATAATCTGGAAGCACGGCAGTGGCTAAAAATATGGAGCTGGAAGGCATTCGTTGAAATGATTTTTTGCTTTTAATTCATTGCATAAAATGCTAATGTCCAAATTCAGGCAGGTAGATCTTACCAACCATCAAGAGCTTCAACCCTGCTAACAGCTAAGTGTGCACTTTTAAACCCTACTTTGACTGCTCCAGAAACTTACTAGGTTTCTTTAATGCCTCTGTTACTATTTCCTTTGTGTCATTTTGCTTTTCTTTAAAAACATAGCTGTGTGACCTTGGGGAAGTTATATTATTTCCTTGAGACTTGGTTGCCTTCTCTGTGAATATCTGGGTATAATTTTAGTATTGCTCAATAGAATTTTTGGTGATAATGAAAATATTCTATATCTGTACTATGCAAAGCAGTATTCAATAGCTACATGGAGCTAATAAACATCTTTGAAATATGGCAAATGCAACTGAGGAACTGAATTTTTAACCTTATTTTAAAATTTGTTTCCACATAAAGAATGCCACGTGGCTAGCATCTGTTGACAGATGCTAGACAGATCTACATAATATTTTAAGAACACTCTCCACTCAAAAACTCTACTATTCATTAAGTCAACCTAAATAATTTTGCCCTCTGACAAACAGAAAATAATTTATGCTTCCCTTGAAATTATCTGTCAAGACCTTTAGCAGTTAGGGGACATTATATTCTTAAAATTGACTTTGCTTTATGAAACTTTAATAATGTTGGAGTTCTCTGCCCTTGGTACCACCTTTGTGATGATGGGAAATACTGTGGATGATCAAGGACTATTTCAAGAGAACATGGAGAGAAACCGTCTGGATTTAATTTCATTATGAGGATGTCAAAATGTTAAATTACTTAAAATAAAACCCATATTGTTTTTATGCTAAGTTATAGTCTACATGTAGCTGGAAAAATGTTAAAAATATTTTTAAAGAACTACACATCTGGGCTTCCCTGGTGATGCAGTGGTTGAGAGTCTGCCTGCCGATGCAGGGGACACTGGTTCGTGCCCCGGTCCGGGAAGATCCCACATGCCGTGGAGTGGCTGGGCCCATGAGCCATGGATGCTGGGCCTGCGTGTCCGAGCCTGTGCTCCGCAACGGGAGAGACCACAACGGTGAGAGGCCTGCGTACCGCAAACAAACAAACAAAAAAATTAGAAGTATCTGAAATAAGCCTAAATTCAGAGTTAATCAGATTGGCCTGCTTTCTCAGGGGGACTGGAATTCACTGCTCTTTCCCCTCAACTCCCTGATGTCAGTGGCACTTTCCACAGATGAGGTGGCCTTCTCTGCCTACTGCAGAAGCTCAGTTCCCCCAGGCCCACTCCCTGTTTGAATCCCACCCTTGAGGCCAGGTGCCACCCTTCCCAGAACATTCGTGGTCTCATTTCAGTTTTTGACCTGCTCAGATTGAGTCCCTGTAGACTCTTTCTCAGCTTGAAACCTGATCTTCAACCCCTTTCCCTGACCTCGATGGTTACCTTCCTACTTTAGGTCTCAGGTGCTTTAGCTATAAAATGATATAGTTGCTCTTAATTCTAAAGTCTTCTTTCTAAAGCTCTACAATGTGGTGGCTCCTTGAAAATGTTTCTCTTTGCTGGTTTTAATTTTGTAGAGAATTAAAACCACAGCTACTCTAAAAGACAGTATGTTACATTGGATAAGGAAAGTGTGTTTTTGTAGTTAGATTAACAGGGATGGAAGACGACTTAGTATGTTTTAAGATACTCATGATCCATTCTAGTGAGAGTCAGGGGAAGAAGGGGAAGAGAGTTAATAAAATACCAAACCATTGTGACAAATTAAGTTAACCAAGATGTAGCTGATTAGTTACTACTTGAATAAGCCACACATATCCAATTCAAGTTTTCCTTTATTTTTCTAAGAAGGGATCCCAGTGAACTGAGTCCCATGTTCAGGAACTCCACGTTCAATGGCTTAGTCTTTAAAAACTGTTATGTTGGGGCTTCCCTGGTGGCGCAGTGGTTGAGAGTCCGCCTGCCGATGCAGGGGACACGGGTTCGTGCCCCGATCCCGGAAGATCCCACATGCCGCGGAGCGGCTGGGCCCGCGAGCCATGGCCGCGGAGCCTGTGTGTCCGGAGCCTGTGCTCCGCAACGGGAGAGGCCACAGCAGTGAGAGGCCCGCGTACCGCAAAAAAAAAAAAAAAAAAAAAAAAAAAAAAAACTGTTATGTTGCTGGAAGAAGAAATATTTCCCATCAAGTCCTAATTGATGTTTAGCTATCACGCACATTTGAAATAAATTTATTACTTTGCCTGATCTCAGTGTAATACATTCCAAAGGGGCAAAGAGCACACGAAAATTTATGGAGTCTCCATCTTCTACACTAAAGTGTGCAATAAATTACATAATATTGGGCCGTGAAATTCACAAGCCATAGAAACCACACCATTAGCAATGTATACAGTGGTAAACAGCAGGTAATGATAATCATATAAAACAAAATAGACTGTGTGTGTTGGCACTGCTGCCAATAAAGCAATCATTAAATGCATTCATAGGCATCTACGCTAGGTAAGCTCTTTGAGGGTAATTGCTATGAATTCTACATACCTGTCAGGATATTATATATAGTCCAGTTTCTACGGCCTTTATTCAGAGACGCTGAGAAACGGTTACTGTGGGTAAATTCAGACCTTTTCTCAATATAGAATTTGGTCAACATGCATTCTGAACAGCAAAATTTCACACTGCTTTCAATTTCCTACAGTAATTGCCACCTCAACAAATGCAGGATTAAGTATAATGGATTATAAGAAGTTAGAAAGGAAAGATGGAAGAAAAGAAGGAAGGTAGAAAAAAGTTGCGTATGGAGTACATCAACATTTACATAAAGAGTGGACCTAAAACTAACCTGAGGTTACCCTAAACTATTAGCGTATGATATAGAAGCATAAATGAAAAAAAAAAACCAGCAAGGAAAACTCAAAGATTCTTTTTTTGTTTACTTTACTGCATATACACGTCCGTCTTAAACAATCTATATGCTTATATCCAATAAGAGCATTGTTTTGCAAGGCTATTTGGGTTCTATCAGCAGGTAAAGGTCGGACAACTCAACTTTAGCAGAGTTAGCCTTCAGGTGAATAATTGCTTCTTTCAGGTTGTGAGCATTTCAATTTTCCAGAAATGTTTCCCCAAAAATGAAAACTAAAAGAGTCCTAGGACAGCGTCCTTTAGAAGTTTTATAGTATCAAGGTTTTTGGAGGAAGAGTATCCTTGTCGATTATCAACACAATGATTCCAAGCAGGTCAATTTATGCTGAGAATATTATATAACAGACCCCACTTCACCTCCATTATACTGACAATGATCTTCCTTACTTCAACCTTGTGCTTCTTAGTAAAGTTGAAAATACTGAGCCAAGAACAGACAGTGACAATGCCAGAGACTCAGATGTACCTATAGGTGCCTTCAGACAACATCAGTCACCCAGGCTAAAGTCCTGGTTTAAAACAGCCCAACATGAATGAATCTCAAAAACCATATGCTGAGCAAGTGAAGCCAGATCAAAAGGGCACCTACCATATTATTCAACTTACATGAAATTCTAAACTGGGCAAAATTCATCTCTAAAGATAAAAATCAGATCCGTGGTTGCCTTGGGGTGGGAGATGGGGATACTTTTGCAAAAGCCTAGGAGGAAATTTTCTAGGGTTTTAGAATTGTTATCGATCTTATGGGGGTGGTAGTTATACAAATGTGTACATTAATTAAAAGTCATTGAACCGTTGACTAAACATGTCTGCATTTTATTGTGTGTAAATGATACCTTAATAAAGTTGATTACAAAATGAACCAAAAACAAAACAAAGAAGAAGAAAAACCTCTCAAGACCTCAAAGGAAATACACTGTTTTCTTCCAGGGTACCAGATTGGAAATGAGGCACTGGTCTGTTCTACCCTCAGATTATCCCGAGGATTATCTAGTCTATTTGAAAGCACTAGAGTCCCCTATCAGAAAAACTCACCCCATGTTTAATTACTTTGATTTCTTCTCTGCCTCTTCTCCCACACGGTGAAGTCATTTACGGAAGAAAAACCAGCTTTTTCCAACTTTGCATCATCACATATTCTTTCCAAAGCTACTACTTATGGAACAAAATTTGGCTACACTTTGTAAAAATCTAGTTTTTTGAGCCTTACAAATCTTAACAGTTAACCTATTGCCTCCTTTGGAATTTGGAAAAAAAATTATTTTGAAAATGAATAGCTGAGATTTGACATTTTTGTGTTTTGTGATTTTCTCTTCCCCTAAGAGAGAAGTGAGTAGGAATGAGAAACACATACATAAAGAAAAAACAAATTATCTTGCTGCCTTTGCATGGTTATAATTTATAGGAAGCCCTTTTCAACAATAATCTATTATCAGAATCAATAAAAATAATCTCCATGAAGGCCAGGCCAGGATATTTGTCTCTTTTTCAGCAGATTGCAATACAAACCACATTCATGGATATGCTTCTTCATGATCTTTGTAATACTGTAACAGCTGACCATTTCCTCATGCCTCTTCACCTTAACTTAAACCTGGTTTTTCATTAATGACCTCACATTTCCTTCTCTATCACTTGGTTGTCGGCCTCTTTTCCAACTCCAACTCCAACTCGCATTTCACTCTGGAACCAAAGGAAGACTCACACCTTCCTGCTTTTTAGTGGTACCGCAAGGTCATTACCATATTGTGATCACCCTGAAGAACAGCCAGACAATTGTTATTGCAGAGCCATCTGACAGTTTGTAGCTCTAAAAATTAACTAAGGACCGCATTTGTCAAAAATACCCTAGTTTAAGATTTTGGTAATATAGCAACAGTAATTCCGAAGTCATTTATGACGATCAGTGTGGGAAGCACCCTCCTTCGGGAAGATCCTTTGCCATACAATACACTTTCCCTGTCAGGTAATAAGGAAGCACGGCCGTGGAAATTAAACTTTTGTGGAAAGAAATACTTGGCTTCGAGAAGGCTTGAAGTTCATACATTTTTCTTGAATTAGATTCCCCATTAATTACATTATCCACAGAGAGGTAATTATCAGAATTATGTAAGCAGTTAAGGAGATGCTACTCCACATTCTTTCAGCTTGTTGACCTTTCTCACTTTATTTCATGTGGCTATCTGAAACATCAGTGATTTACATGTCTTTCTTTTTTTTTAACAGATTTCTGTGTGTGTGTGTGTGTGTGTGTCCCCATGATGAAAACATCATTAAAATAAAATATCATGAATAGACTCTTAAGAAGCAGAGTCTACTTAAAGTCCTGGAAAATGTGAAAGCACTAATATTCATGGACAACTCTACACTCTGAACGCTACTCCAAATTTTATTGATCTCTATTTTGTCTAGGAGTTTTTCAAATTTTCTACCATGATCATTTGTTAGTTTTATAATTACATAATAAAGGCATTACATCATACAATCTTTTGTTATCCATTGCAGTTTTAAAACTATTCCTTTCCTTGTCCTCAGCAGATATGTCATAGATTATTAGTACACAAGCAAAGACTTTCAACATAACAGTACTTTATAGTGAGAAGAACTATACTGAGCTATCTCTATCCTAAGACAATGCACTAGGAAAGCACTAGGAATTCTTAAGCACTAGGAATACAGAGACAATCAAGGGGCAAGTCCCTTGCCTTCGAGTATACATAATCATTATAGCAAATGCTTAAATAGCACTTAGTATATAATTCACCACAGCAGTCTTATTATACTCCTTTTAAATAGGTGAGCAGAGGAAGCCACAGGGAAGTCATAGGGTCAAGCCAGAATTTGAACCTAGGTAGACTAGTACACTGTCCACGGCTTTAACTACTATGATAATATATATATATATATATATATATATATATATATATATATATATATGTCATATATATATCTATATAACTCCAAGTATTCCGAAGTTACAAAGCACTTATCTACCAAAACTCAAAAAGGAGCACACAAAATTGCATAGAAAATAAACATGTAAAAGGTCATAAATAAACCACAATATAACCTGCTCCACATAATATACTGACTGCAGTGTCCTGGGCCTCTCCCATCCTTAGGTAGCTGGAAATTACAATAAAATAATACTTTTCACTTTTGGAAGCCACACTATCTCTCATATCAACCAACCAATTACTTCCTTATAGAGAATAGGAAATTAACCTGAATATCAGAAAAAAATATATATATATAGCATTACTGATGTAGAATCTTTATTTAAAGACAATAACTTCAATAGCAGAGGGAACTTTACCATTGCAGGCTTCAGATAACCTCTATATTTCTCAGATTTTATGCTAAATCATAAAATGCCATATTGTGTCTGAAGCTATTTTTTCAATAGTCCATTTTCTTAAATGGACTAGCAAAGCAGTAAATACTGAGGAACATTTTGGCTCCCCAATCCTAAAGCCATTCTGATTATGCCTGGGTCATCATGGGGACATCATCGGAACTACCAGAGGACTGGCAGAAATACCAGTGGTCTAGCCAGCTTATAAATTAGAAATTATACAGAATCCAATTTTATTTTTTTGTTAAGTAATTCCTATGAGGTTTTTGGGATGTGAATGTAAAGTCCTTTGATGTGTAATCTTTATCCATTAGATAGGGAACAATGCCAATCCCCATCATAAATACGTTCCCAATCTGACACTGAAAATCCACTGTAGGGCATAGGACCTGCAAATAGGATATGAATCACACACATTCATCCACTCATTCAGACAATCCACAAATATTCATTTTTAAGTCTACTATATGCCAATAATGTACCGGGCTCTAAGATGCTACACCATGCTAAATGCTGAAACAGACATACTCAGTTCTGGCCCTCCTGGAACTTATGACCTACAGAAGTGCCTTCATTGTAAATGGTCAGGACTCAGCCAATGCTATTATCATCAGCAGGTGACCAAATGATAGAGCTTGCTTTCTAAACAAGCTCCACACTCTTTGCTTTCAACATTTTTGCTTTCCTTCAAGCCACATAATCCAGTGGTCAGTTTCTCCCAGTTAGTGAGGTTTGGGGAAAATGTACCCAGTGAACAATTCCTTGTGGCCTCACTCTTTCCTCACACTCTCCTCTGTGCTCTTGAGCTAAAGAGACCTGGATTCAAGTCACTTGCTCTAACCTTATTATTTTAAAATAGGGCTGCTCCTGCTTTGAGGATTTCCACGGGATCAACACAGTAGCAAAGCAGCACTGAATCAGAAGCAGGTAAATTTCAAAATGACAGCTCTAAAAATATCCACTCTCCTTTTGTTCTCCTCCTATCCCTTTGCTCTGAACACCTCTGCTCTGAGGCTTTGCCTTTACCCTTCTCTGATTACTGCTCCAAAAGGGTTTCCAAGAACCGGGAGTATTTATGGTTTCACTTGCTCCCAAGTCCTTGGTGGAAAAGGATGCTTGCTTTCTGATTCTTACTAATTCCACACTCACATTGTTAACACAAAAATCATCATTTAAAAAAAAATTTCCTCAGCTTCATATTTCATCTGGGCCAACACTGAAAGAATATTTTCAAAGAAACAATATCCTCTCTCCTTTGCTCTTCTGAGTTTCACGTTTTTACCTCCAGTCTCATTTTCAACCCTTATTACGGGATGCATCACCAAAATAGAAGAAAGTTCTTTCTGCTTTCCCTGTACCAGCCAATTATTCTACTTTGTTCTGTCTCTAACGAACAGAATGCGAAATCAACACAAAGCCTGATTATGCGACCTCTTCCAAGGGAAAGGTCTGAGAGTTGTCTATTTACTAATGAAGCTCAGTGTGTATTAAGGGTTGACTGAAGCAATCATCAGGAATTTTCATCCCTTAAATTAGTGTTTTCCACCAGATGCACATCGTTCATTTCAGATAATATAACTTTTAAGTTCAGGATACAACTGGACAAAAGAAAAGAAAAAAAAGTAACCAACACAACATTTGCAGTAATAACACAGTAACAGCTATCATCCTTCCCTGAGGAATTCAGCCTACTTTATGGACACAATTTAGTACAAACTCATAAGAAAGCTAACAAAGCCCAAAACCACTTCACAATAGCGTAGAGAGGTAAAGGTCAAAACTTATTACTGCCAGGCCCAGCAGACAATGGCACCTACCGAAAAGAGCACAGGACAGGAAAACCTGGAAGCCTGTGTTCCAGCTTCGGTTATTCCTGTAAGCATTGGTATGATCTGAGTGAACTCAGCCTGCCCTGCTTTTTCCGTTTATAAAAACCTACATCATCCTCTCATTAGAATGAAATGCCGCATCTGAAAAGTTGCAGATCTCTTTAGGAAAGAAACAAAACTCATGTTTCTAACCAAAATGGAATAATTCAGTCAATGGAGACATAATAAAAAGCTGCCATAAAGCAACTGTTTACTTGAAATCTATCTTTTGTGGTGTATTTATATGGGTAAGGAGTGTAAGGATATCATAAGTAGAGTTACCAATTCTTCCAGAAATCAAGGTCATTGAGTTCAGATTCCAACTTTGACCTTGACCCAGGCTTACAGAGATGTAACATGTCCCAATACCTCATATCCACCATACATGGGAGAAACAAGGTATGCAGACAGATCTTCTTCTAAGTATCCCATATGTAGTGGTTTTAATACAGGGTCTCAGATTCGTTGCCATTCTTCACATCCAGATGTGGGCATTTTCCCTTGAATTTGGGCAGGCTTTCCATGGCTTCAAACAGTAGAGCAGGGGTCAGTAAATTATGGCTGGTGGGCCAAATCTAGGCCTCTACCGGCTTTTATAAATGAAGCTTTATTGGAACACAGCCATGTTCCTTAGTATATGTATTGTTTGTGTCTGTTTTCACATCACAGCAGCGGAGCTAAGTAGTTGCAAAAGAGACTGTATGGCGTGTAAAGCCTAAAATATTGACCGTCTGACACTTTATGGAAAAAGGTCTCCAACGCCTGCAATAGTATAAAGTGATACTATGTAACATCTAAGACTAGGTCATAAAAGGTCATGCAGCTTTTGCATGATTCTCCTGGAATGCTTCAACCCTGAACGCTCATTCTTGGGATACTCTATCTTGAATCCTAACTACCACGTTATGAGAAGTCCAAGCCACATGGGCAGCCATCTATAGGCACTCCAGGCAACAGTCTTTGTTGGGCACAGTGTTCAAGTCATCCCATCTCAAGGGCCAGACATGTGAATTAAAATTATCTAGATGATTGCAGCCCCAGCCATTTGAATCCTCATGAGCTGAGGTTTCAGACATCAGTCACAGAGTAGAGACAAGCCATCTCCTCTGCGTACTGTTTGAATCGCTGACCCACAGAATCTGGGCACATATTACAATTTTTGTTTATTTCACCACTAAGTTTGGACTTCTTTATTATGTAGCAATAGATAACTACAGCACTGTGTCTGTACACAGGAGATCTACATTTCACAGAGCACATACTTTTAGATGTGAATGTTGACTGCTCAATTTCTAAGAAGAACGTATACACACATATAGGTACAAAATAGTTATGTATATGTAAATATTAGACCTATATAAACTAATCTATATTATCCATAAAATGAGGGGCCCTTGATAATGGCTAACATTTCTTTTCAGTATTTATTGTGTTCCAAGAACTGATAAATTCTTGCATTGTATGAATTTTTTTAACCCTCATAGCAACTCGCTGAGAGAAGTAATGTTATCTCTATATTATAGATGAGAAAACTGAGGCAAAAACAGATAACATGCTCAAGAGTACTCAACAAGTAAATTTTAGAGTCAAGATTGGAACCCAAGTTCTCAAGGTTTAGATCCCTTACTCTTAGTCACCAAGCTATATACTGAGTAAGGAGATGAAAGCTGAAGCCATTACCTCATGCTCAAGAAGGTAGACAGAAACTTAGCAGGCATGGTTGAAAGAAAACAGGACTTGGAGTCGTAAGTCCAGAGCCTGAGTTATGAAATGAATTCTCCTCTCATCTAGATATAGGTTTGTTTTTAGAAAATGAAAAAGATCACTGCATATTTTGATGGTTAATTTCTGTACTTAATGATTACAAAAGAATGGAATTTTACCAGGGAGCTATTTTGCAATGACATAACTTATTGATTCAAATTCAAACCTTTATTATAAATTCTTGATTCAAAAGCAAATCTTTATTAAGTCTCCGTTGCATCAGAAGTCTTTCCCATTCTTCATTTCTTTTAAAACCCTTTCCTGTCTACTCTTGGCCAAAGCTTGAAGCCTAATTTAACATTGGAAATAAAATAATGAAATAGTCATAACACAGCAATTCCAATGCCTACTGAAATGGAAGCTCTAAATAATTTTCCAGATAATTTAGGAAATCAAAAATATTTACATCATAGATGCAAAGAGAGAAGTTACTTGTGTAATAAAATAAATGGTGAGACAAAAAGTTTCTGGTCAAGTAGATTTGTTTAAATATGAACACTAATTTGAGCTCTATCCCGGTGCTAAAACCCAGTGACAGGTTGCATACAGTTTCTAAAGGGATAGTTCAGTGCATTGGGTCAAATTCATGCCATAAAATGTGGTATTATTAGTAGTACTAGAAGACAGAGTGTGACTGTCTTCTTTGGGACATAGATAAAGACCCCAAGTTAGACAATATCAAGCACAAGTTATGTAGAATAAGATATTATCTCAGTCTTTGGAACATGTCATCCAGGATTGAACAAGAGGCAGATTTATTATGAAGTACATGAAGCCAGAGACAGTAAGCAATGAGTGGTAGTTGGTTAAAATAGACAGGTTTTAGAAGTAGAGGCAGGGATGTAGAAAACAAACTTAGGGTTACCAGGGGATTGTGGTGGGGAGGCTAAATTGGGAGATTGGGGCTGAAATATACACACTGCTATACATAAAATAGATAACTAATAAGAACCTGCTCTTCTTATTAGCACAGGGAACTCCACTCAATACTCTGTAATGGGCTATTTGGAAATGACTCTAAAAAAACCTAAAAGTGGATATATGTATATGTATAACGGATTCACTTTGCTGTACACGTGAAATTAACACAACACTGTAAATCAACTATATTCCAATAAAAATTTTTTTTAAAATAGGTTTTAAGAACCATAGTCAGGGAGCAGTGTGGATTGGAAAGACCTGGCAAGAAATGTTTCTGCATCCTCAGACAATGCTCCCCAAGCTGGCTATTGCAAGGGTGAGCATTTAAGAGATCTTTGACCTAAGGAGGACAGAAGATTAACAATCAACCCCAATGTGCATGAATTATTCTCCTCTGTGTTATCAGAAATCAGATGGCATCCTAGAGCAAGGGTCAGCAGATCTTTTCTGTAAAGGGTCAGATAGTAAATATTTTGGATTTTGTGTACCATACCTCTCCGTTGCAACTGCCTATCTGCTGCTGTAGCACAGAAACAGCCATGCACCATACATTAATGAATGGGTGTGGCTGTGTTCAAGCAAAATGTTATGTACAAAACCAGGAGTCAAGCGAGATCTGATCAGTGGGCCAGAGTTTGAGGACCCCAGTTCTGGGTCAGTGTTCACAGCTGAATGAGTCATGAGGCCTTAAGTTCCAGTTCTCATTGTACTAATTTCTACCTGGGTGAACTTGGGTTCATCCTTTTATTTATATGGGCCACTATATTAGTCAAGCTTCTCCAGAAAAACAGAACCAACAGCATGTGTATACAATGTGCCCATATATATTGATAGATATAGATCTAGATATCAATAATGATACCTAGATCTATATCCATATCTATATAAAGATAGAGAAAGAGAGAGAGAGATTTTAAACAATTGGTTCACACAATAATAGAGGCTTGGTCAATTCAAAATCTGCAGGTTAGGCTGTCTAGAGACTCTAGGAAGAGTTGCAGTTCAATTTCTGTAGGTCTTCTGGCAGAATTCCTTTTTGCGACAGGGAGGTCAGTCTTTGTTTTATTAAGAGCTTCAACTGATTGGATGAGGCGCACCCATACTATGGAGGATAATCTGCTTTACTCGAAGTCCAACACCAATTTAAATATGAATTTCATCCAAAACACCATCACGGAGACTACCCTGGTGGCGCAGTGGTTAAGAATCCGCTTGCAAATGCAGGGGACACAGGTTTGAGCCCTGGTCTGGGAAGATCCCATGTGCCGTGGAGCAAATAAGCCCGTGCACCACAGCTACTGAGCCCGTGTACCTAGAGCCCATGCTCTGCAACAAGAGAAGCCACCACAATGAGAAGCCTGCACACCACAACAAAGAGTAGCCCTTGCTTGCTGCAAATAGAGAAAGACCACGTGTGACAACGAATACCCAACGCAGCCAAAAATATAAATAAATAAATAAATAAAAATTGTAAAAAACACGAAAACACCATCACAGAAATATCCAGAATAATATCTGACCAAATAACTGGGCATGGTGGCCCAGACAAATTGACATAGAAAATTAACCACCTAAGCCATAGTTTTGTCATCTTTTACTGAGAAATTTGACTTATCTGAACTATTTTGATAACTAGAAGATACCTTCTAGAGGTAACACCCTCAGGTTTTTACATGATAGGCAGCAGAGGGAAAGAGCCCATTTGTCCAGTCCGATGACACCTAAAGGATAAAATTCTGTCTTCTCTTTCCAACCCACAAGGATGAATGCCAAAAATACATCACTTATATCTGCTTTAGCTAACATAGGATAGGTCTGGAACAGACCTATGCTCCCAGTAAGCCTCATGAAATGCTATTTCATTAAGGGGAGACTTTACTTGCTAAGATTAGAAGCAAAAGAGGGTGGTGGATGAAACACTGCCCAAGGATATAAGTTCATGCAAGGAAGCAGGAGAGAGAATGGGTATCCGAAGATGTGCGCTCTAAGCCAACACTAATTCCAAAGCATCAGGTTATAATTCAGGGAGCACAACTGCTGGGGGTTTTTTCCCCCTCTTTTTTTCCCCCAAAGAGGGACAAATCAAGCATACTGACAAAGGAAGAGCATTAGTCACCACAGATAAATTCCTTTTTAGAGGTGATCTCACAAATAATTTGGCTCAGTGTAGACTATGATTTGGTTCCAAAAACCATAAGCTAGAGCATTTCATTCCAGGTCCCTCCTCAAATATCCATGAGAGGTAGAAATTTGGCAGCGGTAGTTCTTGAAATCTCCCCAGGTGATTATAATATGCAACCAGGGCCGAGAATCTGGAGATGTAGAGAGAATTTAAATTGAACTTTAGTTAAACAGTAAAACAAGCTCTGACTCTACTGGCTGGAGCTAGAAAAGGGATATGCATTTACTGGGATGAGAAGATAAAGAAAACCAGGGAGTAAATCAAATGCTTTACACCTGTGCTTAGCTAATTGTTACTCAGATAATTCAGACAATCTTACAGCACCTGAACCCTGAAATTCCTTAGTTCTGTTTAAAAAAAAAGTAACTCTTCAAGTAACCGAACTCTGAGAATCATGTAAATCATAAAGAAAAAGAAGAAATCTCATTTTTTGAATTAGTTGATTTCATATATACTGTTTCACTTTCATGATATTAACTAGTTAGCTTTCTTTCCATTTTATGTTTGAGGAAAGTAAGGCTTTAAAAATCTTAGTAATTTTCTCAAGGTCACTTGTTAAGGGTGTGGTAGGCAGCATAATGGCTCCTAAAAATGCCCTCACCCTAATCCCTAGAACCTATTAATATGTTACCTTACATGGTGAAGAGGACTTTGCAGATATGACTGAAGTTACAGACCTTGAGAAAGATTATCCTGGATTACCTCATGGAACAAATCTAATTGCATGAGTCCTTAAAAGTAGAAAACCATTCCCAACTGTAGAAAGAGAAAGAGAGAGATGTCTTAATAGAAGCAGAATCAGAGAGATTCAACATTTTGGGTTTTGTAGGTGGAGAAAGGGGACTCTGAGTCAAGGACTACAAGTGACCGCTGGAAGCGGATAAAGTCCAGGGAACAGAAACACCCCTAAGAGCCTCCAGAAAAGAATGTAGCTCTGCCAACACTTTTTTTTCTTTTTTAACCATCTATATTGGAGTATAACTGATTTACAATGGTGTGTTAGTTTCTGCTTCATAACAAAGTGAATCAGCTATACGTATACATATATCCCCATATCTCCTCCCTCTTGCATCTCCCTACCACCCTCCATTCCCGATCGCACCCTTGTAGGTGGACACAAAGCACAGAGCTGATCTCCCTGTGCTTTGCGGCTGCTTCCCACTAGCTATCTATTTTACATTTGGTAGTGTATATAAGTCCATGCCACTCTCTCACTTCATCCCAGATTACCCTTCCCCCTTCCTGTATCCACAAGTCCACTCTCTACGGCTGCGTCTTTATTCCTGCCCTGCCCCCTAGGTTCTTCATAACCATTTTTTCTTTTTTTTAGATTCCATATATATGTGTTAGCATACGGTATTTGTTTTTCTCTTTCTGACTTACTTCACTCTGTAGGACAGTCTCTAGGTCAATCCACCTCACTACAAATAACTCAATTTCATTTCTTTTTATGGCTAAGTAATATTCCATTGTATATATGTGCCACATCTTTATCCATTCATCTGTCGATCCTGCCAACACTTTTACTTTACTCAATTGAGACCAATGTCAGACTTGTAAGGTAATCAATTTACATTGTTTTGAGTCACTATATTTGTGGTAATTTGTATGAAAGCAATAAAAAACTATTACAGGGGTCCTACAGGAGCCAGGCTATATATTTATACTTAAGTATTTCTGAAATGAATTTAACCTTGTGATTGACAGCAGCAGCAGCTTCCAAGGGATCCCACCACACACCTGAGGCAAAAGCAGCCTAATACAAAGCAGTGACAGCAGCAGGTCACTGCCCCACACTTGGAGTAGAGGGGGACTTGATCTACTGTAGCAGCAGCATAGCCTGAATGGGAACCCATCCTCCTGTGGCACTAGTCCCATCAACATTAGTCTAATCTGCTAGCACCTGCTGCGCCAACAGGCCCAACATATACAAACCCTCCAACTCAGCAGCATTAAGTGAGCCAGACTCAGTGTTTCCTGAAACTCATATCCAATGGCACTGGAAAGCCCAGATATCACCTAATGTTATGAAAACATAAAAAAAAAACAATAACAGAAGACTGGGAACTTCAGAAAGAAAAGGGGAACAATGGAATGGGTGAAAACAAATGGGGTAAATATAAGAGACTATCATTAGCCTCATGAGTTTCTTAAATACTATCTGATGGTCAAAGCAAATATTATGACACCATCTGATGTGGTTCTCAATGTAGAGAAAGGAAATACTACAGAAAATCATACTTTAAAACTGGGGAATATTAAGAGACTAAATGGAAGTAAAATTTTGAAACTTCACTTGAAGTAATAAAACACTGATTCCAGTAGGCTATGGTAAGTTACATATGTATACTGTGATGCCAAAAGTAACCACTAAGAAAACTATACAAACAGTATACACAAATGATTATAAATAAATTAAATTAAAATGGACTTATTAAAAAATGTTTAAGTAACCCACCAGGCAAAATAAGAGAAACACAGGATTGAGAAACTAAGGTAAAAGACAAAACAAAAAATAAAATGGTAGACCTAATCTTTAACATAGCAATAATTACATTAACTGTAAATGATCTAAATAACCAAGTCAAAGACAGAGATTGGAAGAGTAGATTAAAAATTCACAAGCATGATCCAACTATATACTGTCTATAAGAAGTTTACTTTAAACATCATGATATAGGGAGTTCAAAGTAAAAGGAAGATAATGATATATCATGTGAACGTTAATCAGAAAAAGTAGGAATGGCTATATTAATATCAGATAAAGTAGACTTCAGAGCAAAGGAAATTATTAGGGGCAAACAGGGTCATTACATAAAGATAACAGGAATAATCCACCTAGATGACCCAATGATACAAAATGTGTGTGCACCAAACAACAGAACTTCAAAATACATGAAGCAAACACTGAAAAAAGTAGTAAAAGGAGAAAATTTTAAATCCACAATTATTATTTGAGACTTCAGCACAGCAATTTATAGAACTACCAGAGAGAAAAATCAGCAAGAATATGGAAGAAATGAAAACATCATCAATCAATAGGATATAACTGACATTTAAAGAACACACTCAGTAACAGCAGAATACATATTCAAGTGTCCATGGAATATTCACTCATATACTATATACTGGGCAATAAAAAGAACCTTAGCAGATTTAAATTGTAATGTGCCTAAGTGTTGGATGCTAAGACTCAGAGGTTTTCTTATTTCTTTCATTTATATATTCATAAAAAGTTAGCAGATTTAAAAGAATTAAAATCATAGAGTATGTTCTCTAGCCATAATGGAATCAGACTAGAAATCAATAACAGAAAGACAACAGGAAAATCTTCAATCACGTGAAAACTAAACATCACAATTCCAAATAACTCATGGGTAAAAAAGACAGCATCAAGGAAATATTTTTTAATGCATAGAATAAAAGGAAATGGAGATATAACAGATCAAAGTTTGCAGAATGAAGTGAAAGCAATGCTGAAAGAGAAGTCTATAGCACTAAATTGGGAAAGAAAGTGTTTCAAAGCAATAATCTAATTTTCTATATTACAACAGTAAAAAGGGAAGAGGAAAAAACACTAAACAAGCAGAAAGAAGGAAATAATAAAGATGAAATAGAAATCCATGAAACTGAAAACAGGAAAATAGGGGGGAAAATCAATGAAACAAAAGGCTGGTTCTTGGAAATAAACAATCTAATCAATAAAGATCTAGCAAGACTGATAAAGATAAAAAGATGGATGGCACAAATCACAGATATCAGAAATGCAACCAGGGATACCATGGCATATCCTGCAGGTTAATGAGGAACAAGTTGTTATGAGCAAGTCTACACTATAAATTGAAAAATGTAGGTGAAATGGGCCAATGCTTCTACACTCAAAACTACCAAAACTCAGCCAAGATGAAATAGATAATCTCAGTTTTCCTGTAACCATTAGAAACACTGTTTTTTCATTTAAAAACTCCCAAAAGGAATATTCAGGCTTAGATGTTTCACTTTTACCCAAGACATAAAGAATTAACACCAATTTTACATGATTTGATAAGAAATAGAAGTAGAAGGAACAGTTCCTAATTAAATTTATGAAGCCAGTATTACCTTGATACCAAAACCGGACAGGGATACGATAGAAAGAAGAAAACTACAGACCAATATTTTTTATGAAATTGGCTGTAAAAATCCTCTGCCAAATATTAGCAAATTAAATCCAGAAATATATAAAAAGAATAATATACCATGACCAAGTGGCATTTATTCTAGTTATGCAAAGTTGGTTAAATATTTTAAAATCAAACAATGTTATCCACCATATCCAATAGATTAAAGGGAAAAGTCATGTGATCCTATCCAATAATGCAGAGAAAGCACTTGACAAAATCCAATCCCATTCATGATTTTAAAAAAAGAAGAAAAAAGAACTCCAAGCAAACTAGGAATAGAAAAGGAACATACTGAAACTCATAAAGATGATCTACAAACAACCTATACCGAGATTATATTTAACCGTGAAAGACTGAATGCTTTCTCTGTAAGATCAGAAACAAGGCACAGATATCTGCTCTCACCACTTTTATTAAATGTATTACTGGAGGTTCTAGTAAGAAAATAAAGCAAAAATAAATAAATACATACATTTAAAAGTTAAATTTTTAAAAAGTTCATTTAAAGGATAAAAGGACTATTCCTACTATGTTGAATAGGAAGGAATATATCCTACTGAATGTTGAAGAGTAATATATCCTATTATATTGCCTAAGGAAAAGTAAAACTGTCTGTGTCTGAAGAGGACATGATAATCTAAATGGAGAAAATACCAAGGAATCCACAAAAAGCTTGAGAAATAATATTAGTTTGTAAATGTTTTAGAGTACAAGATCAACACAATTTTATCACATTATATATTAATAACAAATGTGTAGAAGCTTAAATTAAAATATGTGATGCCATTTACAACTGACCTAAATAAATACTTAAATACAAGCCCAATAGGACATTTATAGGACCTCTATACTGAAAATTACAAAATGCTGATGAAGAAAAATTTTAAAGTCCCAAACAAATAGGGAGACATACCTTGTTCATGGATTAGGAAACACAACATAATAAAGATGTCAATTCTCCCCAAGTTAAGAGGCTTAACACAATTACTCTTAAAATGCCCTCAAGGTTTTTGCGGATATAGACAAGCTTTTTCTAAGATTTGTATGGTAAGAAGAGGCTGAAGAATAGCTAAAACAATTTGTAAAGGAAGATTAAAATGGGAGGAATTAATCCACCCAATTTCAAGACTTTGCAGTAATTTTGGAGGGTAGATACATAGATCAATGGAATGGAATAGAGAACCCAGAAATAGACTGACATAAATACATTTAACCTGTTTTTGACAGCAGTGCAAAAGCTATCAAGGAAGAATAGACATTTCAAAAAATGGTACTGAAACAGTTGGACATCCCTTGACAAAAACAAACAAAAAATGAACCTTAACCTAAACCTCCACACCTTACACAAAAATTAAATCAAAGTGGATCATAATCTTAAATGTAAAAGCAGGACATTTTTAGAAAAAAAAATAGAAAATCTTTGGCATCTAGAACTAGGTGAATAATTCTTAGACTTGACACCGAAAGTATGATCAATAAAAGCAAAAACTGATAAATTGTATCTCATCAAAATGAGTTAAAAATGCTTCATAGAAGATCCTTTTAAGTGGATGAAAACTCAGATTACACAGTGGGAAAACATATTTGAAAATCCCATATGAGACAGATGACTTGTATCTATAATATACAAAGAACTCTCCAAACAACTTAAAAAAATCCAACTAGAAAATAGGCAGAGGACAGGAACAGACATTTCATGGAAGAGAATATACACATGGCAAAGAAGCACATGAAAAGATGCTCAACATCATTAGCATTAGGGAAATGCAAATTAAGACCATAATGAGATATCAGAGAATAACTAAAATTATAGTGACAACATCAAATGCTGGCGAGTACGTAGAAAAGTTATATCACGTCACTGGTGGGAAAATAAAATGGTTTAGCCACTCTGAGAAACAGCTTGACAGTCTCTTTTAATCCTAAAAGTAGATTCACCCTACAACGCAGTACTTGTACTCTTGAGCATTTATCCAAAAGAAACAAAAACTTAATTAAGTTCCCACAGAAACTTACACATAAATGTTCATAGCAGTTTTATTTATCATAGCCAATAACTGGCAACTACCCAAATGTCTTTCAATGGATGAATGTTGAAACAAATTGTGATAAAATCTTATGATAGAATACTACGGAGCAACGAAAAGGAACAAATTATTAATATATGCAAAAATTAAAATGAACTTCAAGGGAATGATGCTGAAGAAAAAATTTTTAAAAGCCAATCTCCGAAGATTAAGTAATTCATGATTATGTTTACGTATTATTCTTAAAATAACAAAACTGTGGAGATAGAGAACAGATTAGAAGTTGCCAAGGGTTAGAGATGGGGGTAGAAGGTACAGTGGGGAAACTTTGTGAGGTTTTTGTGGTCCCAGTACAAATAATACAGCACTCTTGGTTTTAATCCCTAAAGATTTTTAAAAACAATTCCTAATAAGAGTTGTCCAGATATTTAGCAATGGCAGCAGATTACAGGTATAGCTCCCCAACATGACAACTTCAAAAGAGATTGTACTAATTCAATGCATATGTTAATTTTAAAAAGGCCAGTCACAGTACTTAAATGGTATATATCTTAACGATATTATTCTAAGTATCTAGCTGTACCAGATGGACTAGCAGGATTTTCTGTACATTCAATCTTATTTAAGACAGTAAATCTTATAATAAGAGAGTTAAAAAAAGAAAAAGAAAAACAAACAAACCTCAACTACAGTTGGATATTCTCATAGGAAGATGAGGTGAAAATATGTAGCAGTGGTTCAAAAGCTTAAGCAGTGGCACCTAAATTTGGCTGCATATTAGAATCATCTGAAGCACTTTTTAAAAACCCTCACACTGACTGTTGGTCATCCTAGACCAATAAAATAACTTTAAATCTCCTCAGATGATGCCAGTGTCTAGCCAGAACTGAGAACCAGCAGACTAAGCAGAAGGGGATGTTTCTACAAAGATTTCTTAACAATAAGTCCTTTCACCCAATCAGATTTACCTTCCCACAAAGGGGTAAAGAAGGCTAGATGCTGACCATACTTGCTTAGCTTTAATTAGCACTTGTGACTCGCCCAAATCCTAGATCATGTTTCCCCTAAATTTCATGTTATTCCCTAAGTTTTTCAAATCCAGGGCTAAGGGGTTTGCCAGGATGAGGTTTTAAGTGTTCACACAGGGGAAGTCCCTGGCAAACCAGGACAGCGGTCACTACATTGAATTGTAAAGCATCCTAAATAACCCTGCCACTGCTCCCAGATACTAGTCTGTGCCAACCAGTGGAGAAAAGGCATTCTCCATTACTACCACGGCAAATGCTGCTGTACTTGCCTTGGCTACTCCCTATCTTTTCCAGGCATCACTCCCCTTCACCTGCTGGTGGACACTTTGGCCAGCTGACAATGCAGATATTTTCAAACTTTAAGGTGAATAAAAATCATATGGAGGGCCTGTTATAACAGAGATCACTGAGCCCCACTAGAGTTGCTGATTCCATAGGGCTGGGATAGGGCCCTAAAACTTGAATATCTGACACATTATCAGGGGACGCTGGTAAAGCTGGTCAAGTTGTTACTGAATGCAGGTTCATGTGTCTGAAGCACAGTGAGGCCAAACAAACCTAAAGGTTGGAGTCTGGAGAAGAGAAAGGTTTATTGCAGGATCGAGCAAGGAGAGGGGTGGTCCGTGTTCCAAAACCCCTGAAATCTCCAAAGGATTTCAGCAAAGCATTTTTAAAGGCCAGGTGAGGGAGGGACATCCCAGGGCATGTGATCAGCTGGTGCACAATCCTCTGATTGGCTGATGTTGAGGCCACAAGGCAGGTAACATTATCCATCCTTAGGTGCCAGGAGGTCTGAGGGCTACGTGCTCATGATCATCAAGGAGTTCATTTCTTCCATTGGGTGGTGGTTTTTAGCATCTGAAAACTCAAGAAATATGCCTGAGATACTATTATCTGAGTACTTCAGAGAGAAACTACAATAGAGGATATGGGGGATGGGTCTGTCCTAGGAAGGCCCCATAGGGTACTGCTTGGTTACAAGGTGACCATACTTTGAGAACCACTGCTCTAGTGGCTTGGAATGTTAAGAAAGCAATGGAAGAATCCCTTCCCAGATCTAGATTCTAGTATCACCAGCTATTTTGGTGGGAGGAAGGGTAAGTTTTGTCCTTGCTTGGACTTCTTGTTCATTTATATCAAAGCCTATTTGAGGCAGTGCGTTCGGCAGTCCTGCAGATCTGTCTTTTGCTTCAACAGTGTTTGGAATGAACAGACCCAGGGACGCTCCTTGCTCCAGCCCCCGACCACCTTCCAACCTTTCTTCCTTTCGCAACCTTTGGAATCAGACACTCAGCTATCCTCAGCCTCCAGGACAGGCCAACACCAGTTTTTGAGCTTAGCTCCTTATCACTGATCAACCACGAGTTCACAGGTTCGTCAGAATTATTCCACCGAGGTGGAGGCCGCCGTCCACCGCCTGTTCAACATGCATCTGTGGACACTTACCTCTCTCTGAGCATCTATTTCGACAGCAACAATGGGACTCTGGACAGTATGGGCCACATTTTTCGCCAACTGGCTGAGGAGAAGTGTGAGGGCGCCCAGCGCCTCTTGAAAATGCAAAACCAGTGCTGCGGCCGCGCCCTCTTCCAGGATGCGCAGAAGCCTTCTCAGGATGAGTGGGGTAAAACCCAGGATGCTGTGGAAGCCGCCATTCTTAGGGAGAAGAATCTGAACCAGGCACTAACGGATCTGCGCGCCCTGGGTCCTGCCCGTGCAGACTCCCAGTTCTGTGATTTCCTGGAGAGCCGCTTCCTGGAGGAGCAGGTAAAACTCATCCAGAAGATGGGAGACCACCTGACCAACCTCCGCAGGCTGGCTGGTCTGCAGGCTGTGCTGGGCGAGTATCTCTTTGAAAGGCTCACCCTCGAGCCAAACAGGAGTCTCTGAAGTCCAGCCGCGTCTGAGGAGACCCTCTGGCGTCAGAGCTTCTGCCTGAAGCCCCGCTCTGCAGCCACTAGGCAGCTTTGTAACCGCCCTGGAGCCCTCTCCCAAGCCTTGGACCAAATGGAAACAATAATGTTTTTTGCAGAAGGAAAAAAAAAAGCCTATTTGAAATACAAACAGAATAAAGTGAAAAAAAGAAATATATACATATATTCACGTTCTTTTAACATATGAATTGCCCCACTTTATCTGTGTGAAATAAGTTTGTTCCCATTATTGGGCTGGTTCTCAAGCTTTGCTGCTCGTTTGAATTACCTAAAGAGCTTTGAAGAAAAACATTGGTGTCTGGGTCCCAGCCCCAGAGATTTTGATTCAGTAGGTCTAGGGAGGAGCCTGGGCACGGGAAGGTCTCAGAGTTCCCCAGGTGATTCTAATGTGCAGCAACTTTGTGAACCACCTCTTGGCTTCAATGCAGCTAGTCATCAGATATTAAATCTAAGACACATGGACTACTAGTGCGTGAGCTCTGTCGCTAGGTGTATTCCATTTTCTTTCTCCTGGAAGATTCGTGCCAGGGAAAATGATTGATAGTTGTGTTACTTCTCTGAAATGGATGGAAATTTCCAATTAGCGTGAACAGGGGAGGGTGAATGGGTGAATGCAATAAGGTGTATCATTTACGTATTGCCCTATGTGTATGGCTAGAAGCTTTTGCAACTGAGGTCTGCCCTACTTTTCATGCTAATGGTAATGCTTGTCCTCCTAATGCAGCCATAAACTTTATAAGCCCATAGGTAGACAGCATCACAAAATATTTACCCCTCCCCACTGGCCCACTCTCAAGCTTCACTCCCCTTCCCCAATACACAAATGTACATCAATGCGCTTGAGACCAATATCAACATACTGACCTTCAATTCTTCTACTCTGCAGCTTCCCTCTTATCAGGAGATGTCAGCATTTAGTGCAAGGACAAATGCTTGCCTCTTGAGGAGTAATGTAGACAAAGCCTCCAAGAGACAAATAGCCCTCAGGGAGGGGGAAAAAGTCTTTCAAAAAGGTTGATGCCCAGAGGAGGCATTTTCAGTCATCTCAGCTTAGAGGTCAAATATCCAAAATTAAAAAGGTTAAAAAAAAGAAGAAGAAAGCAAGGAAGAAAAGAAGGAAACAATTTTCTTATCTCATAGTAATAAGGCAGTTTTCCTTAAAAAAAAAAAGACTTAAATTCTCTTTCCTAATCAAAATGTGCTTTTCCATCTTTAGACTATTCCTCTTATATCCTGTATTATTCATGATGTTTAATTCTTGAAATAGCACATGGCTGAAAACAGAAGCTAACCTCTTGTTCACTATGAATTGAATCTTCTTTTCCTAGGACCCGTCTACAATGTACAATTTGGGGTTGGCCAACATAATTATTTTCTCTGAAATACGTTACAGCATTTTGCCTTTTCAATATATAGTTATACAATACATTGATAACACAACATATTTAATATAGTCAATATAGTAAATACAGCTATAACACACATGATATGATGCCACTTTGGTGATTTTCTTCATCCATGTAATTCTGAAATTTGACAGTATAGTTTTCATATTCTAATGAGCTGAGTATTACCTTTGCAAGGATAGAAAAATAAAATAAATTCATAATATTCTTGTGTGGTTTGCCCCTGGGGTGGATTACCATAATGGGGGGATATTTGAGCCTTTCCCCAAGTCATTAAAAATCCTCCAGCGAGCAGCCCCTTGTCCTCTCCAGGGAGTGGGGGGAAAGGATCTTTAATCATAATAATCCTGGGGGGAGAAATCTCGGAAATAAGACATCTGCTTCTGTGCCTTGTTGTTTTGCAGAATAGCAATGATTGCCTTAGCAGCTTCTATTGCCATATGTATACAATAAGTAAATGAACAGAAAATTGAATGAACGCATAAAAGAAGGATAAACCCACCCAGCTTAACAAACCCACTCTCTCACCTGCTGTGCCCCGAAACATGAAAGAAAGAATCATGGGATCATAAGGATTAATAAAATAACAGTCTCTGTTAACAATATTGACAGGAGGTATAAGGATAATTTGTCTGATGTGGGACCAACAGCTTAACTAACTGCTTAATTCTTTTTTTTAAGGGCAATTCATTCATTTATTGTTTAAAGATTGTAAGACATCTGAATTTTTGTAGCACAATTTAAATGTTTTACTTTTTTGATAAAGCAGAGTATAATAGCAAAAACAATTAGTTTCCAGTAATATCTATATCTCTATTCAGAATTAAGTCTTCCACAGACATGTAACCTGGAAACAAAAGCCTGTTACAATAAGCAAAGCTTCAACGGAGTGGCTACTTTTTGGGCCAGGGAAAGGTTCATCCCTATAGGAGGATGATGTGCTATGTAAAATGGCTGCAAGGTCACAGCCTTGAGGGCGTTGGAAGTCTACTATCCTATTCCACATTACGTAGTTCAGGGAACTTCAAATGTCTGTTCATCTGCAACCAAGCTGGCAACCTTTAACTGATATTTCAAGCAGGTAAGAAATAAATGAAAAGAAATCCCTACATTGATGTTCCTTGATTTACACTGTTAAATGGTTCATTAACATGTAATTCTGGCTAAGAATTACATTTGAGACTCCTTGCTCAGATTTTGGTTAACAGTACAAATCTTTCAGAAATTCATGTTTTTATTAATCAATAATTTGTCAGCTAGGATACGTTCAGGCATCAGCTGCAACATCAAAATAGGTGCACTGCCTCAGCGCTTTGGAAAGACATAATCTAAAACACTAATAGCAGACAAAATATCTGTTACTAGACAGCATATGTGCAGTACAGCAAGACAAAAACATATTCATATGTGCCACGGACCAGCCTCAGAAAGAGGATTTCACCGCCCAGGGTCAGAAGGGACGGGGTAAGGAACTGAAGTAGCACCGACGAATGGGGTCAGAAGGACCAAGACAACTGACGGTTGCAAGGCAAGTTTTATTATGCTACAGTTGCAGATTATATAGACTAGAAAAGGGAAGGTTGCCAGACGGTGGTTTACATTATCTAATGACTGTCTCGGCTCAAGGTTAACTTCCCTGGCAGAAAACCCATAAACCCAGAATCATCCAAAATAACCTGCACGTGCAGGGTGGAGACAGATTGGCTTGTCTCATTTTACATACTTTCTGATTTCTGGACCCTGGTGATTTATCTCCCGTGGAATGGAACAAGGAGGGGAACAAGTAGGGACAGTCCCTTCGAGCAGCAGCGGCATGCCTGGCATGTCTGTAGCCTGCTCTCAAGGCTGATTGCTTCCCACAGGTCCCCCTTCTTTATTTTTTAATTTTTGCTGCAAAATAATTCCATGAAGCTTAGTGCCGAGAGTAGTATACTGAAGCATGAGGATACGAAACAGACATGAGAAGATTATTATCAATAATAGGCAAATTATGGCCAGGGTAATAACTCCTGACAACCCTCTAGTAATCCACGACTAAGGGTTTAACCACTTTAAATGATCCAGTAAAGTTTGAATTACATCTTCTGGTGAAATATCATCAAGATGTGCATGTTGTATATCCTGAATTTCAGCATTTAATTTCTTAAGATCAAGACTAATATTATTATCTGACCAAACACTCAGCAGATGCATTTTTACTTTTTCCCATTCCCAAATACAGTCATTGTACTTGTAAGGAATAACACAAATCCACGTATACTTTGCATGACAAGCTAAACGCATCCTCAATTTTAATGCTGCCATCTGATCTCCAATCCTCAAAATTGCGTTTTTAAATTCATCTAACTTGTTATTAATCTGTAAATCTATGTGACTTTGTAAAGATTAAGCAAGACTGGTATTTTGAGATAATTGATTAGCAAAGTGAGCATGATTAATACTCTGTGAAAGAGCAAGACGGGCAGTAGCCGCGGTAGCAGACAGAGCAGCCAAGGCAAGTAAACTTACTATTAGCCACCCAATAAAGCGTCTCCTTCTCTGCAAGGCTTTAGAGAGTTCCACCCATGCCTGTACTCCAGTATCTTCATACCAAGGTTCTCTCAGATGTACAGGCACCATAACATATATGGGTTGCCTTAGTATAAGCACAGATTGTGTTCCTGCAGAAGGGAACATACAACTGCTAAAAATACAATGAACACAGCTAATATTATATCCTCCTTTGGAAGAATTACCAATGTTAATAGAACCAATCAAAAGTGTATATGGAGGAGCAACACAAGTTATAACAGGTGTATTGGAATAAGTTAGAGCTAGTTTCCATATATCCCAGTTCTTTTGAAATGTGATAAACCTATCTATGATGGGAATAGAAGAGAGAAGAATTGACCCCTTGGTATGATCTGTAGTACACCATATTTGGTTATTATTCCAAGATGCATTGCAACATTCAAAATTGGATCCAGCAAAGTTAATGGTCATAAAAGGAGGAAATTGAGGTTTTGATTTTCTGTTAAGAATAGTAACCTTATGTCCAACTATAAGTATCCCTTGTCCTCCAAGTAAATGCTTCATACAGAAATAATTTCCTGAATCTTCACCTGGAACCTTGGCTATAGTAATAGCGGAATCCCAAAGTGGCGAGGCATATGAGATTCGACCTCTAATATTAATAGCTTGCCCATTTTTATACCAAATGATGGTATCCTTAAGATCCTCTCGTCGGCTGGTAGCCGGGCCTGTAAGAGTAATGTTGGTTCCTGTAAAATGAAGGTTCACAAAAGCAAAACAGTGTAATAAATGAGTGATAACATGTTTAGTAGCTTCTCGGGTCTGTGCTGTAGCACAGAGGAAACCAGAATAAGTATCAATAGTGACATGAACAAATTGTAATTTCCCAAAAGACGGGATATGAGTAACATCCATTTGCCATAAATAACTAGGTAATAATCCACGAGGATTAACACCATAATGTGGAACAGGAAGGTGAGGTAAGCACTGTGGGCATTGCTTAACAATTTGTCGGGTGGCTTCACGAGTAAGGGAAAATTCTTTGCGTAACGTAGCCGCCAACTGATGGTGTAAAGCATGCGACTGCTGTGCTGCTTGTGAAGCAGTTTGATCATAACTTACCATAATATGAGGGTGTCCAGGACATGGACCATGAGTATCAACAGTATGAAGATAATGAATGCAATACCTTAGCCATTCTTGACAGCATGACGAACGGAAAGGAGGAGGACGGTAATTTGGGATATGTCCTGCTTTAGGGAAAAGAGATTGAGGAGGAAGAGTAACTTTAACTTTATTTTTGGGAGGAAAACGCACAGGATAAAGATCACGTTTAGATCGAGTTAAAACATCTGCAGTCACATTAAGTTTAGACAATGGACCAGGCAAGTTAGAATGAGCACGGATATGCAGAGCTGCAACACGGCCATCGTGGGAACGAATAAGCTGTTGAAGCAAACGAAAAGAGGATGATAATTCAGGGTCATTAGTATGTCCTCTGGTCACAGTCTCCAGAAGAAATAATAAGCTGATAAGATATTTACTATCAGAAAACAAATTAAAAGATATAGAAGGCAAATGTTTAAAAGCCATCATGACAGCATACAGTTCAACACGTTGAGCTGAAGTCAAGGAAGTTTGTTTAATGAGTTTTGTTCCGTCGTCAGTGATTACAGTAGCCCCTCCTGAAGAAGAACCGTCTGTAAAAACCAAAGGTACATGAGGAATAGGCTGTTGCCTAATTATAGAAGGAAAGATATAACAGTTAACTTTGTCAAATTGGATCAATTTATCAGCAGGGTAATGGCATTCCAAGGCACCTGAAAATCCTGCAAGAGCAAGACCCCATTCATTACTATGTTGAAAAAGCCAATTTTGTTGACTAACTGAATAAGGGATAATAATTTGAGAAGGTTCTATACCCAGAAGTTGTAAGCATCTAGTTCTACCTTGCATTATTAGCTTACTACTAAGTTCAAAATAAGGGTTAATAACCTTAGAGGATGTAGTTTTCATATGAATCCATTCAATAATGCCAACAGTTTGCCATAAGATGGCAGTAGGCACATGAGGTGTTGGACAAGCAATTAAAGAAATTGGCAGGTGAGTATGCATTCGAGTTAACTGTGCAGAGCTGATAGCTCTATTAACTACTTGTAAAGCTTGAAGTGCTTCTGGAGTCATAGAGCGTGAAGTAGAAGGAGCTGAGTCACCTTTAAGAATATCAAACAAAGGCTCTAATTGAGCAGTAGTAAGTTTTAAGGAAGGCCTTGGCCAATTAATGTCTCCAAGTAATTTTTGAAAATCCTTTAATGTTTTTAAATTATCAACTCGAATTTGCAGTTTCTGAGGCCTAATGGTAGTGTTATCAATATATTTTCCCAAATAGAAAAATGGAGATTGTCTTTGAATTTTTTCTGAGGCAATGACCAAGCCAAATGATTGTAAGGATTGTTGTAAAAATTGAAAAGCAGTCTCTAATAAAGAAATATTATCAGTGGCTAAAAGTATATCATCCATATAATGTATGAGATATAACGTTGGAAACCTTTTTCTCACAGGAGTTAAGGCCTGAGCCACATAGTTTTGGCATAATGTAGGACTATTTGCCATGCCCTGAGGCAATACTTTCCATTGAAAGCTCCTCATGGGCTCCTTAAAATTTAAGGAAGGCAAGCTAAAAGCAAAATGTTTTCTATCTTCAGGAAACAAAGGAATAGTGAAAAAAACAATCTTTTAAATCTATAACTAAAAGATGATAATCGTGTGGTATGGCTGTTGGAGAGGGTAGGCCTGCTTGAAGAGCTCCCATTATTAGCATAGTTTTATTAACAGCTCTTAGATCCGGTAATAACCTATATTTTCCAGATTTTTTCTTGGTAATAAAAATAGGAGTATTCCAAGGACTATTGGAAATTTCTAAATGCCCTAATTGTTTCAGTACTAATTGTTCTGCAGCTTCTAATTTCTCCTTTGTGAGGGGCCATTGGTCCACCCATACAGGGTCATCACTCAGCCAAGTAATTGGATCGGCAGTGAGTGGAGGAGAATCCAAGGCCCCTAAGAAAAACACAAACCTTGTCTATCATATTTTATTTTCACATCAATAGGATAGACAGGTCCTTGTTGATTTGTTCCCAGCCCTTTTGTGGGAAGAAATCCTTGATCCAACATCATATTAGAGACTTGAGAATTTGGACTATAAAGTAATACTCCCATTTCTTTTAATATATCTCGGCCCCAGAGGTTTAAAGGCAGCCTAGGCAAAACATAAGGCTGGAAGTATCCTGAATGGCCCTCACTATCTTGCCATAATAACTGACTACTTTGCATAGGAGAAGAACTCTGTCCTATTCCTTGAAGTTCTGTAATAGTAGGACTAACGGGCCAATGTTTATGCCAGTGAATCTGTGTCATAACAGAGACATCAGCTCCAGTGTCTAACAAACCTGAAAAAACCTTTCCATTAATGGTTCATTTCCTTTCTGGATGTTCTTTCCCTATCTTCTGAATCCAGTAGGCAGCATTAGATGATCCAAAAGCCTTTGTGTCTCTCTTTTGATGTTGTAAAATTTGTCCATGAGGTACAAAGGGCAAAAGTAGCAATTGTGCAATTTTATCCCCAGGAGAAATCATTATTATATTTTTAATAGTTTGTGCCATGATTTTTATTTCTCCTTCGTAGTCACAATCTATGACTCCTGGCATAATAGTTAAACCCTTCATGGTGACACTACTTCTTCCCAATAGTAGTCCCATCAAACCCTTGGGTAAAGGTCCATAGATGCCCGTAGAGAAGGCCTGAGGACCCATTTCAGGAGTTAATACATATCGGGCGGAGGTACTGTGGTCCAGTCCTGCGCTTCCTGCTGTTTCTCTGGAGAGCAAAGATATTGTATGTTTTTGTTTTTGGTTAATGTCTGATTGATAGTTTGAGGAGGATACACAGACATTGCCCCTATTATCTGTTGGGGCCGGGGAAGGCCCCGGGAGGAGTTTCCCGACAGTGGTGTTCCATCCTTGTGGGCCACTGAGCGACCAACAATCGCGTGCCCAACGTTTTCTCCTATTGCATTTAGGGCATAAACCAGGGATTTTCTGACCATCTGGAGGGTTTTGAGTAGGGAAGGAAGGACCAGGGTTACAGTGAAAAGATCTACATTCTCCAGCAAAATGACCTGCCTTTCCGCATTTAAAACTAGTCTTTGTTCTCTTTGGATTGTTTTTAAACCCCACTTTAGTTGATGCTGCAGCCATAGCAGCACCCTGTATATAAGCAGGCCCAATGTCTGCACAAAGGCGAATATAATCCTCCAATGTTCCCCGTTTTCTCCAAGGTCGAATCGCAGCCTGACATGCATTATTAGCATTTTCAAAAGCAAGTTGCTTAACTACAATTGTACCAGTGAGTCCATCCACAATGAGTCTCCCCACCGGCTGTAACAATCTATCTACAAAATCAGCATATGGTTCATCAGGTCCCTGTCTAATTTTTGAAAGATCCTCAGTTTTGTGTGTAGAAGATAATTTCCTCCAGGCTTGTAATGCCAAATGATTTATTTGAGGATAAGCAACAAAGGGATAAGTTAATCGAACTTGTAAAGAAATATATGGTCCTTCCCCAATCAGCATATGATAATCAACTGGAATATCATGGGTAGCATTCTTTTCTGCTTGTTCAGCAGCCCGTTCATAAAAATCAAACTTCCATATTAAATAATCTCCACCATTTAAACAAGCTCGTGCAATAGACTGCCAATCAGCAGGGGGAAGAGCTTCTCCTGTAATAGTGTCAACCATAGCAGTAGTAAAAGGAGCAGTGGGCCCATATTGAGCACAAGCAGATTTTAAATCTTTCAAAACTTTAAAAGGAAGAGCCTGATGCTCCCTAATAGCCTGTTGAGGATTATTAGGATCAGGTCTTTCCGTGACAGGACAACAGAAAATAGGATCTTCTCCTCGTTTTATTGCTGCTTGTACAGCACGTTGCAAGGGACTGAGCAGTTTTACAGATGGAGAATTTTGAGGAAGACAGTCCTTACTAATTTGCAGCTTTTTCACTGACTTATCTATTATAGCCATTAGAAAATCATCTTCAGGATACTTCTCTCTTTTATGTTTAAAAGCCTCATCTGTTAAGTCAAAATGTTCCTCTTCATCTGAAATATTTAAATTGATTAGCTCTTTTGGTTTAGGAAGTGGCGACACAGTAGCTGATAATACAGTCGTTTCTTCTGTCAGAGGCTTATGTTTTTCTGACTTTACATTCAAATCAACACTATCATGAGAAGAACCTAAACATATTTTTATCAGATTCCACAAACTAAATGTAACAACGGCAGTATGAGTAGGCCCTCGAGACTCATAATAATTTTTAAAATCTTCTCCAACTTTCTGCCAGATTTCTATGTCACAGAGCCGCCATCAGGAAACCAGGGAGATACATCATGGATATGCTGCAAAAATTCAGTCAACTGTGAGGTAGAAACTTTATTACCCCGAGCTTTAAGCATCGAAAGTAAAACCGGAGCAAATAATTCACGCTCCTTTGAGCCCTTTTGCCCCATCTTATTTTACTTCTGACTGTTGCCTTATGCCTCTGTTAGTTTCACTTTTACTCGTGTCCACACATATTTTGCATAAGGGTTCTCTTACCTGCACTTTCTTTTTCTTTTCATTGGCTTCACGCTTCAGGTCCCTGTTCAGGCGCCACTTGCCGCGGACCAGCCTCAGAAAGAGGATTTCACCGCCCAGGGTCAGAAGGGACGGGGTAAGGAACTGAAGTAGCACCGACAAATGGGGTCAGAAGGACCAAGACAACTGACGGTTGCAAGGCAAGTTTTATTATGCTACAGTTGCAGATTATATCGACTAGAAAAGGGAAGGTTGCCAGACGGTGGTTTACATCATCTAATGACTGTCTCGGCTCAAGGATAACTTCCCTGGGAGAAAACCCATAAACCCAGAATCATCCAAAATAACCTGCACGTGCAGGGTGGAGACAGATTGGCTTGTCTCATTTTACATTCTTTCTGATTTCTGGGCCCTGGTGATTTATCTCCCGTGGAATGGAACAAGGAGGGGAACAAGTAGGGACAGTCCCTTCGAGCAGCGGCGGCATGCCTGGCATGTCCGTAGCCTGCTCTCAAGGCTGACTGCTTCCCACACATATGTTGGCTTGTTTAAGCCTCAAGCCCTCGATCCTTTGATGAAATACAATAATTTCATTCCTATGGTTTTCAATACCAAAAACTCAACCTCCAGGAGGGCTAAAGTCTAATTTGTACTCCAAACCAAGTAGCAGTGCAGTTCGCTACTACTGAGGCTGAATCCATAAAGACTTCAAGACCACGACCAGAAGACAAGTTATTATATATAATACCCTAGAAGGCCTGAAACATAATTATCATATACATAGCTGGTCCTTCAGAGCTTTTCACCTATAACATGTTTTTTGATGAAAGTTATTTAATGTACTGGAGATAACTGTGACTTACTGATCAAATATTTGAATACTTATACTTACCTGGGATTTCATTTCTGCTGAAAGAAAAAGGAAAAACAGGACTCACCTAAAAAAAACAAACTTTAGAAATGAAAGTAAAAATCTTATCACACACTCTCACTTTTGGAAGCAGCATAGAGGGGCAGTCAATGGTAAAACACTGGTGAAATAGGTCAAAACTCTAGGCCAAAAATCCATTATTATTATCGTCAGTGACAGTACCACAACTGTGCCCTTCATAATTAATAAGCACTCCTAACAATCTTCATTTGGCACCAGATGATGTGTTGAAGAGAAACACTCTGGGAGGTTTTGAATCACACTTGGTATTTTGTTAGCCAAGTTACAGGAGAATTTTTAAAGTGGGGGGAAGGGAAGAAGGAAACGGACCAGAAAAAGAATTGAAGCCATCATCTACAGACCAACAAAGCACTGAGAGTTCCAAACGTTATGTCAGACACTAAAGTGACTGATAGAGGCTCAAGTGGTTTATAAAACCTATAAAAAGACTACACCAGCAAAGTCCCCATTTATCGGTAGAGTTCAGAAACTAAAACAAGGAATATTTTAGCTTAAAACCTTATCTCAAGAGAATCATATACACTTCACATGAATAAAAATACCTGAAACCAAACATTTTTAAAAGCTCCAATACCCAAAATATAAAGAAAAAAATTAATTCAGAAGACTCAATCAATCCGTGATAATCACAAAACGGCCGGGCAATCTCTATCTCCCTTCCACATTAACCATCCATCCCCTGGAAGACCAAGGGAGATCAGACCTTCCAGACTTACCTTCCAGACTCACCTTCCAGACCTTCCAGACACCTGGCTGCTGCAAAATTCGATGGAGACTCCTTGTGGAACAGCAGTTTCGCATCTCTTGGGTTTCTCCCTATCGTGACCATGCAGGAAGCAAGTCTGGCTGTGCTATTTCTTATCATTGTCTGTCACCCATCTGCACCATGATATTGAAAAAGTAGTTCCCTTTCCCCCAGAAGGTTGAGGCTCAGCTACAGGGGTAATTCTCCTGGGCACACAGTCATTATTTAGGCCGACTCAGTGACTTCAACCGGCTTAATCATGTGATCAGGTTTGTTGCCGGCTGCATAATGCTCCCACATCTGTAGGTAGAGCCGCTCTAGTTCCATTGTATATTGTTTGGTGTTGAACAGAGGGCTAGATGTTCTCTGCTTCCAGACTTTGCCACGAATTTTCTTCAGGTATTCGAGATCAGTTCCCAGTTTCACAGCTATCTCTTCATATTCTTGCCGATTTTTAGCAATCAGCTCAAGACAGCCTAAACAAGTGAGCTGGGAACCTGCAACTCGGGAAGCAAGAGTCTCTCCTGGCATAGTCACCATGGGGGTCCCTGCCCAAAGGACATCCATCCCTGTGGTGTGGCCATTACAGAGTGGAGTGTCCAAGCAGACATCAGCCAGCTGGCCTCTCCGAACATGTTCCTCTTTAGGAGCAACAGGGGAAAAAATGATACGGTTTGGGGGAAGGCCCATATTTTGTGCGTACTGTTGAATATTAGCTTCTCCTGCTGCTGGAAAACGCAACAGCCACAGTACACTATTGGGAACACGCTTCAGAATATTTGCCCACATCTGCAAAGTAGATGGGTCAATTTTGTATAACTGATTAAAGTTACAGTACACAATGGCATCTTCCGGTAACCCGTACTGAGAACGTGTGGTTACAATAATGGTACGGGGAACCTCCTCTCCAGTGGCAGCCTTATTGTTGATCAGGGTAGTTGCCAGGCCATTGCTAATACTGAATCCATTCATTGTAATCTGAATTTGTCCTCTGTTAATCATTTCAATAACTGCTTCTGCAACAGTATTCATAGGAATGACAGGCATATTAAGAGCTGTATTACTGCTGTCTGCGTTGTCTTCTCCATCAGGACATTTCATCTTGACTATTTGCACATCTGATAGACTATCAAGAAATGCTTGGAGGTCGATGCCATTCAGCACAATCCGATTGTCATAAATGTGCCCATTGGACTTAAAATCGATGACGGCTTTTTTCTTCAGGTGAGGGAACATATTAGCATGATCACCAATAAAGAACGTATGGGGCATATAAGCCAGTTTCTCAGAATACTGCTCAGCAACTTCAGCAGGTGACGTTTCCTGATCAGTGATGATATAATCCATGAAAAGCACGCCACTAGTCCCAGGGTACCCCAGCCACATTGCCTGAATAGGAGCTGGCCTGAGAGCAAAGAGTTCATTTCGAGCACCCCTGGTATAACCATTCATATTTAGAAGGATGTGTATACCATCTTGATGGATGCGATCAGCTGCTTTCCCATTGCATGGAATCTGAGAAAGATCAGTGAAATGATTGGCTTCTGCCATCACCTTCACTCGGAAGTTTGTGCCATCATGTGGGCTCAGGGCATAACAGAATATCTCAAATTTATCAGGACTGTGCATGCCTGGAATAGACTGCATAAGGTGAGAAGTAGGATGGTTCCCAAAGTCAGAACTCACGTATCCTACACGCAGTCGACCATCACTGAGCTTCAAGTCTGTTATATGTTCATACGGTGGTTTATGAAGGGCACTTATATTAGCCAAGCAGAGGTTCCCATGCCTCTCAGCAATAGCCTTCCTGAAGCCATGAGGAAGAGGATAGAGCATACTATGATGAGGCTGCACAGAAGGCAACCTATTCTTCTCCAACTGGTCAGCCACAATGCTGACCAACTTCTTCATTCGCTCATCATAGTCTGTCCAATCACAGACAACCTGCAGGCAATGAGCCAAATTACAATAAGCGTCAGGAAAATCAGGTTGAAGCTTCAGAACAGTGCGATAAGAAGCAATTGCTTCTGGAATATTCCCTGAATCCTGGTGAATGGAAGCCAGATTGCTGTGGGCATCCGCAAATGCAGGGTTGATCTGCACGGCACGAGTATAACACTCTAAGGCTCCCTGAACATCCTGCATCTCCCATAGAGTGTTTCCCATATTACAGTACGCATCAGCAAAGGTAGGACTGATTCGAATAGCCTCCTTATAATGCATCAGAGCTTCGTGCAGTTTTCCCTGCTGCTTCAATACACTTGCTAAATTTGAATGGGCATCAGCAAAGTCTGGGCAGAGCTCTAATGCTTTACGATACAAGTGAACCGCGTCTTCACTGTTTCCCTGTTCTCCTTTGATATTGGCTAGGTTATTCAGAGAGTCTGCATGGCGGGGACACAGCCGGAGAGCTGTACGATAACAATCTTCTGCTTCAGCAACACTGCCCTTCTCTTTGAGAGCGTTGGCTAAGTTGCAGTAAGCATCAGGGAAATGTGGTTGCAATTCAATAGCTCGCCTGTAGGTGTCTATTGCCAGATCCATCAGGCCTTGCTCATAGTATACACAAGCCAGGTTGCCATGTACCACTGCATGATTTGGACTCAAGCTTAGGGCACGAAGGTAAGCTGCCACAGCTCTGTCAAAAATCCGTGCCTCATTGAAGACATTTCCTAAATTGATATAAGCATCCAGAAAATTGGGGTCAAGGGTGACAGCCTTTTCAAAGTGATGAATTGCAAGCCAAATCTCCCCTTGTGCATTGAAAACACAGCCAAGATTACTCCAAGCTACTGCAAAGTTCGGTTGCATCTCAATTGCTTTCAAATAACATGCCTTGGCTTCTTCTAAGCCACCCAGGGCTTTGAGCAGGTTCCCCAGGTCACTGCGAACACAGTACAAAGAAGGATTGTACTGAAGAGCAGAGACGTAAGCTTGTACTGCTCCTTCCATGTCGCCTGCTGCTACCAAAGCGGCTGCCAGGTTAATATAACCATCGATGAAATCTGGTTTGAGACGCAATGCATGCCGGTAATGCTCAGTTGCTTCCTGCAACTGCCCTCTTTCCTTGTACACATTCCCCAAATTCGAATAGGCTTCTGCCAGAAGAGGGTTCTGTTTAATTGCCAGAGTACTAAAGTGGGCAGATCTGTCCAGCCTTCGACACTGGAAGTGTATAGATGAAAGTAATAAAAGTACACCAGTATTGCCTGGCTCTTGTCTCCAGAGCTGCATGCAGTGTCTCTCAGCTGTCTCAAAATCTCCTGCCTGATATTCTCGATGTGCCAGCTCAGCTAACCCTTGGAAGGAAAGCATACGTTTCGTTGGTTCTGTGCTGTCGGCCATGTTGCCCATGGAAGACGCCATCTGGAGCTTCTGGAGAGAGTGAAAAAAGGGAGTAATTGAGTCCCGCTGCCGCCACTACTGGCAAGAATGTTTCTAGTGGTAGCAAACACGAGCGCAGCAGCCGTACCACTGCTTTGGCACGCTTAAGCAGCGGCAACAGTTACAGGCACCGAACCTTAGGAACTATGGTTGGCCATCTACCTCTCATGCTCTTGAAATCTTAATTCTTAACCCTGCCCTCTTCCCCCATTTTTCTCCTAATCAGGGAATAAAAATTACCTATCCATTTGCCTTAGAAGAAATCAAAAGTCAGTAGGCCAAACACTTTTCAAAATATTGTTTTCTGTCCAGTTGGAAATGAAATACATGATTGACTTTTCTTCATCATTCATATAGTCAACGTGGAGAACATTAGGGCCGTGAATTTCAATACAGTAAGATGAGAAACTTTTAAATTGGCCTTCCCAAACCACTAATAAGTAACCGATGTTGTATAGAATGCTAAAATCTTAGAGACTGAGTTTGATATTTTAAAAGTTCTGCAAACATGAGCTAATTTCTCCTCATCAAATTTCTCATGCCTCAAACCTGAGTATCACTTTTTAAAAGATAAATTTATTTTTATTTATTTATTTATTTTTATCTTGGCTGCGTTGGGTCTTCAGTGCTGCGTGCAGGCTTTCTCTAGTTGCGGCGAGCGGGGGCTACTCTTTGTTGCGGTGTCCGGGCTTCTCATCACAGTAGCTTCTATTGTTGTTCCACAACTCTATGGGTTCCTTTTTAGGTCCTACGAAGAACCCTAGAAATTAGTTCATGTAATTATAGGTTTTTGGAAAATTGTCAAAAGTGAGATATTTTAATTTCCATCAGGTAAGTCCAGCGTCTATTTCTTTGTCAATTTTCCTTCTATCATATTCTGCTATGTTGGATCATATTGGATTGGTCACAGGCTTTCTTGAAATCTGGCTAAGGAGATGTTTTAAGTGAGGCTATTATGTGATTTTCAGACACCACCATATGTAACTGACTATATAATATCCCATTACAGGAATAACTTCCAGTACTCTTACTGACTACTCTACTGACTTAACTAGCACAAGACACAGAAGCGTAAGGACAAAAACCACCTTACAATATAGCCATGTCTTGCACTTCACAGCTCTCAAAGCATGTGCGTTTGAAGAAGAAAAAAAGAACTGAAAAGTATAAAACCAGAAGTTATTCTGTGGAAAATTATTTCAATCATCAGGCATGTGAAGGATAAGTCAAAGATTCAGTTTTCTTCAATGCTTAGTCAAAACGGAAATTTCCTTCTGTCAAGAATATACCCCAGGGCTTCCCTGGTGGTGCAGTGGTTGAGAGTCTGCCTGCCGATGCAGGGGACACGGGTTCGTGCCCCAGTCCGGGAAGATCCCATATGCCACGTAGCAGCTAGGCCCGTGAGCCATGGCCACTGAGCCTGCATGTCCGGAGCCTGTGCCCCACAACGGGGAGAGGCCACAACAGTGAGAGGCCAGCATACCGCAAAAAAAAAAAAAAACCCAATATACTCCAGGGGCTTCCCTGATGGCACAGTGGTTAGGAAGTCACCTGCCAATGCAGGGGACACGGGTTCGAGCCCTGGTCCGGGAAGATCCCACATGCCGCGGAACAACTAAGACCGTGTGCCACGACTATGGGGCCTTCGCTCTAGAGCCCGTGAGCCACAACTACTGAGCCTGCGAGCCACAACTACTGAAGCTTGTGTGCCTAGAGCCTGTGCTTTGCAACAAGAGAAGCCACCACAATAAGAAGCCTGCACACCGCAACAAAGAGTATCCCCCAGTCGCTGCAACTAGAGAAAGCCTGCGCACAGCAACGAAGACACAACACAGTCAAAAATAAATAAAGAAATAAAAGAATATACCCCATCAATAATGTGTGTAATGGAATGGTGTGAATGAGTATTTTATCAGAATTCCTGTAATGCACAAACCTATAGCAGTACTGAAATCAGTAATGCATTTATAATAGTAAATATTTATGAGGAAGTAATCCATAGAGGTTTTCTCAAAGTTAACAATGAACATTAATGCGACATTATCAATAATAAATTGTGATGCTGAAATAAACTTTTCTAAACTATTAATAACTAAAAGCAAACTCTAATCAACCATGTGAAAAGAAATCTATGTCTATAAACTACAAAGTTTATTTCTTACAATTTTATTTCTAAAACAGGAGGCAGTTAAAGAATATATAGCTACAAGAGTGGGGAAAAAGTTTTATAGAGACACATCTGGCAGTAGTTAATTTTCAAATGTCATTTTTCTAGATTTTGTGACACCTATAGTATTGATATTTCAAAGCATTTAACAAATTGTAATTTGAAGATTTGCTACTTCCAGGTAGAGTAAAATATTTTGAAGCAAAACAACATTTCCACTGAGAAAAATTTTAAAAGCCAAATAAAATAGTCAGCATTCAATCAAAAAGTTCTAGACATACCAAGAGATAGAATCATATGACTAAAATTCTAAGAAAAGAACAGATAATACACAAATATTTATATAAGATATTGTGTATATTTATCAGGAAAAGTCTTTATCAAGAAAAGACTTTTAAATCATCAAAATTAATATTACATTTTATTTATTTGTATATTTTATTTATATATAGATATTTAGATATTTATATAAAGAACTTAAAGTTAAAGCTCTAGTTAAGGCAGTGACAAAAGCAGTAGCAGTGGCAGTGAAAAGAAATGGTTATATTCAAGGATATTTTGTCAGTAAAAGTCCAAGATCAAATGTCTGACTGCATACATGGGATGGATAGACGGTGTGGGAAAAATCAAAGTTAACTATAGAGGTTCTAGTGAAGATGGGGTTGCCATCACCCAACCCAAGGGGTTGCTATCATGCCCAAGGTCTAGGAGACTCAAAAGGAAGGTCATGGTCGAGGAAAAGTTAATTGCTGGGAAAATAAGACTCCCAGTCTCTCCAGCTCCTTACACTAGTTTTTTTTTAAACATCTTCATTGGAGTATAATTGCTTTACAATGGTGTGTTAGTTTCCACTTTCTAACAAAGTAAATCAGTTATACATATACATATGTCCCCATATCTCTTCCCTCTTGCAACTCCCTCCCTCCCACCCGCCCTATGTCACCCCTCTAGGTGGTCACAAAGCACAGAGCTGATCTTCCTGGGCTATGCGGCTGCTTCCCACTAGCTATCTATTCCTTATACCAGTTTTGTTTTTCTGCTCATATACGTAGCAGCATTTCATTCAAGGGGAAAGTCATTGATCTGACTGGTCAAATTAAACACCATAGTTCAAGGCACATTTACAGTGGTTAGTTCCTCCACAATTTAGAAAGTAACGTTCACAATTTCCCTCTTCCTACACTGTGGAACACATTGGCCATTCCTCCAAAGTTTCCACTCCATAGAGTGGACCAGAGATGACATTAGCCCAGAACTGAGAGCTTGGCATGAGATGGTGTCAACCCCACCTAGAGCTCTGGCATAAGTTATGACCCAACCCAGCTCTACAGAGAGTTCTGCATGGAATCTTGTCTCAGCCATAATAATGTGATTCTGTTTTTCATTTGGTTTGCTTCTTTGCTTAACTTTCCCTGGCCACTCTGACAAACAAAATTTCAGGCAATCCTGGGCCACTCACTAACTTTATTCCATCTAATGTTATCCAGATTCCCAAGAAAATTACTAACTATAAAGGGGGAAATTTGGAACATGGTGAGTTTTAGGTGCCTGAAATATACAGGTAACTGAATCCAGTTAAGTAGCAAATTATTTGGATCTCAAATATGCCAGTAGAAGAGCAGACTAAGCTCAATTTAATGTACTCTTACTGGAGACACATGTAAATTCTGGGTCAGTTTTCAAAATGTTAAAAGCACATAGCTGAGATTAAAAGAAAGAAAGGAGCACCTGCATGTTTCAGAAAGTAACAGAGAAATTAAATCCAGAGAAATAAGAGCAGACTGATGTGTATGCGTTCTGTTCCTTAGTAGAGGCCTTATGTACATAGGGGCTGGAGCTAGAAATCTAACATTACCTTGAGGCCAGGAATTTAGACTCAGGATGGAACAATATGGAGAAGTTAGTACAGATATCCTACAGAACTTTCATGAGGAACTGCTTAGTCCATTAAGAGGGCCAAGGGAGGTGGTGAGGAAGATTGATATCTCTTGAAAACCTTCAGGTACAGAAAACATCAGCACCTCTGAAAAGTAGGCCTGTCCTTCCCAGAGTTGTGATGGCCAGGTTGTCACTAACCTGTAAGGCCCTGTATGAATCAGAAACTGCAAGGAGAGGAATTCAAAGAAAACCAGATGCAGGATGGGTGTGGCAATAAATCCTAGGACCCTATCAGAAACAAAATTAAAACCACTCTAGAGGGAAATTTTAACAAACCAGGGCAGAGAGTATCCTAACCAGAATAAAATAATAATTCTGAGGAAGTTCCTTTACTTATTTAAGTAAGATTCAATGCATTTCCATGGCCAGGCCCTTTAGAAGAATTCTAAAACATATACAAACAATTCATTTACATCTTATATATCCCACCATCCAGAGCAAAATTCACTTAAGAACTGTACTGGTGGAAATTGGGCAGCACTATGGAGAAAATAAAATGTGTTTACCATCAAAAAACATGAAGGTAAGAAAGATAATGTCTAATTTTTTAATTATCCTGTGGTTTCTTGAAATCTTTTGGAAACCCAAACTAGAGAAACCTAGGAGGAAATGAAGATTTAAATGTTTAGAGATTTATCAACTCATCTATAAAAGCTTTATTAATCTCTTCTTTTAATAACATTCCTGAGAGGTATAAATGTGTCCAGTGATAGGGTTGAATAAGCCTGAGAGAATTTCAATTGTTTACTATTCTTGGTCAGCTCTTAAGACCTTTCAGGAGCATCTTGATTTTCATGGCCTCATCCAACAAAAGCAGGATATTTTACAGAAAGTCCTGGGCCACTTTTCGGCTTGCTTTTGTGTTTATGCTTTTGGTTTTTTCACATCGGGCGGTACATTAGGCTACCTATTGCATACTCCCTCATTCATGCATGCATTCACTCAAACAATATTGACTGAGTTGAGACATTTAATTAACACTCAATAAATGATGTTTAGATGAATGAATGCGCTTTCTATCAAAGTAAGTGTAAGTACTGAGAAAAATTACAGAATGTATGATCCCAGCCCCACAAAAGCTTATAACTGTGTTGAGGATATAACATATGCTGATGAAATAAGTAATATATCATATTGGACAGGGTCTAAGTTCAAAAATGAGTTTTTATAAATAATCAGAGCCTAAGGAGCACAAAGAAGGGACAGTTCATTATGGCTTGAATCTATCAATAAATGTACATTTCAGATGAGATTTGAGATTGACCTCAAAGAAGAGGACTTAGATATATGAACAGAGAACAAAAAAGGCATGGTGATAGCATGTGCATAGATAGTGTGGCCAATATTTATGTTCTTCATTAAAGATAGTCAGAGATAACCCAAATGTAACTGTTTCCATGGGTCCATTCTCAGTATCCAAAGAAAACGGCAAATCCTATCTTAGTAAAACTAATGAAAAACACAGTCTTTAACAAAGAGATTGTGAAGGAAAGGGGGAGAGAAAGGCTTGCATCCCACACCACACAACAAAACTTATTGAATTATTTGTTTAATTGTCTCCCTCTGAAAATTTCCTCTCCCTCTCTCGGTACGCGTCTCTTCTCCCACATCTGACCACACTCTACCAGCCATCTTTCCAGATCTTTCCAGAACTCTCCATCCTAGTTTCATTAGGCCACAATTTAAACATCTCACAGGTCTCCAGGATGCATCCCCATCACTTATTCCACAAAGACAAACAAAGGACACTTCTCAGGATCACGTTTCTTTGAAGGAAGAGGTCATGAGGAGTGATTATAAATAATATAAGGTGGAGAGCAGTGACTTAAAATACCATTTTTCACCTTAGAATGTGAATACAGGGAACTTTGGGAAACTAGAAAATCTAGAAAGGATTCACTGATAATTATTTATGTTCAATGAATAAAATAAAATGTAATAATACGGCTGAACTCTGACAGATTCACTTTTTCAAAAGTTGCTTTCACACACTTTCACTATTGGGATGTTTGATAAACACACCTTTCCTTCTTTACTTTCTTCTTTCTTTGCAGATACTGGCACCAAACTTTCAAACAATAACAACCTTCCCATAAGTCCCTTGCCAGGCAAGGTTAAGGTATAACAATCCAAACAAAGTTTTGAAGAAGATAACTGCTTGAAAGCACAGGAAAAGAGCTGGGTTTCTCTTATTCAACAGTCACATAATGAGTAATGTGTGAATTGGTTTAAAAAGTCTCTCTGCATGAGGGGCTAAGGTTAAGATTAGAACTTCTGAGGCCAGAAGAGCAAAATGACTACAACAATCCACATATTTTCAAGAGCTGCCCTTTGGATGTGAGGCATTGATTTTTCCCACTATTTTTTCAGCAACCCAACTGGTGTCTTTATTAAACGACATAAGAGAATACAGTGTGGCCAAGAAGGCTTAGATTTCCTTAGCCCCAAGTCAGATATTCTCCAGTGACTGTCCACTCAAATGAAAAAGAGAGATTTACAAGAGGAAACTGGATACAACTGAGTGTACTTTAATTTTACCTGAATTATTTGTTTTGTTTTCAATTCTCCGCTGAAGTGCCTACATTAATATATCTTTAAGAGCATTTCCTTAAGTTGAAGTATTCATTCAGTATATTCATTTACTATAATTTAGAAAAGCCAAATGATTTAGACAAATTCATTTCTATATTGCCACAACAGTGTATTGTGAACTAAATGACACCTGGCAGTTCTTTACTCAGATACTAACTCAATTAGAAGGCAGAACAAGGATACCTACCCATTCAGGGAAGGATAGGTCACTTAGCCTCTGTAGCTCTCTTAGGTCTCTTATCATCACAGTAACAAATTGAAGACTAAAAACCATATGATTATCTCAATAGATGAAAAAAAAGCTTTTGAAAAAAATTCAATATCCATTCATGGTAAAAACTCTCCAGAAAGTGGGCATAGAGGGAACACATACCTCAACATAATAAAGGCCATATACGACAAGCTCATAGCTAACATACTCAATGGTGAAAAGCTGAAAGCATTTCCCCTAAGATCAGGAACAAGACAAGGATGCCCACTCTCACCACTTTTATTGAAGGTACTTTTGGAAGTCCTAGCCACAGCAATCAGACAAGAAAAGTCAATAAATAAAAGGACTCCAAAATGGAGAGGAAAAAGTAAAACTGTCACTGTTTGCAGATGGCATGATCCATAGAAAATCTGAAAGACACCATCCAAAAATTATTAGAGCTCAAAAATGAACTTGGTAAATTTGTAGGATACAGAATTTATATCTAGAAATCTACTGTATTTCTATACACTAACAGTGAACTATCAGAAAGAGAAATTAAGGAAACAATCCCATTTACAATCGCGTAAAAAAGAATAAAATACAGAAGAATAAATCTGCCTAAGGAGGTAAAAGACCTGTACCCAGGGAACTATATGACACTGATACAAGAAATTAAAGATGACACAAACAGCTGGAAAGATATACCATGGTCACGGATTGGAAGAATTAATATTGTTAAAGTGACTATCATACCCAAGGAAATCAATGGATTCAATGCAGTCTGTATCAACATATCAAGGGCATTTTCCACAGACCTAGAACAAATAATTTTAAAGTTTGTATGGAAACACAAAAGGTCCTGAATAGCTAAAACAGTCTTGAGAAAGAAGAACACAACTGGAGGAATCATGCTCCCTGGCTTCAGACTATGCTACAAACCTACAGTAATCAAAACAGCATGGTACTGGCACAAAAACATCGATCACTGGAACAGAATAGAGAGCCCAGAAAGAAACCCATGCACTTATGGTCAATGAATCTATGACAAAGGAGGCAAGAATATGCAGTGGAGAAATGTCTGGGCTTCATTAGGGATGGTTTCATCAATTAATTTGTTTTCTTAAATGGACCATACTTTTCCATGTCTTTGTATACCTTGTGATTTTTTTGGTTGAAAATTTGTCTTTCAAATATTATAATGTGGTATCTATGGAAATCAGATTCTCCCACTTTCCCAGGGTTTCCTGGGCTTTTGATTGTTGGAGGCTGTAGTAGTCTGTTTGTTTAGGGACCTTTCCAAACTATTTTTGCAATGACTGTTTTCCTTATCGTATGTATGCACCGAAGTCTCTGTTCCTTTAGTTCATGTTTAGCTAATGTTTTGACAGAGATTTCCTTGAATTCCTGCACCTAAAACAAACAAAAATAAATACACACAAGCACATCCACATGCACACCCAAAACCACACACCTCTGCCCATTGTGCAGATTGCTGGATCACTCCTTCAACATTTAGCTGACCTGCATTGAGTTCAGGGCTCAGCCCATGGTAAAAGCTTAGAGACTCCTCTGGTGTTTTCAGAACATGCATCTTATCTCGAGTATGCATGTGGCTTTCCTAATTTCTCTGGACACATGTGTACTTTTTGTAGGTTCTAATTTCCCAAAGAATCTCCCCCAACTTTGGCTCCTGCATCTTCTGTGGTCTACTGTATTTCAATGCACAGTCTTCTGCCCCAGCCATCTGTGCTTTGTTAGTTCAACTTGCACTTTTTTGAGCATTGACCGCTGCTTTTCCAGACTGTGTTCCAAGTTAGCTAAGACAGAGATAAGCATCTTGTGTCAGTCCTTCAGGTAGCTCCCAGACAGGTTAGAACAGATACACATAATAATCTGAGAGTACAGTCTCTTCTGCTCCCTCCTGAAGCAGGATTGAGGGTCCCATTCTAGGAATGGTCTGCTGTTACTTTAAGACTATCACTGCATTAAGACTCCACCACTTTAAGACCATCACTACACTAACAGTGGATGGGGCAAGGGCAAGTAAAAATGCCACAAAGCTTTCCTGCCATTTTCAAATTGCCTCTTCCCTGGTTCACTATGTGTTTGGTTGCTATAAATCTTTGGCTGATTTCAGGACTAAGAGAAACTCAAAGAACCCCACAGCAAAAACCAGTATAATCAAACTCTCAGAAGCCAAATGACACAGAAAGAATCTTTTCTCCCAAAGGAGAAAGAAAAAAGAAATTTGTTACAAAGCAGGGATCCTCAAAAAGATTAGAGCTAATTTCCTCTATGAAACCACGGAAGCAAGAGGCCAGCCATATTTAAAGTGCTGAAAGAAAAAAAATTGTCCACCAAGAATTCTATATTTGGCCAAACTGGTTTCAAAACGTAGGGAGAAATTAACGCATTCCCAGATGAACAAAGGCTGAGGGCATTTATTTTACAACTTCCTACCACTGCCCTATGAGAAATGCTAAATTGAACCTTCAGGTTGAAATGAAAGGACACTAGACAGCATCTCGAAGCTGTAGAAAGAAATAGAAATCTCCAGTAAAGATAAATACATGGGCAAGTACTAAAGCCAGTATTGTGTTATTGGCTTGTAGCTCTACTTTTTATTTCTTACATGATTGAAAAAACAAATGTATAAAATAATCATAAATCCATGTTATTGGGCTCACAAAGTAAAAAGGTGTAATTTGTGACAATAATAATGTAAAGAGGAGGAACAGAACTGTAGAGGAACAGAGTTTCTGTGTGCTACTGAAGTTGGTTTCAATTGAAATTATATTGTTTTAACTTTAGAATGGTAAATGTCATCTTCTTGATAACCACAAAGAAAATATCAATAGACCATATGCAAAAAGAAATGAAAAGGGAATCAAGAGTTCACCACAAGAAAATCGGCTAAGCACAGAAGTCAGTAATGGAGTAAATGAGGGGCAAAAAATGCATAAGACATACAGAAAACAAGCAGGAAATAGACAGAATTAAGTTCTTCCTCATCAGTAATTTTTGAAAAAGTAAGTGGATTAAGCTCTCCAATGAAAAGATAAACATTGGCAGAATGGACTTTAAAAACAACCATAATCCAAGTATATGCTGTCCGCAAAAATCTCACTTGATTTCAAAAGACACAAGTTGCTTGAAAGTTAAAGCATAGAATAAAATATCCCATGCAAATAGTAACAAAAAAGAAGGAAAGAGAGACAGAAAAAGAAAGGAAGGAAGGAAGGAAGGAAGATAGATCTGGGATGGCTATGTTACTATCACACAAAATAAACTTTAAATCAAAAACTATCACAAGAGGAAAAGGAGGCCACTATATGTTGATAACAAGTTCAATCTATCAAGAACATAGAACACCTATAAACATATATGTACCAAACAACCCCCAAATATGTGAAGCAAACATTGACAGAATTGAAGGAAGAAATAGATAGTTCTAAAATAATAGTTGGAGATCAATACCTTGCTTTCAATAGTGGAAAACACATCTAGACAGAAGATCAGTAGAGAGGTAGGGGGACTGAATAACACATTTAACCAACTAAACCTAACAGCCGTATATAGATCACTCCACTCAACAACAGCAGAATACACCTTTTTCTCAAGTACACATGGAACACTCTCCGGGAAAGACCATATGTTAGGCCACAATACAAGTACCAATACATTTTTAAGAAATTGAAATCATACAAAGTATCTTCTTTAGCCACAGTGAAAGGAAGGTAGAAATCAATAACAGAACCATTGATAGCCATTTCCCATCATGCCTGCCACACATGATATAAAGCAATGAAGGGAAAAACATAATTTACCACTTAGAAAAGTGGGAAGGAGGACATACCATTGACACAGAGTGTATGCTGTTTCCCATTGTCAGGGATAGAAATAAATTAGCATCATTTATTCATTAGTGTGTTAATTTCTTGGTCAATCATTGGGCAGCCAGTGTTTCTGCCTGATGGGAAGATTTCCTATACTCAGTGTTGAGTGGAGCCAACCTTGAAAGGGACATTTTAAAGGATTATACTGTGATGGGCTTCGCAGTACCCTTCCTCCTATGCCAGTATTTAGGCTGGGGTATTTCCATGGAGTGTGTACAATCGTAGGCCCCAGTTCACCAGAATTTAGTTTGACTCGTTCTGTTAATACATTCCCTCAGTACTTTGTCTTTTGTATCCTTTTGCATTTACTTCATTCTTTATTATCACTGCGAAACAACTTTGTTTCCTGTTCAGATGCCAAAAAGTGGATATCAATACCTCCTGAGTTTTACACATCACAGATCAGTTTTGGATATCAGGGACAGAGACAACAGCTATTTCCAATGACTTTGAGACATACTTTGAACATGTGATTAACATGTTGAGTGTTGAAATGTGTGTCGAGCTCATTACACGTGCTCTAAAAGGTTTCAAACTGCAAATATTTAAAAATCTCTATCTTTGAATCGTTTTCCTGTGCTGTCCCTTTGTGTCAGACTGTTAATATGCAGTCTGGCACCTTCAAATAATGTGGCTTTGTAACCAATTATTTACATGTTGTTTTATCCACAGAGAATCTTTTTTTTAAATAAATTTATTTATTATTTATTTTTGGCCGTGTTGGGTCTTTGTTGTGGCACACAGGCTGTCTCTAGTTGGGGCGAGTGGGGGCTACTCTTCGTTGTGGTGTGCGGGCTCCTCATTGCTGTGGCTTCTCTTGCTGTGGAGCACGGGCTAGGTGCTGGGACTTCAGTAGTTGTGGCACACGGGCTTCAGTAGTTGTGGCTCATGGACCCTAGAGCACAGGCTCAGTAGTTGTGGCACACGGGCTTATTTGCTCTGCAGCAGGTGGGATCTTCCCTGACCAGGGCTCAAACCCATGTTCCCTGCACTGGCAGGTGGATTCCCAACCACTGTGCCACCAGGGAAGTCCCCGCACAGAGAATCTTAAGGTCAAAACATACAACTCGATTAACTACACTTCCTCCTGTTCACATTTCCCTCATCTTTTCTTCATCTTCTGTCTATGTTTCCTTGGCCCTGTTTATATTAAGTGCTTTTGCCATTATATTTGATTGTTTGTATTCCGGTGAGTTACCACAATGCTTTATGAGACACGCTAGGATATAAATGCATTTAAGTAATATATATATATATATATATATATATATATATATATACACACACACACACACACACATATATATGTAGTTTGCTTGAGTGCAGTGTTTTTTGTTTTCTGTACTGAATTCATTAGCATGGGTTGGTATAATATTTAGCATAGGTCGATATGTAATTTGTAAACTAATAAAGTCTTAAAAGTGAGGAAATAAGTCTTTCAAATTTAATTATTTATTTTAAAGAGCAGAATAGCATACATAAACAGGTGCCTAATGAAAACTTGTATTCTAATTTGGAACTCTCATGAACACCTATTCTTTTGTTCTTCTAATGGTATGATCGTAGGCCATTTGATTATTTTTATTTTTATGGCTTTAACTTTAGAATAATGAAATATTCGTAAATTTAAAAAAGTATTTTTCTTTATTTGATGGGGGTGGGATACTGGAGAAATGAAAGGTCAAACACCTATTGAGGAATCCATACTTGTCTATATAGTGTGTACTTTTATTTCAATAACTGATTTAAAATTCCTAAAAGGATGCTATAATAAGTTATTATGCCATTTTACAGACTGAATTAAGTGAATTTCAGGGAGGTATGAAACTTGCCTAAGGCTATCCAGCTGCCAAGTGGTAGAAGTGAGAATTAAATCCGGGTATACCTATCGCCAAAGTTGCTGCTCATCTCTTTACATCATCCACTTTGAATAGCCAATGCTTTTCTGCTTACAAATATGACTGAGGTTTCCAGACAGTCAACATTGCTTTTTAATCAGATAGAAAAATTACTGTTGCTTCTCTAAAGACATATTCCTTTTCCATTAAGTGACTTTAGTTGTTCAGATAATACTTCCAGACAGTAGTCATCATACAGTTGGAGACTAAGAACAGAACTCAGGGATGTGTCTAGCACTCAGTAAAGACCAACTGGGCTCACTGATGGTACTTACGGTCATTTCCTCTAGACTAAAATAATCTTATTAATAAGAGCCTAATAATTCACAGTACTGCCCTTGCCTGATTGTTTGTTCTTCTCCCTCTATCACTCTCTCTTTCCCCATATGATTATTATTTTTGACAATTTTTGGTGAATTAAATTCAGGGATTAGTATTCAGGAGCGCTAGTCACAAAAGCAGAGAATCTTAGCTCACACCAAAGGAAGAAAATAGAGAAAAAGTATAAATTATATGAATACACACATATCACACGTGTACCAACTATATGTTGCACTCCTCCAAAATCTATTTCGTATCTGCACATTTATTGTATATTAGCAGGAAGACAAGAAATGAGCGTAATGCTCTGTTTACAAGATACAGAAAACAGACCCAAATATGGAAATTACTAGCAATGAGAATGGGGAAGAAAGACTACAACAAGGAATGTAGATGATATTTTTGTTTCTTAGCTATGATGCCAAATATTGAACTTTCAACTTGAGACAAGGAGGCCATAAAAAGTTGTATTAGTTTCCTAGAGCTGCCATGACAAAGTACCAGAGACTGAGGAGGTTAAACAACAGAAATTTACTCACTCACGGGTGTAGAGGCTAGAAATCTGAGATAAGGTGTCAACAGGATTGATTTCTTCTGAGGTATCTCTTCTTGGTTTGTAGATGCCATGTTTTCCTTTGGTCTTCACATGGTCTTCTCTCTGTGCATGTCTGTGTCCTAATATTTTCTTTTTATAAGGACACCAGTCATATTGAATTAGAGCCCACCCATTTGACCTCATTTGAACTCAGTTACTTATTTAAGGGCCTTATGTCCAAATACAGTCAGATTACGAGGTATTGGGGGTTAAGACTTCCACATATTAACTTGAGCAGGACACAGTTCAGGTGATAATAGAAGATAAGAGTAATTTAAGCAAGTAAGTAACTATTGTTTACAGTGAGTTGCTTAAGGATATGTATTTACTCAAGAAAAACAAGAAGAAATTACATAACACTCTGTGTTATACAAAGATATTAAATTAATCATAACATCCTGTGAGATGGGCATTAAATTAGACTAAGCAAGAGTAAGCAACTTATCCAGAATTGTATAGTTGGTACTTTCCAGAATTTAAACCAGGTATTTTCCCAGTTCCATTCTACGTTATATATTCATTTCATTATTTGAAATGAATTTTGAGTCTTCATTTTGCTTAGTTCCTGAAGTTATATGGGGATAGAATGGAGTTGGATATTTTCAGTGACATTCACATATGGGGAAGGAAATTGAGTCCAGAAGCTTCAGCAGTGTTTCCATGGAGAATGCTAACAACAGAACCAGAAACACCGTTATCCTTTTGGTTCAGTGATCTTTCCTATAGCACTACAAGAATCAATTTTAAGAAGCCCCATGTTTTCCAAACTTTCACCAATGGGCTCTGTAGGGTCCTCTAACAATATCTAAGAGACTAACTAGTTTCACATTCCAAGCCACTTAAGACAAGGAGTTCTGATTGTTCTCTGTGAGGAAATCAAGTGACAATCATAGCTGGTAATTTAGGATAGTTTCTTCAGGGCCCAGGCAAAACCTAATACACAAGTGATAACCATTGTTAAGTGCATCTTTGACAAGGATTCATCAAGTATCAAAGAGGTCTATAAATTGGGAGAAATTATGATCAAAGACAAACATAGACCACAGATATCTAATTAATGCTCAATTATTTATGAGTTTAACTTTGGTTAACCTCATTTTCCTTCTTCTAGACAATTTCCAATTCATCTCCACAAAGAGACCAGAATACTTACCTTCCAAAACAAGATTTATTGTGTTCCTTTAATTCAAAGCATACAGTGACTTCTACATTCACTCCACCAAGTTTTGCTAGGAGAGAAAAGGAGACATTATATTTTATCTTGAATTACATATGCCACCATACTTGACTTAGCTCATCCTACTGGAAGCACTTTGACGGCAGATTCTACAGTCTGGTCTGACATCCTCTACGGAATCAAGCCAAGGAAATCACACATAGTTACAGCTGGAAAAACGTTTGTTCTGGGTTGATACTTTTAGCCTTTACCACCAAGACTTTATCACCAAGATCTATCTTGACAGCCTCTAAACAGGAGACCTTCTTGCCTTCCGTTTTCATATTGACAAGGAAGGTAAAGGGAAGAACTGAGAAGTACCCAAAGTCAGCTAGCAGCCAGCACAGATAAATCATCTGTGGAGATATTGTTTCTTTCAAAAGATATAAACATAAGAGGAAGTCCTAGTGTTTGAAACAATTGTGCATAATAAAATACTCCATGAAAACCTAGAAATCCAGATGCAGATCAGTAACATAGTGGCTAAATAAGCTGTTATGTTCATGCAATGGACAAGTGTACAGACATTAAGAAGAACGAGATACTCTTTTCTATGAGATTCTCTTTTCACTGAACTCATCAGTGCTGCAAAAACAATGTTACATAATACTTTTTCTTTAACATTATATCAGGCATCCTCATCTTGTCCTGCATTTATTGCCAGTGTTACTAAAGTTTATCATTTACCTCTTTCTCTTGTAGACATATAATTTCTTCTTATTTTGGAAGCATTCATCAATCCCTATTTTACTCTTTCTTTTAAATTACAAATGAATATTGAATTTTATAAACTATCTTTTGCGGGATATTTCAAGTGATTGTATAGTATTGCTCTCCTTGGACCTTGTTATATGGTAAATTATATTTTGTTATTTTATATATGCTATTTATTATATGTCGTATTATGTTTACTAATTACATTTATTATATTATAATTACATTATAACTAAGGTAGCATTTTGTTTTAGATAGGCAAAACAACCAGTGGAATAGGAAGCATCTTAAAATTAGATGCAAGAGCATAAGGGAATTGAGTTTAAAATAAAATTCACATTTTGGATCAGTAGCAAAAATTATTCAACAAAAGTGGGAAAATATGGCTATCATTACTAAATTCTAGATACAGCAAGTAGTTAAAAGTTAAAAAATAATGAAACTGTAAAAGTATCAGAAACCTGGGAGACATGAAATAAAGTATTCATGAGGAATACCTTTCTCAGATACAAAGAAAAAAGGATACATTTAATGATATAAGAAATAAAATTTGCCTCATGGCAAAATGCACTACAAAGGTCAGAAAACAAGCAAAAGAAATTGGGAAATATATTAAGAAATGGATATGCTTTCTTTACAACTTTTGAGGAAGCACATGTTTCTTTTTCCTTTAACCTGTTATGGGGGTATTAATCTATAATGTAAGTGCATGGTTCCTTTCCTTTAACCTGTAATGTGAGACTTAATCTATATGGTAAGTGCATGGTTCCTTTCCTTTCATCTGTAATGTGAGTGTCAACATGGGGCACTGTTTCCAAGCACAGACTTTGGATGTTCCTGTACTGGTCCCATCACTGACCATCCACAAAAACTTACAAATGTTGCTTCACTTTCCTGGGGGTTAGAGTCTTAGCTAAGAAATGGAAGCAAAATAGAACTTTCCCGCAGGGATGATAGAAAGTTTAAAGGAGTAAATATGTAAGTGACTTAGCACAGTGCCTAGTACAAGAGAGATCAATATAAGTACTTATCATTTTTTAAAGAGACAGATGAAAGAAATAAAATGTGGTGTTTTCAATCTATTGATATATATCCTTGACATTAAACTACCTTTTCATTCATTGGATTACCTAACTTGCTCATGCTTTTTCTTACTCTAGTGAACTTGGGTAGCTAATATCATAGTTTAAAATTTTTGCTTTTATATTTACAAGTAAATTTGACCTGTAAATTTCTTTTTCCTTACAGTCCTAATCTAGTTTCAGTATTAGGATTTTATAGACTTCATAAGATGAATAAAGGAGAATTCTTCCTTCGCTATCTCTAGAAGTTTTTCTTTGTTCATATTGATGTTATCTGTTTAATAGAAGTTTCATAGAATTCACCTCCCAAATGATCTGGCTGGGTCTGGTATTTTCTTGGTGAAAGATTGTAAACTACTGACATAATTCCTTTACTGGTGAAAGAACTCCAGCTATAAATTTCCTCTTGTGTCAGTTTTGGTAAACTTTAGGAGCTAGGAAATTGTCCACTTTACAGAAATGTTCAAATTTACTGGCATTTCATATATTCTCTGCTCTAACATTGTCCTGATTCTTTCTGTATATTATTTACTTATGTTTTTGTTTTGCTTAATCAAAGTGTGTTTTTTAAATCTTTTCAAAGAATATTCTTTTGACTTACTAAATCACCTCAATTTTATACTTTTTTCTGTTTTATTAAGTTCTGCTCATATATTTATTATCTATTTTTCTATGTTCTCAGGGTTTATTGTTTTACTCTTCTGATGTCAATTAAAACACTTGGTTATTAATTTTAAGAAATCTTTTTAGTTATAAATAGTTGAACTTTTTGAAGATTCCAGATTAGTTGTAAGTATCTAAGGGTCAGCTCGTCCACACTGTTGCTAGCCTAAGGCTTAGTTCACCCTACCGCAATGTATATATTGACATGTTTTCCCCTCGACTTTCTGTGTTTTGCTACTTCTCACTTTTCTTTGGAGAGAAGCCCTTTGACATAACCTTAACTTATTTTACAGCCAATAAGTCTTTAAAGTAATGTGTATTTTTTAAAGATAAATCTACTTATATAATTAGGCAGAAAATCTGACCTGCCATATTTTTAAAAACAGCATAAATTCACACTTCTCCATGATTAATCTGCTGTATTACACAACCTTCGAGTTTTTAGCTTTATCAATGACATGTACTTGAAAAATGTTTTAAAGATCCTACCCAGTCTTTTAAAACATCCTTGTTCCTTGTTTCAGTTCTAGTTTTATGTATATTTTCTGCCTTGCACCTGATTATTCCAACATCTGATGGATGGCCTTGGGAATATAATTCTGGTATTGATTGTTTTTTGCTGATTCTCTCCACTTCTAGCTGATTTCTTCATTATTGTGTAAATTTAGATCATGAGCTCATGTTTAGCTAAACTTTATCTGTGGGAATGCTATAGGCCTGTGTTGAAGGTCTACCTCTCCAGAAAGGGTTTAGTTTTGTGTTTGGAATACCACCGATTTGGGAGCATTTTAAGTTAATTTCTTAGCTTCTGTTTGCAAGACCGCACATAAATTTGCAACCCAAACACTGGGAACACAGATCTGGGGTTCAGAATTCTCAAGATTTCCTACCTGTTTCCTACCCAGAGCAGAGGCCAAGAGAATTTGGTCTTAGTCTCCCTTTGCCAACAGATATTTTTTTCTCCTGGCACACCCTTTCATTGAAGGTGAAACTAGGGATAGATAGGTTTAGTTCTAACTTCCCATCTAGTAGGGATGGAGTCTTACCTCCTGCCTCTCACGTGGTTATGGCCATTTATAAACAAGTCTCTATGTCAGGTGTGTCACTAAACTATGGCCTGTATTACAAATCCAGACACAAGCCTATTGCTATGGCCTGTGAGCTATGAATAATTTTCACATTTTAACTGGTAACATTTTAAATGGTTACCTAAGTACCTAAATAATATCCTCAATTTTGCTCTTTGGTCTACAAAGCCTAAAATATTTGCCACTTGGCTCCATAAAAACAGGATTTCCAGCTTCTGTTCTAAGCTATCAAGATCTTCAACCCACTCCTAATATAGCTATAACTCTCACACATGTACCACCCTTCTTTCATGGGTCCTGGAAATTTCTACTGCATACTTCAAAAATCAACCACGCACTTAAAAATAAGTTGTGTACATTTAACCTAGCATACCTAACCCTTTTCCTTCAGGAGAGTTTTTCAAGTCATCTTGCCCACCGTATTCTTTAGAGCTTCATTAATAATGGCAAAAAATTAAAACAACTTAACATTCAACAAATGGGAATTGTTCATAACAATTATAGAAGCACATACAGTAGAAAACTATAAACTCTTATTGAAACAGTGAGACATAACTAGTTTTATTCTTAGAGAACTATGTTTATTTAGGTCCCTTTTGTTTAAATAAGTATATTTCTGTGTATGTATGTATATAGTCAGGTATTTATATACACATACATTATTTGTATGATATAGTTATATAAACGTATGAAATACATACCTATACACATACCTTTGATTTATATTTGTATACATACACAGGAATATAATTATATATATTATATAGTTATATACATTGAACTGAAAACTGGTAGTATACATATATATCGTGTATCAATGTGTGTCGTCTATGTGCATGTGTAGAAAAGCAGGTTGAGAGATATGGAAGCATGAGTTAGACAGGGCTCACGATTATAAAAGTAGTTATGTGTAGGTAGTGAGCTTAAGGCCCATTTGATTGAAAATATTGCATATTTTTACATCAATTGTTAGGATGAACAGATTCCTATGTAAATAAAATTATAAATAGCTATACATACTTGTATGTGTAATGTACAATTAAAATGTATATAGTTTTATAGATGTATTATATTTATATTACATAATATAATTGTCTTATACTAATACATTACGTATTGTGTTATATAGAATATATGAACTCTAGTGTATTATATCAGATAATAATAAATATATATTTATAATATATATAAATATATATTTATAATTTATATATTATGATATAATTGTTTTATAATCAATATTACAGGATATATCTTATTAATATTATGAACATATTAACCATATAAATACATTTCATTACCCATATATTTTGTATATAATATACGCTAGGCAAAAATATATATTAATATAATACATAATTGTTATACATTAATATAAATATTAGCATATTAAATTTATATATCAATATAATATTTAATATTGGTATATTTATATTATATTTAATATATACATAGCTAATGCTCTTTAAAGCCATCTGCTACAAGTAGAATAAGACCAGGAGTATGGCCAAAGCAAATTCTAAAAATATTAGATTACTTCTATTCATTTATATGTCATTTTCCTGGAATCTGCATCTGGCTATTAGAGAGGACACACAGCAAAATCAACACAAAGTGCCCAGGAGGACATAGGATCCTTTACTTATCGGAGCCTCAAAGGAAACACAGTGCTATCCAGTCCCCCATCAAAGAGCCAAGAGCAAACCTTGAAGCACCCAGTAAAAGCCCATTCAAACAAAAAAGCTTTCCCACTTAAACTGGAAAAAGTTAAGTTCCCAAGAGACCCCCTACACCAACCACCGAAGCTCATTTGGCAGTAAAAACAAAAATGTTCACCGAACAACAAGAAACCCAAAACAATAGTTGTTTTAGCACAAACAAAGAAAAAGCAGCTAATTAGTGTCTCTCCTGTTTGAAAGAAGGGGGTGGGAAGTGGGCAGAAGACCTGATAGGAAAGATAAAAAGAAAAGGAAAAGGAAAATAAGTTTCCAGTTTGACACTCAAGCTGTCTTCTGCATCCATTTTGTCAAGACCACCAAGTCAATGTGGAGGCTTTTTCCTCTTTCCCTTTTCTTTTCATGAGACTGGTCACAACCAGCACTGCAGATTCCATCGAATTAAGGAACGCTGTTGCCTACATGTGTGAATGAGCTGTGAGTAAAGTACTGAAGTAGAGGACACCTGAAGTGAAATGTCTTCATGAATGTCCATGTGGCTGAGCAGGAAGTTAACCTTTCACAGATGTGCTAAAGAAGAAGAGTTGGCTTTTATTTTATTTACTTTTCCCTGCACTGTGTTGAATGACTATCATCTACAAGTTCAGGCTACTTTTTGCTGAGGATTAATGCACTGGGAGAGCTGAGAGAAAACTGAACAGTAGAGCTGTCTTTTTCTTGACCAGTTCACCTTACTTTCCCAAACTCTAAGTCTTTCCCTAATTCTTTCTCCTTTTTATTGTAGTAAAATGAACAGAACACAAAATTCACCATTTTGATCATTTTACAATTCACTGTACCATTCAGTGGAATTTAGTACTGTCCCAATGTTGTGCAACTATCACCGCTGTCCAGCTGAAAAACATTTTCATCACCCCACGAGGAAACCTACACCCATTTTAAGGAGCCATTCCCTATTTCCCTCTGTTCCAAACCCCTGGCAACCACTAATGTATAATATTTGCCGTGTGTATGGATCTGCCACTGCTGGACATTTCGCATAAATGGAACCATATCATATGTAGCCTTTCCTGCCTGATGATAAGTTGTGCAGTGGTAGGAAAAACTAAAATGCGATGTACTGTATGATGTATGTTTTACTGAAGTGGCTTGGTCAGATTATAATGATTTATGATAAAATCATGTAAAGCAAGCATCACAATTCTCCAGGAATGTTCTGAAGAATGCTAATGTTAATTATGAATATGTGAATCCCAAATCTTTCATTTGTATTGACCCTATCTCATTAATTCTTCTCCCAACACTGCTATAACTAGAGTTGAGTTCTAAAATGTACCTTCCTCTTTTCCCATAGAAATTGTCCCACAATTTCAAAAAGTTCTCAAAGGTGAAAAAGTGCACACGACGTTTATCACGTTTGCAAATGCCAAGGGAAATGCTAAGCTAACACTGTCCAAAATGCAATATTCTTCTGTGAGAGCACCCAACTTTAAACAAATACACATATTCTAAATACAGCTTAGATCTGTGACATGTTTTGGCCACTGAAGTATGAGCAGACATGATGGCCTTAAATGAGCAGAAGAGGCCTTAAATGGGCTTGTGCGGTTGGGCTCACCTCTTATGTTTCAGTGAACTTTTAGAGAAGACAGGGCCTGGGAGCTGCGGCCTCACAGTTGGGCTCCAGACGAAGAGGTGTGTGACAGACCTCAAACTGACCCAAAACACGGAGCAAAACTAGCCATCTAGAGGTCTAAAAGAGAGCCACTGCAGCTAGCCCATAGGTCCAAGAGAAATAAATTCTTGTTTATGTAACTGACTTTGGTGTGATTTGTTCCAAAGCATTATCACAGCAAGAGCTGACTAACACAACATCCTCCAAATCATTGTTATGTAAATGGATGCCACCATGCCTACATGTAAGGCAACTGTGTACTCAAATTGTGAGAATTCTTGAACTCTTGGTGCCTCTCCAACACAATGTACATGGCTAAATTTCCACAAATAAGTTCACTAATATACCACAAAGATCTCCCTAAACTTTTATTAAATGTAATGCAAAGTTCTTTCTTTTCATTTTCTGCTTCTCCATAGTTAAAATGCTGTTTATCAACGTAAAACGGTTCTTGCCGTTTGGCTTCTGTCGTTAGAGTCTTTTGAACTCTTTGGCTTTTCAGCTCCTAGGCTGTAACATTTGAATCAGCAAATGCCCCAAGGAGAAAAGCTGCACCAAGTGTCAAGCTTGCGTCTGTGTTTCCCTTCTCTCCACAACTTGGCCCACATGTCTTGGTGTCTCTCTAACACTCAGACGCCAGCGAACAGAAGTTTTCCTACTCGATCCAGCTTGTCTAAAATTCCTTTAGACTTCGCCTGATCTTATGTTATTATTCAACTATCATCTCAATTACCCCAGGAAGAAAATTTACAATTTTGAGAGAAAAGGGAACCCTGGTACATTGTTGGTCGGAATGTAAACTGGTGCAGCCACTGTGGACAACAGTATGGAGGGTCCTCAAAAACTAAAAGTAGAACTACCATATGACCTCGCAACTCCACTCCTGGGTATAAATCCAAAAAGAACAAAAACACGTGTTTTCAAAGACATGTATTTGAAAAGATACATGCACCCCAATGTACGGAGCATCAGTATTTACAATTACCAAGATAGGAAGCAACCTAAGTGTCATCAACTGATGAATGGATAAAGAAGATGCGGTACATATAACCAATGGCATACTACTCAGCCTTAAAAAAGAAAGAAATGTTGCCATTTGCGGCAACATAGATGGACTTGGAGGACATTGTGGTAAGTGAAATAAGTCAAACAAAAACAAACACTGTAGGATATCACCTATATATGGAATCTAAAAAATACAGCAATCTACCGAATATAACAAAAAGAAGGGGAGACACAGATATAGAGAACAAACTAATGGTTGCCAGTGTGGAGGGGGAGGAGGGGGCAATACGGGGTGGGGAAGTGAGAGATGTAAACTACTGGGTGTACGATAGGCTCAAAGATGTATTGTACAACACAGGGAATATAGGCAATATTTTGTAATAACAGTAAATGTAAAGTGACCTTTAGAAAGTATATAAAAATATTTTAAAACAGAAATCATACTGAAAATTGGAAACAATTTAAATGTCCATCAACAGGAAAATGCACATATAAATTATTGTACTTCCCTACATGGGAATCCTACATTGTGAGGAAAGTACATGAACTAGACAGATCTTTATGTGTCAGCATGGATGAACCTAGCAAAGATAACACTAAAAAAAGCAAGTAAGAAGAGAAAACATAGTAGAATACTATATGAGGTTTAAGAATACTTAAAAATGTAGCCTAAATAGAAAGACATCCATGCAGTGATGGAGACCAAGTTCAGAAGAGTGGTTACCCAGGGTCAGCTGGGGAGTGGCTGTGTTTGGGAAAGTGGTCGCAGCAGGCTCTTCAAGAGGAATGGTAATGTTTCACTTCACACGCTGGCTGGAGGACGGAGGAGTGTCTGCGATATTATAATGTGAGCATGCTGCATGTGAAAGCCATTTCTGACCACATCTAGGGGATCTGATACGCGGGAGCTGGTAGTGGGTGGAGGCATCCAGAAGGTGGTGGTAGAAGAGGAACGTTGTATGCATAACGCCTAAGGCCTGACCAGAGAACGACCACTGTTCTAGAAACTGGACAGAAATCCAACTTCTACGACCAATGTTAAAAGACAAACTGAGGCATATTTAAAATAAGACTTTACGTGAGCAAAAATAGATTCAATTCAGGCACCACCAAAGCGGAAATGGTGAGGAGCACTCCAGCCACAGGAGCTGCAGAGATGTTTATTTTAAAAGGGCAGAAGCAAAGCAAGGTAATGACTGACTTGTTATAACTTTAAAGCCTAGTTGGTGATTTGTGACTCGTTGTCCTCAGCAGTGTTCGCCACCCTGAGGCGTTGACAGACTTAGATTTTTGTTGGTTTACATAGGCGGCCGCATCACTAGAGCCACCGCAGGCTAACGGCCTCCTTGCAGGGTTAATTTACTAACACCAGTTGTCTGAGTCCTTACTCTTACTCAGTCACTTCACTTCCTACGCCTCAGTTTCTCTTCTGGAAAGTGGATATTCAGTAGTAAATTCTCTGTGGAGTTGTCAGTACCAAACAAAGTGATTATTAGTAACCACGATCATGTCCTGAATGCATGGAACACGTCACCATTTGCCAACTACCGTGTCAAATTAGCAGAAACTACAGAAATTAAGAGCTCTCCGCATAAATTCACACACCCGTGCACCAGGTAAGGGACCACAGGCAGACGTTCACTCAGCCTTTCGTGTGTCCCTCACGGAGTGCAGGCTCTCTCCTGGGTGGGGGGAGCACAGACACTTACGGGAGTTTACTTTTAAAATGCGTTGATACAACCGGTCTCAGTTTTGTTTGGATGAGTCAGCAAACGCTTTTTGGAAACCCCAAAGTCTCCACACCTCGTACGTTTCGCGCTGCCTTAAGTCTCAGAGCTCAAGCCCCTACTTTTCAGGCCGCGTCACCGTGGGAGACAGGGCTGCGTGCGGGCGCACGGCGAGCGTGCTGACGTCCTCGAGCCCCGCCCCAACGGTCCCGCCCGCTGACGTAAACCCCAGCTCCGTGGCATGGAGGCCCTAGATGCCTGCGCCAACACCGGGCCGCGCGGGGTCTCTGGAGCGCGGCATGGGGGAGTCGGCGTAGCTGGGGCCCGTGGCCCTATGTCTTCTGGCTGCGACGCCGGTCCTGCGCAGGCTGCGGGGCCGCAGCCGCCGGGCGGTGGGCGCCCGAGGGGCCGGGGCCCCCAGGCGGGTGTGGCCATCGTGTCCGCAGCCAGCGTTCCCGAGGCCGTGCTTGGGCCATGATCACTCGGTGAAGCTGTGCCGGGACAGCGCGGCCGACTTCTTTCCGCGCTCTGAGGACCTGTGCGCGCTGCAGGACTTGGTGCCTCTGCCCTCTGTGCACGCTTCCCTGCGGGATGCCCCGCCGGACTTAAGGCCGACCGCCTCCGCGGGGTGCACTTGGCGCTGCTCCTGAGCACCCGCTGCCCCTGATTTGTATCCAGAGCTTCTTCCATCCACGGCTTGTCGAGACAGGTTTGTACTTCCCGCTTCCAGGGCCCCTCGTGTTGGCGCTGAGAAGCGGGGTTTTTGATGGTGCAAGGTGGAGGGTGGGCACTAGAACCAGTGCCCAGTGCCCGGGTGTGCGTGCACTAGACGGGGCGTGTGGCCTAGGACTCCTGCCAGCTCGGTGACCCCGGCCGAGTGCCTTAAGGCTTCCTGGTCTCAGTGTTCTCATCTGTAGCGTGGGCTTAACAGGTCCCAGTCTCTGTGGTGGTTACAAGGATGCACTGTATTAATGCTTCTAGACTCTACAAAGTAGAACACTTAGCACAGTTTGGAGCATCGTTAATTGTTGCACAGATGTTTCCTGGTCTGTTGAATGACTTTGCCTGGTACACACCAAAGCGATTAGGAAATGGATATATCCCAGCTTCATTTCCTTTCCATTAAAACAGGGTTCAGGAAAAAAATTTTTTTTCAATAGTCGTATCAGATAGTGCAAAGCTCACTGGTGTGAAGGCAGCTTAGGGTTTGAATTCCAGGGCTTATGCTGTCTGTGGCCTGGGCAGGTTTCTTATGGACTACAATCCCCACACTTGTAAAATGACATTAATAACCACTCTTTCTGTGGGTTCTTAGAATGAATTAAGCAGGTTATGTGTGTAAAGTAGCCTGGCACTTGAATGAGTTGTCAGAACCAAGGGCTGCTGGAGACGATGCTTCTGCCCTAGGTAATCTCCCCTTCTACTGGGCGGCAGGTAAACACAAGCACAGTAGTCAGTGCTCTGGAAGAAGTGAGTTCTGGTGCTATAGAGCATAGAATCTTTTTTTAAATTTAATTATTATTTTATATTGGAGGTTAGTTGATGTACAATATTGTGTTAGTTTCAGGTGTACAGCAAAGTGATTTAGTTATTCATATATCCATTCTTTTTCAGATTCTTTTCCTGTAAAGTTTGTTACAGGATATAGAGTAGAGTTCCCTGTGCTATGCAGTAGGTCCTTGTTGATGATCTGTTTTATATAGAGTCGTGTGTCTATGTTAATGCCAAACTCCTAATGTATCCCTCCCCCCGATCTTTCCCCTTTGCAGAGCACAGAATCTTGGAAGGGAAAGTTCAGGGTAGGCTTCTTGGAGGAGGTGCCATCCTTTCTAAGGATATGTAGAAGCTCCTGGGGTGGCAGGAGAGAGCAGTGTGTGTTGATGTTTGAGAAATATAAGAAAATATGGCAAAACTAATGTACAGGACTGGAACTCAGGGTTTGGGAAAGAAATGAGAGTTGATACTGGAAAGTTAGTGGGGCCCAAGAGAAGGGGGCCTTGTTTGTCCTGTCAGAAGTTTGGGTGTTTATCCTGAAGGCTGTGGGAAACACCAAAGAAGACTGAGATGGACTTGTGGTTCAGAGGCTCACTCGGACCTCCATGTGGAAGGCAGTTGATTTGGTGCAGGCTGAGTTGTAATCTGAGGGTCCCACTTAAGTTATAAAAGGTGGGACTGGATTTTGCAGATCTGAGAGAGAATGGGTGAGGCCTGGTGACCAGTTAGAAAAGAGAGGGCAGCAAGCGTGGGTGACAGTTTACAGCTGCATCTTTTTGAGAGATACAGAGCACAGTAGAAAGGGATTGGGGGTGGCGAGAGGATCTTACTTCATCTTCAGTGCTTTAGAGGGGCCTGGTAGACGGGTCTGGACCCAAGGTACAGATCTGGGCTTTTTGGGAGGACAGGTGTTTGAAGGCATGGGAGAGACTTAGGTTACCCACAAGAAGATCCAAAGAATCATAGGTCTTAATCATAGACTTAATAACTAACAGTTGCAGCCTCTTCCAGGGATGTGACTTTAACCAGTTACTCTGGAATTACCTGGTTAGTTCCAGTGAGATAATCTGCCTCATAGACAGGTGACATCCCCCCCAAAAAGGTGACCTTGCTTGAAATAATACTTTGTTAGAAACTTCTTTTTGCCCCCTTCTGTGTATAAAAGCCTTCCATTTTGTACAGATCCTCAGAGCTCCTTTCTGCTTGCTAGATGGGATGCTGCCCAATTCATGAATCATTGAATAAAGCCAATTACATCTTCAAATTTACTCCATCAAATAATGTTTTTTAACACAAGAATTAATATTGAAAATGTAATCATGTTGGTCAAAGCTATTTGTGAGTATATGAAAATATAACATTTACATCTAATGCTTATACTTATAAATTATAGTAAGTCCCCTACATATGAATGAGTTCCATTCTGAGAGCTCATTCATAAGTCCAATTTGCTCGTTAAGTCCATCAAAGTTAGCCTAGGTACCCAACTAATACAACAGCTATATACCATTGCTTTTACACTTGCTTCCAAACATCCTGGGCTTGAAATAAAGATACTGTATTATTATACTGTATACAGTACTGTACAGTAAAATACACAAAAGCACAACCACTTGTAGAGGACGCATGCACGTGACAATGGAAGCCAGACACATGAAGTAACTTACATGATTGGACATGTGAACACACGTTTGCATCTTTGAAAGTTTGCAACTTGAAGGTTCATATGTAGGGGGCTTACTGTATTGCAGAAGTAAAGTAAAAACTATGTCAGGATAAAATATTGGAATTAAAGAATTCTGGATTTATTATATAATTTGGAAAGTAATAATTAACATTTTAACATGTACTATTTTAGAAAGTAGCCATTGTAAGATAAAAACAGTATATAATATCTAAAATAGTGTGACCAAAACTGCAAGAACTGATAAATTAATTTAGCAAGGTAGCATGATACAGGATTAACATACAGAAATCTGTTGCATTTCTTTACACTAATAATGAAATATCAGAAAGGGAAAGTTAAAAAAAATCTCTTTGAAAATCATATAAAAAGAAAAATACTTAGGAATAAAGCTGACCAAGGAGGTGAAAGACCTATATTCTGAGAACTGTAAAGGAATTTGAAGATCATTCAAAGAAATGAAAAGATATGCCATGTTCTTGGATTGGAAGAACTAATATTGTTAAAATGGCCATACTGCCCAAAGCAATCTACAGATTTGATGCAGCCCCTATCAAATTACCAATGGCATTTTTCACAGAACCAGAACAAATAATGCTAAAATTTATATGGAACCATGAAAGACCCAGAATTGCCAAAGCAATCCTAAGGAAAAACAACAAAGCGGGAGGCGTAACTCTCCCAGACTTCAGACAATACTACAAAGCTACAGTAAACAAAACGGTGTGGTGTTGGCACAAAAACAGACATATGGGTCAGTGGAACAGAATAGAGAGCCCAGAAATAAACCCACACACCTATAGTCAATTAATCTCTGACAAAGGAGGCGAGAATATAAAATGGGAAAAGGACAGTCTCTCTGCAAGTGGTGTTGGGGAAGTTTGACAGCTGCATGTAAATCAATAAAGTTAGAACACACCCTCACACCCTACACCAAAATAAATTCAAAATGGTTTAAAGACTTAAATATAAGACATCACAGAATAAAACTCCTTGAAGAGAACTTAGGCAAAATATTTTCTGACATAAATTATACCAATGTTTTCTTAGGTCAGTCTCCCAAGGCAATAGAAATAAAAGCACAAACAAACAAACAGAACACAATCAAACTTATAAGTTTTGCTCAGCAAAGGAAAACATAAACAAAATGAAAAGACAACCTATGGAATGGGAGGACATATTTGCCAACAATTCGGCTGACAAGGGATTACTTTCCAAAATATACAAACAGCTCGTACAATGCATAACAACAACAACAACAACAACAAATCCAAAAATGGGCAGAAGACCTAAATAGACATTTCTCCAAAGAAGACATACAGATAGCCAAAAGGCACATGAAAAGATGCTCAGCTTCACCAATTATCAGAGAAATGCAAATCAAAACTACAATGAGATATCACCTCACACCAGTCAGAATGGCCATCATCAAAAAATTCTACAAATAATAAATGTTAGAGAGGGTATGAAGAAAAGGGCACCCTCCTACACTGTTGGTGAGAATATAAATTGGTGCAGCCACTATGGAAACTTGTATGGAGTTTCCTTAAAAAAATAAACAATAGAACTATCATATGACCAGCAATCCCACTCCTGGGCATGTAGCTGGAGGAAACTCTATTTGAAAAGATACATGCACTTCTGTGTTCATAGCAGCACTATTCACAATAGCCAAGACATGGAAGCAACCTAAATGTCCATCGACAGATGAATGGATAAAGAAGATGTACATATATACAATAAAATACTACTCAGCCACAAAAAAGAATGAAATAATTCCATTTGCAGCAACATGGGTGGACCTAGAGATTATCATACTAAGTGAAGTAAGCCAGACAGAAAAAGACAAATATCATATGATATCGCTTATTTGTGAAGTCTGAAAAAAAAATGATACAAACTAACTTATCTACAAAACAAATAGACCCACAGACCTAGAAAACAAACTTATGGTTACCATAAGGGATAACAGGGAGAGGAGTGGAGGGATAAATGAGGAATTTGAGATTAACATATACACACTACTATATATAAAATAGATAATCAACAAGGACACATTGTGTACCACAGGGAACTGTATTCAATATCTTGTAATAAACGATAATGGAAAAGAATATTAAAAAGAATATATACATATATATATATATATATATATATATATATATATATATATAACCAAATCACATTGTCAGAAAATAACACATTATAAATCAACTATACTTCAATCAAAAAAAATAAAATAGTTGTGTGAAATGCAATTAGAGTAGTATATAAGTGAAATCAATCCAAAATTGAAAAGTTACACTAAAACACACACACACACACACACACACACACACACACACCCAAGTATATGTACCTACATGCTAACCAACAAAACAAATGTTGAAAATCAGATAAATAGAAAACATTAAATAAGTAAAATAAGATTGTAAGAATGAATCAATATATATGAAATTAAATGTGCCAAAGAAATAATCCAGGTTAAAAAAAATCAATAAGTCAATTTAAAAATAAAGTTATATGCTTTTTTGCAAGGGGATAAGTTTTAGGCCCTAAGTAAATTTAAAAAAACCCAAAAAACTTAGAATTTGAAATTAAAAGAGCATAAATTTATAAGCAAACCAAATATTTAAAATATCAATGATGTATTTGTGTTCATGTCAAACAAACAATACGTTAAATAGTAGTATTAAAGTCATCAGGATGATAAAAATCATACTGAGTATAAATTATAAATATGTATGCATCTAATAATAGCACCACATATATACACATGTAGCAATGTAGAAATGCTAAGAAGAAAAAAAAACTTAAATCCAAGCCAGGAATATTAACAAGATGTTAAGAATTGATAAAGATATAGAAGATTTAAACTAAACAAGATCTTGATATAATGAGTATAGATAGAACATGACACCTAACAAATGTAGAATGCATATCATTTTCAAGCAAACATAGCATATCCATAAAAATTAATCAGCTACAAGGTAATAAAGCAAGTTTTATTATATTCCCAGAACCAGTATCCTAAAGAACACATTCTTGACCAGAACGCAATTAAGCTGGTATTTGATATAAAGGGATTACTAAGGAACAACCACATCTGAAGTTAGGGAGAAATAAACTTACTCTTGTAAGTAACCCTTAGATGAAAGAAGAAATAATAAAGTTTAAAATAATATGACTGAATAGTAACAAAAATACTGCAGAGTGAAACTTCTCTGTTGAAGCTGAAGGGGTACTTTGCACAAAATAAAATACACTTAATTTAAAAATAAAGATAGTGACAGAAAATGCTGCAAAAAGAAGAAAGTGTTATAGCCGACAAGCCTACAAGTACAGGAAGGAAAATAAAAATCTTATTTATTGTCTAACCATCAGCGAGTGTGTGGAAGCCAGGAGAAATCTGGCTCCTTTCCCAGCTGAATATAAATGAAATTAAAGGAATTACAAGGCACAGGTTACTGATCACCAATAGACTTGCGTGCAGTATCAATCACATGAGAAAATGTATAATTGCTCCTACTGGGATGCAAAATTATTCCAACCAACATGTTCCTGCTCTCAAAGATGAGAATTATGAAGAAAAATGGAAGGAGTTAAGCTAGCTCTCGTGAGAAATAGAATGGTAGTCACTTAACTGAAGTTTTAAACCCAGCAGGAATCAACAAAATTCCTCCAAGTGAACTGCTTATACTTGTAAAATGGACTCACAAACCAGATGAAATGTTACCAAAATGTTCATTCAGGATTAACGGGTTTATAAATCAAGGGAAACACATTATTTTGCCATGGTACCCTTTATTTTACTAAGTCTATTTCTTAATTTTTTATCATGCCTTTTATCTAATGGATTTGAGATCATTTATTAGGTTACCATATAATATAATTAGGGAATCACATAAAACAGTTTGAAGTGCAAACATTGCAATGGGTGTTACAAGTCACCTGGATTGAGCTATTTATTATTATTGGGCTCTAAATTTGATTTATATCTTCATGGCACTAGAGTGTGGGCACCTTGAAGGCAGAACTAATGTAACATAACCTGTAGTTATTTTCCTAATTAGTAAAATATTTTCTTAAAGGAGTATTTAGTCCTTAATATGAATATTAGTCATACTATTCTTCCTCCTTACCTTTCTCACAGCCAAAAGTAACAAATAAAAATATTTGAATTACTGATTTTTGAAAATAAAATAAATGTCTTCATGATAAAAGTAAGAGTAACTGATAAAAAGACAGTGACAAATTGGAAATATACTTGCAATACGTGGCAAAAATATTAATTTCTGTGAGGAGAAAAACCGAATTTATAGGACACTAAGAATACAACTGGACATTAGACATGAAAACTTAACTTTGTTTATAATAAGATTAAATCTTACATTTTAAATTATTTTATCTAGAAAAGTGTGGGGAGGAAGAGTAGAAATGGGTGGAGATTGTAATAGGGGCTGGGCAGGCGTGAACCTACCCCCCGTCCCTGCCTCAGCGACCTAATGGCAGCAGCGGTCCCCATGGGTCGTGGTGCACAGAGGCCTCAGCACCTGGAGTACACGGACACTGTCATCCAGGTAAGAGCTTCAACCGGCTTCAGACTCTCTGCTCAAGTTTCAAAACTTGGTCCAGCTTTGATCAGTTGTCCACCCCAGGAAGAGGCCAGAGGTCAAGGTTCAGCTGCAAGGACTTTGCACATCATTACTTCAGGTCCGCCTCTGTGGTTGGGCTGTTCTCGTCAAAGGGCAGTTGTTGGCAGCTGGGAATTCACCTGACTGGTATTTGCTACAAATGATTCTCTCCAGTTTAAAGGAAAAGCCTGAGGGCCGGCGGGGTCCTGGGCGCCTGGCTCCCTCAGTGATGAAGGCTGGGCAGGGTCTGGGGACCTGGCCTGGAGGGCACCGCCACCTGAGATCTGCTTCTTCAAGCAGGCCTGGGCACTGGTGGGAGAACCCAGACTGGTTGATGGACGGACACTCCCGGGCAGGGTAACCAGCCTGCACACAGACCCCCTCCTCTTGGCCAGGACCTGGACTCTGGAGAGCAAGAGTTGAGCCTCGGGACCTTGCCCTTTCTTGTCAGTACAGAGAGTAACATTTGTTTTGATGGAGGCTTACAGGAACATCGTGACCTGACCATGACCTGACCTCAAGAAAAGAGGATCTGACCTTAGAAGTTTGAAGCAACTAACCACACCCCTCCCTTACCTTTCCCATGAAAGGGCTTTGCTGAAAGCTTTTGGGGAGTTCAGGGTTTTCTAAGGCATGAGCCGCCCATCTCCTCACATGGCCCTGCAGTAAACCTTTCTCTGCTCCAATGCTCCAAGCTCGACATGTTGGTATTGTTTGGCCTCACTGTTTGTCAGGCACATGGACTTGCGTTCAGCAACAGGATGATATTTCAGTCAAGAATAGAACCTCTTTTTATTCTCAACGTGTTACCTTTGTCCATCTTCACCCTGAAATGTGCACTATCAACTGTATTTGGGGGGGCAGATCATTTTCTCCCATATAAATTATTTTCTTAATGAGAGAGTAAATTGTGCGCCTGAGATTCAACTTCGGAAATAAAATGTTTACTCTGAAGAGCCAAACTTGTCCTTGGAAACACACTTTCTAGACAACAGCAGTTGGACCCATCCTGTGCAGAGTCCAGTTCATTCTGAAAGTTCTATTGTGACCTGTCACTATGGTAATATGATAATACACATCTTGGCATTCCATTCCAACTGCCATTCTGTGAACTGAGAGGTTCACATACGGTGACGGATGAGAAGCTCTCACTCTCACCCCTTGAGACTTTGAAAATGGACAATCTGAATTGTTCTGGAGGTAGGTTCATATTCATCCTCTGAAGGCTGTTCCTTCAAATGTGCTGGTTAACTTTTACTGATATATGTTCCTCATCTTTTTTGTTTTCTTTTTTGATTTCTACCACATTTATCTACAGTTATAAATATATTTTATAGTTTGTTATATTACTTAAGTTATATTTTTGATTCTTCTATCAAGCCAGCTGCCTTAAATATTTTCCTAAATTTAGAAAAACATACTATCTCCAAATGCCAATTTTGTACACACTCTACCAGAGAACAGATAAAGGGAACTCACTCATTATGCTTTTACTGAAGCAGGAGAATCTTCATATCTCCTCAGCAATGGTCATTATAGGAGGAAAGGGGAATTACAGCTCAGCTCTTCTAAATGTAGCTGTCAATCTGAAACCAAATATTCAAGGTCTAAATCCAGAGAGTTTTATAAAGGAAAGAACCTGGGATTCACTGGTTGGATTTCCATGGGTTGCTGTGGACAAGATCACTGGCTGTTTGGCGGCTGCCAGGGAGTTTGGTGAGAAGGGCCAGTGCCATCACATTAGTGGAATGAACATTTGGTCACTGAGGGAAGGAGGGTCTGTCTGGTGATTCTCAAGGAGAATCCTGGGGTGGGGTCTCCAGCCTCTGAGTATGGAGATGACTTTCAAAAAGAATGTGGGATTCTATTGCCTTCCACTACAGGGTCTAGAAAATGATGAGTTTATAGAGCCAGAATATTAGTGAGGAAAGACTTGAACGCTTGCCCATTCTTAGCAAGCCCTTGGTCCAGGCTGCTCGAATGGGTGCTCAGATCAATTGTCAGTGAGACTTTGAGCATCACACACTTAACTAAGCCACCAAAGCCCAGCAGAGATGGCCACCTCCCCAGTTAATTCATGGTAACTATTCATCCAAACTTGGTCAATTGAAGGGAAGCTGATTCTTGGTAGAGCCATCATGTGGCCTTTTGCTTAGAGGTTTTGAGCTCTGAGGCAACCTAGGAATGTAACAGACCACTGGTCACTCAGCATGGTGAGCTGGTCATTGTGAAGGATGCTTGTGAGATAGTTGACGGTATGAAGAGGCTGGGGAGAACGGACACAGTTGGAATTCCTGTGGTCCTTCAGGGGAGCTTTGTTCATAAGAAACTGATGTATTTTGAATGAGGGATTGAAATATAGAGACGAAAAGTAGGGTAAGGATTTGGGTTCTTTTCTAGGCTCAGGCAGCTCCTCCAGGGCATCAGCTCTCACCCACAGAAAAATTGGGGCAGGAGAATTTGAGAGAGAGAGTGAGGGGAACTCCTGGCTCAGGGGTCCAGGGGTCTGTCCTGTCACAGATCCATCATTCATCATGGTTGTGATTCTTGGACAGTCACTTATCTCTAAATTTCCACACCCTCCACCATAACATATGGGTTACAGCCCCCACTTTGCCCTCCCCTTCACCCCCAACAGGGCTGGGTGTCAGACATGATAATGGATATTCTCCATGAGCTGTAAAGCATTGTTCCCATGAAAAAGCTGAAGAGTAAGCTTGAATCCCCCTTTACTTGGAGCCGTCAAATCACTTCTCTGCTTTCAACAGCTACGAAATGTCCAGCTTCTTCTTGCCATCATTCAGGATTGAACACTTATAGCGCATTTGTGAAGCACCGGTCCTTTATTTTTCAAACATTTTACCTATATTCAATCATTTTTGGACACATGACATAATGCTAAACTTAGGCCATATTAACATTCCTACATCTCAGAACAGGGAACTGAGGCAAAGAGGGATCTACATATCTTTCCCAAGTACATGCTTCTTCTAAACGGGATTTGAATCCAGTCCATCAGTCATGGTCCCAATGGTTTGCTGAGTTTCTAGACATTCTCAGTTAAATAAAGATATTTGCCCACAAAACCTGTCTGTTGGGTGTTTTCACTGCATACCAAACTGCAAGATCTTCCTAAGTCCAACTTTGATTCAGGAGGCTCTGCTGGGCAGCTGGTGAGGAAAGGGACCAAAGGATTGAACTGTGAATAAATTATTGCTAATTTCCCCATGGTCTTCTGCCAGCAAGATGTCAATAGTTGTCTCTATTGTAATGCATTTCCCAGGATGCTGCTCCCAGAATGCGAGAAGAAGAAACACTCATCAGAGGTCAAGAATATCAACCCCAGGCTGGCTGAAAAAGATCCGCATCCGGCCACATTTTAGGATGCACCCTATAAATGACCCAGCTGAAGGTACTGTGGAAAATGTCTCATTCGGTTCACTCAAGAATAATTATTCTAGTTGATTCCGTGCCTCATATTGAAGAAAAAGCTATGAAATATTAAGCAGTATTCTTCTTTTATTCCATGTGTTCAAATTGAAACTTACTAAGCCAGCTGGTACAGTTTTAACCATGGAAGTAAACATGCATTTATTTATTTATTTATTTATTTATTTATTTATCTATTGAATTTTATTTTTTTTATTAGTTTCTGCTTTATAACAAAGTGAATCAGTCATACATATACATCTGTTCCCACATCCCTTCCCTCATGCATCTCCCTCCCTCCCACCCTCCCCATCCCACCCCTGCAGGCGGTCACAAAGCGCCGAGCTGATCTCCCTGTGCTCTGCGGCATGCATTTAAAATTCAACATTTGGTTCACGTTTAAGAGGGAAGATGGTCTCTAGTTATGGTTTAGACATTAGCTGATTTTTGAACGTCAGCAACAACACATCCCGCCCTGAAACCATGTTTTGAGATTTCTTTAAATTATTAGACATTATTTAGAACAGGATTATATTGACATAAAAGTTGTACATGCAATACAGAAAATTCCTGTATCCTGTCACTCCAGTTTCAGCTATTAATAATATATAGCATAGGTGAAGTACATTTGTTACAATTAGTGAAACAATGTAAGTATATTTTTACTAATGAAAAGTCCATAGTTCACCTCAGAGTCACACCTTGTGTTGTTATATTCAATGATATTTGAAATATGTACAATATTATTTGTCACCATTATGGTGCCACACAGAAATGTGTACACTAATGTTCATAGTCGCATTATTCTTAGTAGCCCAAAGATAGAAACAATCCAAAGTCCATGAGGTGATGAATGGATAAATAAAATGTGATATATACACAGAATGGAATAATTTTCAACCATAAAAAGGAATTAAAGATTGACTTATGCTACAAAATGAATGATCCAAATAATATAAAAAATATATTATTGTTAGTGAAATAAGGCAGGCGCAGAAAGACAAATATTATATGATTCCACTTGTATGAGGTACCTAGTGTAGGCAAACTCACAGACACCGGAAGTAGAAATGACCAAGGTCAGGAGGCAGGAGTAAGGTGGATTATGATTTAATGGGTACAGAGGTTACGTTGAAATGATGAAAAAGATTAAGATGTAGATTGTGTTGATGGGTACACAGCATTGTGAAAGTAAGAAATGCTAGTGAACTGTATACTTCAAAATTATGAAAATTATGTAAATATACATATATAAATATGTATATTTCATCACAATAAAATAAGTCAACAATCCAACAGAATGGACGATGAATGAAGGAGCAACATATTTGATTAGAAGGAAGCTGAAAGAGTCTTGTAACATTTCAAGAAGAAGGGGGATTTGGAGGGACTTTCAAATGGGCAGAGGGGCCGTGGGACTCTATACTGAAACATAGTGCAATGTTAGTGTTCAAGCTTTTTCAGACTGACACTTTCAAATTGATTAGGTTCCCTACAGCTAGAAAGCTAAAGGTTCTCTTCCTCATTTCTGAAATGTTCCTCCCCTTTGCCTTCCTCCACCCACCAGGGAGGTTTGTCCAACAGCACCTCAGTCCACACTCAGTAACCACCTGCATCCATACACTCCCACCCTGTGTCCACATTAACGAGGCTCTCTGAGTAATTCCTGAGCAGCATCACCAGTGTCCTGACACTTACTCTGTGTCCTCCTAGAGCCCCCTGAGGACCTGTTGGAGAAACTGCCCCATGTGAGGACAATTAAAGTGGCTCCTGCTACCTCCAGGGTAAGCTCCCCTTATTTATCAGAGATTAAAAGTTTGCTTCATTTCTTTCTTTTCCAATTGATTTCAGATCTGAAGATCTACAATGTTCAAGACAGCTGATGTATACAATTTTGCTTGGTTGGATGGATGCTGATTGAAGGTCTTTCCCAACAGATAACTCATTCAAAAGGCCATTTAAAAAATGGCAACATCAGTTAGAAACTGTAGAGTCAGACACACTTTCCTCAGCAGAAAATTTCCCTCCTTGAAATAGACTTTTGTATTTGCTCCTGAAAGTGGACCTGAGAGATCTTCCAGGCAAAGCTCCAGCCTTTCCCACAGCTGTCTTCTCTGGTTTCTTTTGGGGCCATTGGCTCAACAACAGTTTCCCATTTGGTTTTCTGAGGACAAAAAAAGAGATGAAATACCTGTGTCCACAGAGCACAGGATGCTGAGATCCTTACACTGTTTTCTCTTCTCTAATCACAGGTGGATTGGACAGCAAACAAAAACGGTATGTATTCAGAGTTCACCCCTGTGCTGAGGAACAATCTAGATGATGAAGAAGGTGGGACTCTCTTGCTGGCTTTGCTTGGAGAGACACCCTGATTCAGGGTCCCTACAGGGATGAGGGCTGGGGGTGTAGAGCTAGAGAGTGATTTCCCAGTAAAGAGCCATGCCCAAGTTCTATGGCCCTGGAAGTAGCTGCATCATTTAGATGATGTGGGTTTGTGTGTATCAGGGTTGGGGTGGGGTCCATGTGTGAGCCTATGTGGTGTGATTGTGAACCTGCATGCGTGAGCGTGTGTGTGTTTCCTCAGGAGATATTTCCCTCTTACACAGCACAATTCACCTGTCAACAAAGCTCGTCACCACTGCACACTGTCTGTACACTACCTTGTTCTTCCCTCAACACAGCTGTTGCCCAGATTTGGTTAATATTCCTTTTCCTCAGAAGGAGATGGTGCAGAGATAAATGTTCTCAGCTCTTGACCTCCTAAGTGGAAAAGCCAAACTGAGAACCCAGGGGTGGGTCCCAATGTGGGTGCTCTGGATCCCTGACCTGCACTTACCACTCAGCCAAGGGATCCTCAGTCATGGAGCAAGGGAGTCCCTGCATCCGTATCCTTGGCTGGAAGTCCTAGCATCTCCAAAGGTCCAGACCTTGCCCATCAGGTGGCCTTAGTGGTCACAGAATCCAGGGCAGCTATGGGTGGACTTATCAGTTGACTTTGGCACAGTCATTAATGTGAAATTCACCTCAGGACCTGCATTCTCCTGGTCAGCTCCCAGATTCTGAGAGGTGTGAGACCCCATGTATACAGTACAGGTCATATCTGTCAGTGCTGGTGTCATTGCTTAAACAAGGCCAAAAGCAGATAAGAATCAGGGAGCTATTTTATTGTATTGGATAACATTACCATAAGCCTTAGAATTGGTCAATTCCTGTAGCCCACACCCAAGGACTCAAAGTGGAACCTGACTGTTAGCCTGTACACTTCTCCTGCGCAGCTGGGTTAGAGACAGGCTGTGCTCAGTCCGGGCTCCCTCTTCATAACGAAGTGTCCCACTTATGGAACAGCTCCCTAGAGTATGGAGAGCCCCTGACTCAGTGGGCATACGTACATTGTATAGAAAACAAAGACTGGGAGAAAAATATGATACGATTGATAGTGGCTGTATCTAAATGGTAGGATTTCAGTTTTGTCAAATCTTGTGTATTTGATTTTCTTTAAGACAAGTGATTAGTGAATAAATATAGCATATTTTGTCTAGGATTGAATTCAGTCCTTTAATGGAGGTTGCTGTTAATCAAGTATAAAATATCATACAACAGAAGACATGATAAATGCAGTAGCTGGCATTGTGGATGCTGGGGAAAGAGTGATCTGGGAAGAATCAAGAGACAGTGGCAATTTAGCAGAAGCTCAAAAGAGGCAGGATGGGTCATGGGTCTGTGTCATTGAAACAGAGCATGCATTATAGTGTTTACCATTTTTTAGATCGACCCTTCCCTTCTGATGAGGCTCCCCTTAGCTAGAAAGCCAAAGCTCTGTTTTCATTTCCTTCCTCTTGTCCTTTGCCTTCCTTCATCCCCCAAAGAGGATGGCCCAACACCAGCTCAGCCCACACTTACTAACCTCCCACATCCATACACACCACCCCATGTCCTCATCGAGAAGAAAGCCCCTGAGTAATTCCTGAGCCGCATCACCAGTGTCCTGACAGTTACTCTGTGTCCCTCCAGCTCTCCCTGAGGTTGCGGTGGATGACCTGCACCGTGATAGGACAGAAGAAAAGCCCCCGTGGATCCCCAAGGCAAGCTGGATTTTTTCTGGTCTGAGATAGAAATATTGCTTTATTTCTCTTTCAATAGAATTAAGTTATGTATATTTGAGGGTATTCCTTCCAGATACATACAATTCCCTTGGTTGGGAGAATGTGGAGTGAGAGTCTATTACCAACTCATGGTGCCTGATTCCACAGGACATTACAATTGGCAGCATCCATTACAGCCTGTAGAGTATGGAGCTCTCTCTCCTGCATCGATTTTTCTTCTAGGAAAAGAATGGCTGTAATTTCCAACCTAAATGGACTTGGAAGTTCCATCCTCCCAGCAAAGTTCTTGCCTTTCAGCCTGAGTAGGTTTGCTCTGATAACCCTTGCTGGGTTCCCTGGACCACTGTTTCTTACCAGGTTTTCTACTGTCAGCAAATGAACAAAAGACCTGAGCATCACTGTGATCTTATCCTCATAGTGTTTTCTCTTCTGTAATTGCAGGTGGCCTTCCCAGAACGTGAAAACGGTATGTATTGTGGAATCAGTCACTTGGGGAGGAAGAACTTTGAAGATGAGAAAGTGGGACATTCTTGCTGGGTTCAGTGTAGAGGGCAAACTGATTCCAAATTTGTGCTGGGAATGAGAGTAGGGGTCCTGGTGATAGAAAGTGATTTACAAGTAATGTGACCAATTACTATAGTCCCAGGAAGAAGCTGTATTACGGTTAGGTGGTGTAGGTTTGTGTGCATGAGACTGGGTGTGTCTGTATGTGAAATGAGTGGGATGATTCTGTGTGTGTATGTGAACTTTTTGTGTTGTGTTTCCCTTGATTTATGTTCCCCTAAACATCACTGTTACTGGTGCCAACTTTCTAGAAAATATTCCCGTCACCACTGCATCATGAATGGGTATGGATATAAAAGTAAATAAACTGTACACTTTCAGTGTGTGCATTGATTTTATACCAGGTGAGCCTCATTTAACCTGGAAAAGCAAATGTTTACTGGATGATGATGATGATTGTTATTTTTTGGCTGTGTTGGCTCTTCGTTGCAGTGCGCGGGCTTCTCATTTCGGTGGCTTCTGTTGTTCCAGAGCATGGGCTCTAGGTGCATGGGCTTCAGTAGTTGTGGCACGTGGGCTCAGTAGTTGTGACTTGCGGGCTCTAGAGCACAGGCTTAGTAGTTGTGGTGCACGGACTTAGTTGCTCCATGGCTGGATTCTTAATGAACAAAGCTGGGTTTCAGCATCCCTACTACTGGGTCAATTACAACTTCATTTAATAAGAAATCTCATCTCTTAGTAGGTCTCATAGCATTCTGAATGGTTATGATACATCTCTCTGCCACTTCCCTCATTCTAACTGTTTCCTATTAGAGCCTCGGGATGAGTCCTCCCCCCTTACCTGAAGCACCTAGTGCTAGGCAGGCCTCCTTCCTTTTGCAGGGAGCCCATGCTTGTACCCACATGCCACACCCAGTTCTGGAGGAGTCCGAGAAAGAAGGAGCCTCCAGGAGTAGATGGAGGAAAGTCACTCCACCTTTCTCCTTTGAGGCTAATATTCACTATCGGATTCTGTGCTAAGGAAACGAAATGTCCTTCTCCTGTGGAAAGTCTGTCTTCCATCACTTGTGCCGGCCCTGTTTCTGTGTGCTGGGCAAGAAACACTGCATACAGTGAAGACAGAACCAAGAGATCTACCCCAGGGATTGAGCTCAGGGTAGGCACTGGCTCTGTCTGTCCTGTCCGTGATCCATCATTCATCATGGTGGTGACTCTTGGACAGTCACTTATCTCTCTAAATTTCCACACCCTCCACCATAACATATGGGTTACAGCCCCCACTTTGCCCTCCCCTTCACCCCCAAGAGGGCTGGGTGTCAGACATGATAATGGATATTCTCCATGAGCTGTAAAGCATTGTTCCCATGAAAAAGCTGAAGAGTAAGCTTGAATCCCCCTTTACTTGGAGCCGTCAAATCCCTTCTCTCCTTTCAACAGCTACGAAATATCCAGCTTCTTCTTGCCATCATTCAGGATTGAACACGTATAGAGCATTTGTGAAGCACCGGTCCTTTATTTTTCAAACATTTTACCTGTATTCAATCATTTTTGGCCACATGACATAATGCTAAAAGTAGGCCATATTAACATTTCTACATCTCAGAACAGGGAACTGAGGCAAAGAGGGATCTACATATCTTTCCCAAGTACATGCTTCTTCTAAACGGGATTTGAATCCAGTCCATCAGTCATGGTCCCAATGGTTTGCTGAGTTTCTAGACATTCTCAGTTAAATAAAGATATTTGCCCACAAAACCTGTCTGTTGGGTGTTTTCACTGCATACCAAACTGCAAGATCTTCCTAAGTCCAACTTTGATTCAGGAGGCTCTGCTGGGCCGCTGGTGAGGAAAGGGACCAAAGGATTGAACTGTGAATAAATTATTGCTAATTTCCCCATGGTCTTCTGCCAGCAAGATGTCAATAGTTGTCTCTATTGTAATGCATTTCCCAGGATGCTGCTCCCAGAATGCGAGAAGAAGAAACACTCATCAGAGGTCAAGAATATCAACCCCAGGCTGGCTGAAAAAGATCCGCATCCGGCCACATTTTAGGATGCACCCTATAAATGACCCAGCTGAAGGTACTGTGGAAAATGTCTCATTCGGTTCACTCAAGAATAATTATTCTAGTTGATTCCGTGCCTCATATTGAAGAAAAAGCTATGAAATATTAAGCAGTATTCTTCTTTTATTCCATGTGTTCAAATTGAAACTTAACTAAGCCAGCTGGTACTGTTTTAACCATGGAAGTAAACATGCATTTAAAATTCAACATTTGGTTCATGTTTAAGAGGGAAGATGGTCTCTAGTTATGGTTTAGACATCAGCTGATTTTTGAACGTCAGCAACAACACATCCCGCCCTGAAACCATGTTTTGAGATTTCTTTAAATTATTAGACATTATTTAGAACAGGATTATATTGACATAAAAGTTGTGCATGCAATACAGAAAATTCCTGTATCCTGTCACTCCAGTTTCAGCTATTAATAATATATAGCATAGGTGAAGTACATTTGTTACAATTAGTGAAACAATGTAAGTATATTTTTACTAATGAAAAGTCCATAGTTCACCTCAGAGTCACACCTTGTGTTGTTATATTCAATGATATTTGAAATATGTACAATATTATTTGTCACCATTATGGTGCCATACAGAAATGTGTACACTAATGTTCATAGTCGCATTATTCTTAGTAGCCCAAAGATAGAAACAATCCAAAGTCCATGAGGTGATGAATGGATAAATAAAATGTGATATATACACAGAATGGAATAATTTTCAACCATAAAAAGGAATTAAAGATTGACTTATGCTACAAAATGAATGATCCAAATAATATAAAAAATATATTATTGTTAGTGAAATAAGGCAGGCGCAGAAAGACAAATATTATATGATTCCACTTGTATGAGGTACCTAGTGTAGGCAAACTCACAGACACCGGAAGTAGAAATGACCAAGGTCAGGAGGCAGGAGTAAGGTGGATTATGATTTAATGGGTACAGAGGTTACGTTGAAATGATGAAAAAGATTAAGATGTAGATTGTGTTGATGGGTACACAGCATTGTGAAAGTAAGAAATGCTAGTGAACTGTATACTTCAAAATTATGAAAATTATGTAAATATACATATATAAATATGTATATTTCATCACAATAAAATAAGTCAACAATCCAACAGAATGGACGATGAATGAAGGAGCAACATATTTGATTAGAAGGAAGCTGAAAGAGTCTTGTAACATTTCAAGAAGAAGGGGGATTTGGAGGGACTTTCAAATGGGCAGAGGGGCCGTGGGACTCTATACTGAAACATAGTGCAATGTTAGTGTTCAAGCTTTTTCAGACTGACACTTTCAAATTGATTAGGTTCCCTACAGCTAGAAAGCTAAAGGTTCTCTTCCTCATTTCTGAAATGTTCCTCCCCTTTGCCTTCCTCCACCCACCAGGGAGGTTTGTCCAACAGCACCTCAGTCCACACTCAGTAACCACCTGCATCCATACACTCCCACCCTGTGTCCACATTAACGAGGCTCTCTGAGTAATTCCTGAGCAGCATCACCAGTGTCCTGACACTTACTCTGTGTCCTCCTAGAGCCCCCTGAGGACCTGTTGGAGAAACTGCCCCATGTGAGGACAATTAAAGTGGCTCCTGCTACCTCCAGGGTAAGCTCCCCTTATTTATCAGAGATTAAAAGTTTGCTTCATTTCTTTCTTTTCCAATTGATTTCAGATCTGAAGATCTACAATGTTCAAGACAGCTGATGTATACAATTTTGCTTGGTTGGATGGATGCTGATTGAAGGTCTTTCCCAACAGATAACTCATTCAAAAGGCCATTTAAAAAATGGCAACATCAGTTAGAAACTGTAGAGTCAGACACACTTTCCTCAGCAGAAAATTTCCCTCCTTGAAATAGACTTTTGTATTTGCTCCTGAAAGTGGACCTGAGAGATCTTCCAGGCAAAGCTCCAGCCTTTCCCACAGCTGTCTTCTCTGGTTTCTTTTGGGGCCATTGGCTCAACAACAGTTTCCCATTTGGTTTTCTGAGGACAAAAAAAGAGATGAAATACCTGTGTCCACAGAGCACAGGATGCTGAGATCCTTACACTGTTTTCTCTTCTCTAATCACAGGTGGATTGGACAGCAAACAAAAACGGTATGTATTCAGAGTTCACCCCTGTGCTGAGGAACAATCTAGATGATGAAGAAGGTGGGACTCTCTTGCTGGCTTTGCTTGGAGAGACACCCTGATTCAGGGTCCCTACAGGGATGAGGGCTGGGGGTGTAGAGCTAGAGAGTGATTTCCCAGTAAAGAGCCATGCCCAAGTTCTATGGCCCTGGAAGTAGCTGCATCATTTAGATGATGTGGGTTTGTGTGTATCAGGGTTGGGGTGGGGTCCATGTGTGAGCCTATGTGGTGTGATTGTGAACCTGCATGCGTGAGCGTGTGTGTGTTTCCTCAGGAGATATTTCCCTCTTACACAGCACAATTCACCTGTCAACAAAGCTCGTCACCACTGCACACTGTCTGTACACTACCTTGTTCTTCCCTCAACACAGCTGTTGCCCAGATTTGGTTAATATTCCTTTTCCTCAGAAGGAGATGGTGCAGAGATAAATGTTCTCAGCTCTTGACCTCCTAAGTGGAAAAGCCAAACTGAGAACCCAGGGGTGGGTCCCAATGTGGGTGCTCTGGATCCCTGACCTGCACTTACCACTCAGCCAAGGGATCCTCAGTCATGGAGCAAGGGAGTCCCTGCATCCGTATCCTTGGCTGGAAGTCCTAGCATCTCCAAAGGTCCAGACCTTGCCCATCAGGTGGCCTTAGTGGTCACAGAATCCAGGGCAGCTATGGGTGGACTTATCAGTTGACTTTGGCACAGTCATTAATGTGAAATTCACCTCAGGACCTGCATTCTCCTGGTCAGCTCCCAGATTCTGAGAGGTGTGAGACCCCATGTATACAGTACAGGTCATATCTGTCAGTGCTGGTGTCATTGCTTAAACAAGGCCAAAAGCAGATAAGAATCAGGGAGCTATTTTATTGTATTGGATAACATTACCATAAGCCTTAGAATTGGTCAATTCCTGTAGCCCACACCCAAGGACTCAAAGTGGAACCTGACTGTTAGCCTGTACACTTCTCCTGCGCAGCTGGGTTAGAGACAGGCTGTGCTCAGTCCGGGCTCCCTCTTCATAACGAAGTGTCCCACTTATGGAACAGCTCCCTAGAGTATGGAGAGCCCCTGACTCAGTGGGCATACGTACATTGTATAGAAAACAAAGACTGGGAGAAAAATATGATACGATTGATAGTGGCTGTATCTAAATGGTAGGATTTCAGTTTTGTCAAATCTTGTGTATTTGATTTTCTTTAAGACAAGTGATTAGTGAATAAATATAGCATATTTTGTCTAGGATTGAATTCAGTCCTTTAATGGAGGTTGCTGTTAATCAAGTATAAAATATCATACAACAGAAGACATGATAAATGCAGTAGCTGGCATTGTGGATGCTGGGGAAAGAGTGATCTGGGAAGAATCAAGAGACAGTGGCAATTTAGCAGAAGCTCAAAAGAGGCAGGATGGGTCATGGGTCTGTGTCATTGAAACAGAGCATGCATTATAGTGTTTACCATTTTTTAGATCGACCCTTCCCTTCTGATGAGGCTCCCCTTAGCTAGAAAGCCAAAGCTCTGTTTTCATTTCCTTCCTCTTGTCCTTTGCCTTCCTTCATCCCCCAAAGAGGATGGCCCAACACCAGCTCAGCCCACACTTACTAACCTCCCACATCCATACACACCACCCCATGTCCTCATCGAGAAGAAAGCCCCTGAGTAATTCCTGAGCCGCATCACCAGTGTCCTGACAGTTACTCTGTGTCCCTCCAGCTCTCCCTGAGGTTGCGGTGGATGACCTGCACCGTGATAGGACAGAAGAAAAGCCCCCGTGGATCCCCAAGGCAAGCTGGATTTTTTCTGGTCTGAGATAGAAATATTGCTTTATTTCTCTTTCAATAGAATTAAGTTATGTATATTTGAGGGTATTCCTTCCAGATACATACAATTCCCTTGGTTGGGAGAATGTGGAGTGAGAGTCTATTACCAACTCATGGTGCCTGATTCCACAGGACATTACAATTGGCAGCATCCATTACAGCCTGTAGAGTATGGAGCTCTCTCTCCTGCATCGATTTTTCTTCTAGGAAAAGAATGGCTGTAATTTCCAACCTAAATGGACTTGGAAGTTCCATCCTCCCAGCAAAGTTCTTGCCTTTCAGCCTGAGTAGCTTTGCTCTGATAACCCTTGCTGGGTTCCCTGGACCACTGTTTCTTACCAGGTTTTCTACTGTCAGCAAATGAACAAAAGACCTGAGCATCACTGTGATCTTATCCTCATAGTGTTTTCTCTTCTGTAATTGCAGGTGGCCTTCCCAGAACGTGAAAACGGTATGTATTGTGGAATCAGTCACTTGGGGAGGAAGAACTTTGAAGATGAGAAAGTGGGACATTCTTGCTGGGTTCAGTGTAGAGGGCAAACTGATTCCAAATTTGTGCTGGGAATGAGAGTAGGGGTCCTGGTGATAGAAAGTGATTTACAAGTAATGTGACCAATTACTATAGTCCCAGGAAGAAGCTGTATTACGGTTAGGTGGTGTAGGTTTGTGTGCATGAGACTGGGTGTGTCTGTATGTGAAATGAGTGGGATGATTCTGTGTGTGTATGTGAACTTTTTGTGTTGTGTTTCCCTTGATTTATGTTCCCCTAAACATCACTGTTACTGGTGCCAACTTTCTAGAAAATATTCCCGTCACCACTGCATCATGAATGGGTATGGATATAAAAGTAAATAAACTGTACACTTTCAGTGTGTGCATTGATTTTATACCAGGTGAGCCTCATTTAACCTGGAAAACAAATCCTATCACCACCCAGGCAAATGTTTACTGGATGATGATGATGATTGTTATTTTTTGGCTGTGTTGGCTCTTCGTTGCAGTGCGCGGGCTTCTCATTTCGGTGGCTTCTGTTGTTCCAGAGCATGGGCTCTAGGTGCATGGGCTTCAGTAGTTGTGGCACGTGGGCTCAGTAGTTGTGACTTGCGGGCTCTAGAGCACAGGCTTAGTAGTTGTGGTGCACGGACTTAGTTGCTCCATGGCTGGATTCTTAATGAACAAAGCTGGGTTTCAGCATCCCTACTACTGGGTCAATTACAACTTCATTTAATAAGAAATCTCATCTCTTAGTAGGTCTCATAGCATTCTGAATGGTTATGATACATCTCTCTGCCACTTCCCTCATTCTAACTGTTTCCTATTAGAGCCTCGGGATGAGTCCTCCCCCCTTACCTGAAGCACCTAGTGCTAGGCAGGCCTCCTTCCTTTTGCAGGGAGCCCATGCTTGTACCCACATGCCACACCCAGTTCTGGAGGAGTCCGAGAAAGAAGGAGCCTCCAGGAGTAGATGGAGGAAAGTCACTCCACCTTTCTCCTTTGAGGCTAATATTCACTATCGGATTCTGTGCTAAGGAAACGAAATGTCCTTCTCCTGTGGAAAGTCTGTCTTCCATCACTTGTGCCGGCCCTGTTTCTGTGTGCTGGGCAAGAAACACTGCATACAGTGAAGACAGAACCAAGAGATCTACCCCAGGGATTGAGCTCAGGGTAGGCACTGGCTCTGTCTGTCCTGTCCGTGATCCATCATTCATCATGGTGGTGACTCTTGGACAGTCACTTATCTCTCTAAATTTCCACACCCTCCACCATAACATATGGGTTACAGCCCCCACTTTGCCCTCCCCTTCACCCCCAAGAGGGCTGGGTGTCAGACATGATAATGGATATTCTCCATGAGCTGTAAAGCATTGTTCCCATGAAAAAGCTGAAGAGTAAGCTTGAATCCCCCTTTACTTGGAGCCGTCAAATCCCTTCTCTCCTTTCAACAGCTACGAAATATCCAGCTTCTTCTTGCCATCATTCAGGATTGAACACGTATAGAGCATTTGTGAAGCACCGGTCCTTTATTTTTCAAACATTTTACCTGTATTCAATCATTTTTGGCCACATGACATAATGCTAAAAGTAGGCCATATTAACATTTCTACATCTCAGAACAGGGAACTGAGGCAAAGAGGGATCTACATATCTTTCCCAAGTACATGCTTCTTCTAAACGGGATTTGAATCCAGTCCATCAGTCATGGTCCCAATGGTTTGCTGAGTTTCTAGACATTCTCAGTTAAATAAAGATATTTGCCCACAAAACCTGTCTGTTGGGTGTTTTCACTGCATACCAAACTGCAAGATCTTCCTAAGTCCAACTTTGATTCAGGAGGCTCTGCTGGGCCGCTGGTGAGGAAAGGGACCAGAGGATTGAACTGTGAATAAATTATTGCTAATTTCCCCATGGTCTTCTGCCAGCAAGATGTCAATAGTTGTCTCTATTGTAATGCATTTCCCAGGATGCTGCTCCCAGAATGCGAGAAGAAGAAACACTCATCAGAGGTCAAGAATATCAACCCCAGGCTGGCTGAAAAAGATCCGCATCCGGCCACATTTTAGGATGCACCCTATAAATGACCCAGCTGAAGGTACTGTGGAAAATGTCTCATTCGGTTCACTCAAGAATAATTATTCTAGTTGATTCCGTGCCTCATATTGAAGAAAAAGCTATGAAATATTAAGCAGTATTCTTCTTTTATTCCATGTGTTCAAATTGAAACTTAACTAAGCCAGCTGGTACTGTTTTAACCATGGAAGTAAACATGCATTTAAAATTCAACATTTGGTTCATGTTTAAGAGGGAAGATGGTCTCTAGTTATGGTTTAGACATCAGCTGATTTTTGAACGTCAGCAACAACACATCCCGCCCTGAAACCATGTTTTGAGATTTCTTTAAATTATTAGACATTATTTAGAACAGGATTATATTGACATAAAAGTTGTGCATGCAATACAGAAAATTCCTGTATCCTGTCACTCCAGTTTCAGCTATTAATAATATATAGCATAGGTGAAGTACATTTGTTACAATTAGTGAAACAATGTAAGTATATTTTTACTAATGAAAAGTCCATAGTTCACCTCAGAGTCACACCTTGTGTTGTTATATTCAATGATATTTGAAATATGTACAATATTATTTGTCACCATTATGGTGCCATACAGAAATGTGTACACTAATGTTCATAGTCGCATTATTCTTAGTAGCCCAAAGATAGAAACAATCCAAAGTCCATGAGGTGATGAATGGATAAATAAAATGTGATATATACACAGAATGGAATAATTTTCAACCATAAAAAGGAATTAAAGATTGACTTATGCTACAAAATGAATGATCCAAATAATATAAAAAATATATTATTGTTAGTGAAATAAGGCAGGCGCAGAAAGACAAATATTATATGATTCCACTTGTATGAGGTACCTAGTGTAGGCAAACTCACAGACACCGGAAGTAGAAATGACCAAGGTCAGGAGGCAGGAGTAAGGTGGATTATGATTTAATGGGTACAGAGGTTACGTTGAAATGATGAAAAAGATTAAGATGTAGATTGTGTTGATGGGTACACAGCATTGTGAAAGTAAGAAATGCTAGTGAACTGTATACTTCAAAATTATGAAAATTATGTAAATATACATATATAAATATGTATATTTCATCACAATAAAATAAGTCAACAATCCAACAGAATGGACGATGAATGAAGGAGCAACATATTTGATTAGAAGGAAGCTGAAAGAGTCTTGTAACATTTCAAGAAGAAGGGGGATTTGGAGGGACTTTCAAATGGGCAGAGGGGCCGTGGGACTCTATACTGAAACATAGTGCAATGTTAGTGTTCAAGCTTTTTCAGACTGACACTTTCAAATTGATTAGGTTCCCTACAGCTAGAAAGCTAAAGGTTCTCTTCCTCATTTCTGAAATGTTCCTCCCCTTTGCCTTCCTCCACCCACCAGGGAGGTTTGTCCAACAGCACCTCAGTCCACACTCAGTAACCACCTGCATCCATACACTCCCACCCTGTGTCCACATTAACGAGGCTCTCTGAGTAATTCCTGAGCAGCATCACCAGTGTCCTGACACTTACTCTGTGTCCTCCTAGAGCCCCCTGAGGACCTGTTGGAGAAACTGCCCCATGTGAGGACAATTAAAGTGGCTCCTGCTACCTCCAGGGTAAGCTCCCCTTATTTATCAGAGATTAAAAGTTTGCTTCATTTCTTTCTTTTCCAATTGATTTCAGATCTGAAGATCTACAATGTTCAAGACAGCTGATGTATACAATTTTGCTTGGTTGGATGGATGCTGATTGAAGGTCTTTCCCAACAGATAACTCATTCAAAAGGCCATTTAAAAAATGGCAACATCAGTTAGAAACTGTAGAGTCAGACACACTTTCCTCAGCAGAAAATTTCCCTCCTTGAAATAGACTTTTGTATTTGCTCCTGAAAGTGGACCTGAGAGATCTTCCAGGCAAAGCTCCAGCCTTTCCCACAGCTGTCTTCTCTGGTTTCTTTTGGGGCCATTGGCTCAACAACAGTTTCCCATTTGGTTTTCTGAGGACAAAAAAAGAGATGAAATACCTGTGTCCACAGAGCACAGGATGCTGAGATCCTTACACTGTTTTCTCTTCTCTAATCACAGGTGGATTGGACAGCAAACAAAAACGGTATGTATTCAGAGTTCACCCCTGTGCTGAGGAACAATCTAGATGATGAAGAAGGTGGGACTCTCTTGCTGGCTTTGCTTGGAGAGACACCCTGATTCAGGGTCCCTACAGGGATGAGGGCTGGGGGTGTAGAGCTAGAGAGTGATTTCCCAGTAAAGAGCCATGCCCAAGTTCTATGGCCCTGGAAGTAGCTGCATCATTTAGATGATGTGGGTTTGTGTGTATCAGGGTTGGGGTGGGGTCCATGTGTGAGCCTATGTGGTGTGATTGTGAACCTGCATGCGTGAGCGTGTGTGTGTTTCCTCAGGAGATATTTCCCTCTTACACAGCACAATTCACCTGTCAACAAAGCTCGTCACCACTGCACACTGTCTGTACACTACCTTGTTCTTCCCTCAACACAGCTGTTGCCCAGATTTGGTTAATATTCCTTTTCCTCAGAAGGAGATGGTGCAGAGATAAATGTTCTCAGCTCTTGACCTCCTAAGTGGAAAAGCCAAACTGAGAACCCAGGGGTGGGTCCCAATGTGGGTGCTCTGGATCCCTGACCTGCACTTACCACTCAGCCAAGGGATCCTCAGTCATGGAGCAAGGGAGTCCCTGCATCCGTATCCTTGGCTGGAAGTCCTAGCATCTCCAAAGGTCCAGACCTTGCCCATCAGGTGGCCTTAGTGGTCACAGAATCCAGGGCAGCTATGGGTGGACTTATCAGTTGACTTTGGCACAGTCATTAATGTGAAATTCACCTCAGGACCTGCATTCTCCTGGTCAGCTCCCAGATTCTGAGAGGTGTGAGACCCCATGTATACAGTACAGGTCATATCTGTCAGTGCTGGTGTCATTGCTTAAACAAGGCCAAAAGCAGATAAGAATCAGGGAGCTATTTTATTGTATTGGATAACATTACCATAAGCCTTAGAATTGGTCAATTCCTGTAGCCCACACCCAAGGACTCAAAGTGGAACCTGACTGTTAGCCTGTACACTTCTCCTGCGCAGCTGGGTTAGAGACAGGCTGTGCTCAGTCCGGGCTCCCTCTTCATAACGAAGTGTCCCACTTATGGAACAGCTCCCTAGAGTATGGAGAGCCCCTGACTCAGTGGGCATACGTACATTGTATAGAAAACAAAGACTGGGAGAAAAATATGATACGATTGATAGTGGCTGTATCTAAATGGTAGGATTTCAGTTTTGTCAAATCTTGTGTATTTGATTTTCTTTAAGACAAGTGATTAGTGAATAAATATAGCATATTTTGTCTAGGATTGAATTCAGTCCTTTAATGGAGGTTGCTGTTAATCAAGTATAAAATATCATACAACAGAAGACATGATAAATGCAGTAGCTGGCATTGTGGATGCTGGGGAAAGAGTGATCTGGGAAGAATCAAGAGACAGTGGCAATTTAGCAGAAGCTCAAAAGAGGCAGGATGGGTCATGGGTCTGTGTCATTGAAACAGAGCATGCATTATAGTGTTTACCATTTTTTAGATCGACCCTTCCCTTCTGATGAGGCTCCCCTTAGCTAGAAAGCCAAAGCTCTGTTTTCATTTCCTTCCTCTTGTCCTTTGCCTTCCTTCATCCCCCAAAGAGGATGGCCCAACACCAGCTCAGCCCACACTTACTAACCTCCCACATCCATACACACCACCCCATGTCCTCATCGAGAAGAAAGCCCCTGAGTAATTCCTGAGCCGCATCACCAGTGTCCTGACAGTTACTCTGTGTCCCTCCAGCTCTCCCTGAGGTTGCGGTGGATGACCTGCACCGTGATAGGACAGAAGAAAAGCCCCCGTGGATCCCCAAGGCAAGCTGGATTTTTTCTGGTCTGAGATAGAAATATTGCTTTATTTCTCTTTCAATAGAATTAAGTTATGTATATTTGAGGGTATTCCTTCCAGATACATACAATTCCCTTGGTTGGGAGAATGTGGAGTGAGAGTCTATTACCAACTCATGGTGCCTGATTCCACAGGACATTACAATTGGCAGCATCCATTACAGCCTGTAGAGTATGGAGCTCTCTCTCCTGCATCGATTTTTCTTCTAGGAAAAGAATGGCTGTAATTTCCAACCTAAATGGACTTGGAAGTTCCATCCTCCCAGCAAAGTTCTTGCCTTTCAGCCTGAGTAGGTTTGCTCTGATGACCCTTGCTGGGTTCCCTGGACCACTGTTTCTTATGAGGTTTTCTACTGTCAGCAAATGAACAAAAGACCTGAGCATCACTGTGATCTTATCCTCATAGTGTTTTCTCTTCTGTAATTGCAGGTGGCCTTCCCAGAACGTGAAAACGGTATGTATTGTGGAATCAGTCACTTGGGGAGGAAGAACTTTGAAGATGAGAAAGTGGGACATTCTTGCTGGGTTTAGTGTAGAGGGCAAACTGATTCCAAATTTGTGCTGGGAATGAGAGTAGGGGTCCTGGTGATAGAAAGTGATTTACAAGTAATGTGACCAATTACTATAGTCCCAGGAAGAAGCTGTATTACGGTTAGGTGGTGTAGGTTTGTGTGCATGAGACTGGGTGTGTCTGTATGTGAAATGAGTGGGATGATTCTGTGTGTGTATGTGAACTTTTTGTGTTGTGTTTCCCTTGATTTATGTTCCCCTAAACATCACTGTTACTGGTGCCAACTTTCTAGAAAATATTCCCATCACCACTGCATCATGAATGGGTATGGATATAAAAGTAAATAAACTGTACACTTTCAGTGTGTGCATTGATTTTATACCAGGTGAGCCTCATTTAACCTGGAAAACAAATCCTATCACCACCCAGGCAAATGTTTACTGGATGATGATGATGATTGTTATTTTTTGGCTGTGTTGGCTCTTCGTTGCAGTGCGCGGGCTTCTCATTTCGGTGGCTTCTGTTGTTCCAGAGCATGGGCTCTAGGTGCATGGGCTTCAGTAGTTGTGGCACGTGGGCTCAGTAGTTGTGACTTGCGGGCTCTAGAGCACAGGCTTAGTAGTTGTGGTGCACGGACTTAGTTGCTCCATGGCTGGATTCTTAATGAACAAAGCTGGGTTTCAGCATCCCTACTACTGGGTCAATTACAACTTCATTTAATAAGAAATCTCATCTCTTAGTAGGTCTCATAGCATTCTGAATGGTTATGATACATCTCTCTGCCACTTCCCTCATTCTAACTGTTTCCTATTAGAGCCTCGGGATGAGTCCTCCCCCCTTACCTGAAGCACCTAGTGCTAGGCAGGCCTCCTTCCTTTTGCAGGGAGCCCATGCTTGTACCCACATGCCACACCCAGTTCTGGAGGAGTCCGAGAAAGAAGGAGCCTCCAGGAGTAGATGGAGGAAAGTCACTCCACCTTTCTCCTTTGAGGCTAATATTCACTATCGGATTCTGTGCTAAGGAAACGAAATGTCCTTCTCCTGTGGAAAGTCTGTCTTCCATCACTTGTGCCGGCCCTGTTTCTGTGTGCTGGGCAAGAAACACTGCATACAGTGAAGACAGAACCAAGAGATCTACCCCAGGGATTGAGCTCAGGGTAGGCACTGGCTCTGTCTGTCCTGTCCGTGATCCATCATTCATCATGGTGGTGACTCTTGGACAGTCACTTATCTCTCTAAATTTCCACACCCTCCACCATAACATATGGGTTACAGCCCCCACTTTGCCCTCCCCTTCACCCCCAAGAGGGCTGGGTGTCAGACATGATAATGGATATTCTCCATGAGCTGTAAAGCATTGTTCCCATGAAAAAGCTGAAGAGTAAGCTTGAATCCCCCTTTACTTGGAGCCGTCAAATCCCTTCTCTCCTTTCAACAGCTACGAAATATCCAGCTTCTTCTTGCCATCATTCAGGATTGAACACGTATAGAGCTTTTTGAAGCACCGGTCCTTTATTTTTCAAACATTTTACCTATATTCAATCATTTTTGGCCCCATGACATAATGCTAAAAGTAGGCCATATTAACATTCCTACATCTCAGAACAGGGAACTGAGGCAAAGAGGGATCTATATATCTTTCCGAAGTACATGCTTCTTCTAAATGGGATTTGAATCCAGTCCATCAGTCATGGTCCCAATGGTTTGCTGAGTTTCTAGACATTCTCAGTTAAATAAAGATATTTGCCCACAAAACCTGTCTGTTGGGTGTTTTCACTGCATACCAAACTGCAAGATCTTCCTAAGTCCAACTTTGATTCAGGAGGCTCTGCTGGGCCGCTGGTGAGGAAAGGGACCAGAGGATTGAACTGTGAATAAATTATTGCTAATTTCCCCATGGTCTTCTGCCAGCAAGATGTCAATAGTTGTCTCTATTGTAATGCATTTCCCAGGATGCTGCTCCCAGAATGCGAGAAGAAGAAACACTCATCAGAGGTCAAGAATATCAACCCCAGGCTGGCTGAAAAAGATCCGCATCCGGCCACATTTTAGGATGCACCCTATAAATGACCCAGCTGAAGGTACTGTGGAAAATGTCTCATTCGGTTCACTCAAGAATAATTATTCTAGTTGATTCCGTGCCTCATATTGAAGAAAAAGCTATGAAATATTAAGCAGTATTCTTCTTTTATTCCATGTGTTCAAATTGAAACTTAACTAAGCCAGCTGGTACTGTTTTAACCATGGAAGTAAACATGCATTTAAAATTCAACATTTGGTTCATGTTTAAGAGGGAAGATGGTCTCTAGTTATGGTTTAGACATTAGCTGATTTTTGAACGTCAGCAACAACACATCCCGCCCTGAAACCATGTTTTGAGATTTCTTTAAATTATTAGACATTATTTAGAACAGGATTATATTGACATAAAAGTTGTACATGCAATACAGAAAATTCCTGTATCCTGTCACTCCAGTTTCAGCTATTAATAATATATAGCATAGGTGAAGTACATTTGTTACAATTAGTGAAACAATGTAAGTATATTTTTACTAATGAAAAGTCCATAGTTCACCTCAGAGTCACACCTTGTGTTGTTATATTCAATGATATTTGAAATATGTACAATATTATTTGTCACCATTATGGTGCCATACAGAAATGTGTACACTAATGTTCATAGTCGCATTATTCTTAGTAGCCCAAAGATAGAAACAATCCAAAGTCCATGAGGTGATGAATGGATAAATAAAATGTGATATATACACAGAATGGAATAATTTTCAACCATAAAAAGGAATTAAAGATTGACTTATGCTACAAAATGAATGATCCAAATAATATAAAAAATATATTATTGTTAGTGAAATAAGGCAGGCGCAGAAAGACAAATATTATATGATTCCACTTGTATGAGGTACCTAGTGTAGGCAAACTCACAGACACCGGAAGTAGAAATGACCAAGGTCAGGAGGCAGGAGTAAGGTGGATTATGATTTAATGGGTACAGAGGTTACGTTGAAATGATGAAAAAGATTAAGATGTAGATTGTGTTGATGGGTACACAGCATTGTGAAAGTAAGAAATGCTAGTGAACTGTATACTTCAAAATTATGAAAATTATGTAAATATACATATATAAATATGTATATTTCATCACAATAAAATAAGTCAACAATCCAACAGAATGGACGATGAATGAAGGAGCAACATATTTGATTAGAAGGAAGCTGAAAGAGTCTTGTAACATTTCAAGAAGAAGGGGGATTTGGAGGGACTTTCAAATGGGCAGAGGGGCCGTGGGACTCTATACTGAAACATAGTGCAATGTTAGTGTTCAAGCTTTTTCAGACTGACACTTTCAAATTGATTAGGTTCCCTACAGCTAGAAAGCTAAAGGTTCTCTTCCTCATTTCTGAAATGTTCCTCCCCTTTGCCTTCCTCCACCCACCAGGGAGGTTTGTCCAACAGCACCTCAGTCCACACTCAGTAACCACCTGCATCCATACACTCCCACCCTGTGTCCACATTAACGAGGCTCTCTGAGTAATTCCTGAGCAGCATCACCAGTGTCCTGACACTTACTCTGTGTCCTCCTAGAGCCCCCTGAGGACCTGTTGGAGAAACTGCCCCATGTGAGGACAATTAAAGTGGCTCCTGCTACCTCCAGGGTAAGCTCCCCTTATTTATCAGAGATTAAAAGTTTGCTTCATTTCTTTCTTTTCCAATTGATTTCAGATCTGAAGATCTACAATGTTCAAGACAGCTGATGTATACAATTTTGCTTGGTTGGATGGATGCTGATTGAAGGTCTTTCCCAACAGATAACTCATTCAAAAGGCCATTTAAAAAATGGCAACATCAGTTAGAAACTGTAGAGTCAGACACACTTTCCTCAGCAGAAAATTTCCCTCCTTGAAATAGACTTTTGTATTTGCTCCTGAAAGTGGACCTGAGAGATCTTCCAGGCAAAGCTCCAGCCTTTCCCACAGCTGTCTTCTCTGGTTTCTTTTGGGGCCATTGGCTCAACAACAGTTTCCCATTTGGTTTTCTGAGGACAAAAAAAGAGATGAAATACCTGTGTCCACAGAGCACAGGATGCTGAGATCCTTACACTGTTTTCTCTTCTCTAATCACAGGTGGATTGGACAGCAAACAAAAACGGTATGTATTCAGAGTTCACCCCTGTGCTGAGGAACAATCTAGATGATGAAGAAGGTGGGACTCTCTTGCTGGCTTTGCTTGGAGAGACACCCTGATTCAGGGTCCCTACAGGGATGAGGGCTGGGGGTGTAGAGCTAGAGAGTGATTTCCCAGTAAAGAGCCATGCCCAAGTTCTATGGCCCTGGAAGTAGCTGCATCATTTAGATGATGTGGGTTTGTGTGTATCAGGGTTGGGGTGGGGTCCATGTGTGAGCCTATGTGGTGTGATTGTGAACCTGCATGCGTGAGTGTGTGTGTGTTTCCTCAGGAGATATTTCCCTCTTACACAGCACAATTCACCTGTCAACAAAGCTCGTCACCACTGCACACTGTCTGTACACTACCTTGTTCTTCCCTCAACACAGCTGTTGCCCAGATTTGGTTAATATTCCTTTTCCTCAGAAGGAGATGGTGCAGAGATAAATGTTCTCAGCTCTTGACCTCCTAAGTGGAAAAGCCAAACTGAGAACCCAGGGGTGGGTCCCAATGTGGGTGCTCTGGATCCCTGACCTGCACTTACCACTCAGCCAAGGGATCCTCAGTCATGGAGCAAGGGAGTCCCTGCATCCGTATCCTTGGCTGGAAGTCCTAGCATCTCCAAAGGTCCAGACCTTGCCCATCAGGTGGCCTTAGTGGTCACAGAATCCAGGGCAGCTATGGGTGGACTTATCAGTTGACTTTGGCACAGTCATTAATGTGAAATTCACCTCAGGACCTGCATTCTCCTGGTCAGCTCCCAGATTCTGAGAGGTGTGAGACCCCATGTATACAGTACAGGTCATATCTGTCAGTGCTGGTGTCATTGCTTAAACAAGGCCAAAAGCAGATAAGAATCAGGGAGCTATTTTATTGTATTGGATAACATTATCATAAGCCTTAGAATTGGTCAATTCCTGTAGCCCACACCCAAGGACTCAAAGTGGAACCTGATTGTTAGGCTGTACACTTCTCCTGCACAGCTGGGTTAGAGACAGGCTGTGCTCAGTCTGGGCTCCCTTTTCATAACGAAGCGTCCCACTTATGGAACAGCTCCGTAGAGTATGGACAGCCCCTGACTCAATGGGCATACGTACATTGTATACAAAACAAAGACTGGGAGAAAAATATGATACGATTGATAGTGGCTGTATCTAACTGGTAGGACTTCAGTTTTGTCAAATCTTGTGTATTTGATTTTCTTTAAGACAAGTGATTAGTGAAAAAATGTAGTATTTTTTGTCTCGGATTGAATTCAGTCCTTTAATTGAGGTTGCTATTAATCAAGTATAAAATATCATACAACAGAAGACATGATAAATGCCGTAGCTGGCATTGTGGATGCTGGGGAAAGAGTGATCTGGGAAAAATCAAGCGACAGTGGCAATTTAGCAGAAGCTCAAAACAGGCAGGTTGGGTCATGGGTCTGTGTCATTGAAACAGAGCATGCATTTTAGTGTTTACCATTTTTTAGATCGACCCTTCACTTTTGATTAGGCTCCCCTTAGCTAGAAAGCCAAAGCTCTGTTTTCATTTCCTTCCTCTTGTCCTTTGCCTTCCTTCATCCCCCAAAGAGGATGGCCCAACACCAGCTCAGCCCACACTTACTAACCTCCCACATCCATACACACCACCCCATGTCCTCATCGAGAAGAAAGCCCCTGAGTAATTCCTGAGCCACAGCACCAGTGTCCTGACAGTTACCCTGTGTCCCTCCAGCTCTCCCTGAGGATGTGGCGGATGACTTGCAGCGTCATAGGACAGAAGAAAAGCGTCCGTGGATCATCAGGGTAAGCTGGATTTTTTCTGGTCTGAGATAGAAATATTGCTTTATTTCCCTTTCAATAAAATTAAGTTATGAATATTTGAGGGTATTCCTTCCAGATACATACAATTCCCTTGGTTGGCAGAATGTGGAGTGAGAGTCTATTACCATCTCATGGTGCCTGATTCCACAGGACATTAAAATTGACAGCATCCATTACAGCCTGTAGAGTACGGAGCTCTCTGTCCTGCAGCGATTTTTCCTCTAGGAAAAGAATTCTGTAATTTCCAACCTAAAAGGACTTGGAGGTTCCACCCTCCCAGCAAAGTTCTTGCCTTTCAGCCTGAGTAGCTTTGTTCTGATAACCCTTGCTGGGTTCCCTGGACCACTGTTTCTTATCAGGTTTTCTACTGTCAGCAAATGAACAAAAGACCTGAGCATCACTGTGATTTTATCCTCATAGTGTTTTCTCTTCTGTAATTGCAGGTGGCCTTCCCAGAACGTGAAAACGGTATGTATTGTGGAATCAGTCACTTGGGGAGGAAGAACTTTGAAGATGAGAAAGTGGGACATTCTTGCTGGTTTTAGTGTAGAGGGCAAACTGATTCCAAATTTATGCTGGGAATGAGAGTAGGTGTCCTGGTGACAGAAAGTGATTTACAAGTAATGTGACCAATTACTATAGTCCCAGGAAGAAGCTGTATTACGGTTAGGTGGTGTAGGTTTGTGTGCATGAAACTGGGTGTGTCTGTATGTGAAATGAGTGGTATGATTCTGTGTGTGTATGTGAACTTTTTGTGTTGTGTTTCCCTTGATTTATGTTCCCCTAAAGTTTTGAAATGTCCAGGCAGTCCTGTTGACTACATGCACCTTGTTGTACAGCAAGTGTCTAGAACTTTTCCATTTTGCAAATAACACATTCTAATCTTGAACAGAGACTTCCCATGTCAACCTCCTGCCAGCTCTTGGAACCACCCTTCCACTCTCTGATTCTCGGAGTTTTCTTTCAGTTTTTGACCTTCTGTGACTGGTTTATTTCACTCTTACAAATGTCCTCCAAGTTCTTTCGTGTTGCTGCAAATGGCAGGATTTCCTTCTTTTTCAACGACTGAATGACATTCCACTGTATGTTTACACCACATTTTCTTTATTAATTCATCTTCCCATGGACACTAGGCAGTTTTCCTATGTTGTGTATTGTGTATAATGCTGCAATGGACATGAGATTGTAGATATCTCTTGGACATTCTTGTTTTATCTCCTTTGTATATAAACCTAAATGAGTGACTGGTGGATTTTATGATAGTTCTCTTAATAATTTTTGGGGGACCTCCATTCTGTTTTCCATAATGGCTACACCATTTTACATTACTATAGGGTACAAAACAGGGTACGGAAGATCCACTTCTTCACATCTTTGCCAGCATCCATTAATTTTCTTTCTTTTACTTTTTTTTTTTTGCAGTACACGGGCCTCTGATTGTTGTGGGCTCTCCCGTTGCGGAGCACAGGCTCCAAACACACAGGCTCAGCGGCCATGGCTCATGGGCCCAGCCGCTCAGTGGCATGTGGGATCCTCACAGTCCGGGGCACGAACACGTGTCCCCTGCTTCGGCAGGCGGACTCTCAACCACTGTGCCACCAGGGAAGCCCTAATTGTCTTTTTATAATACACATCCTAACAGTTGTGAGTGATATCTCCTTGTGGCTTGATTTCTATTTCCGTGATGCTTAGCGATGTTGAGCAAATTTTCATATGTAGATTGACCACTTGTATGTCTTTATGGAGAAATGTCTAGTGAAGCTTTTTACCCATTTTTAAACTCAGTTATTTGCCCACTGTTTTTCTGAAATTGACTTGTAGTAGTTTCTTATATATTCTGGATATTGGTCCCTTATTCAGATACAAGGTTTACACATATTTCCTCCCATCCTATAGGTTGCCTTTTCATTCTGTTGATTGTTGAAGAGACTATCCTTTCTTCACTTGGTAATCTTAGAACTTTGGCCAAGATCAGTTGGCCATATATACGTGCATTTATTTGAGGTCTCTCTATTATATTTCATTGGTCTATCTCACTGTCTTGATGCCAGTAGCAGACTGTTTTGACTACTGTGGCATTGTTATGTGTTTTGAGTTCAGGAAGTGTTAATCTCCATCATTGCTCTTTGCTCTCAAGATTGTTTTATCTACTTGGTGCGGTTCCATATGTATTTTAGGATTCTGTCTACTTCTATAATAATGACATGGAATTTTGTAGGTTGTTGCGATATATGTGTACATCACTTTATGTAGTATAGAAATGCCAACAGTATTTAATAATCCAGTCTATGAACATGGTGTGTCATTCCAATTACTTGTCTCTTCTTTAATTTCTTTCCGCAATGTCCTGTAGTTTTCAGTACACAAATTTTTCACCTCCTACGGGGCCTTTTCCACTGCCTTCCTCAGGTCTTCTAGAGTCAGGGTTGAGAAAGATGGACTCATGGAGAGAGTGAAATCCCTCCCTCCCCTCTGCACCTACTCTCTGATTATGTCAAATACAGGTGTACTTGGCCATGCCCTTCACCTCTGTCTACAAGTGGGCCCCTTGCTGGGTATTCCTATTGGATCTGAGTGTTGACTGTACAATTTCAGAGTCCACAAGGACTCTCCCAATGCATGGTGTGTGTCCAAGAGCCCAAGATATACCTACATATGAATGATCAGATCAGGCCATCAAATTTTCTGCAGTAAAGAACAACCAGGGGAAGGGTGGCTGGTTGCCTCTTTCTCATCTTTGGATTTCTTACAGCTGAGCTTTCCAGTGTGGTAGTCACTAACCAAATGTGTCTATTTATAATTAATTTAGTTCAAACAATAATTAACTCATTCTATTAAAAATGCAAAAAACACACAATTGCTTGGTCACACTAGCCATGTTTCAAGTATGTCTGTAACTTCTGGAATTTCAGGTTGGTAACGTTGACCGTGAAAGCTATAAATGGGTTTACAGAAGTGAGGGGTCGAAAGGTGATTTTCTCAGCATCTCTCCCTCATTTGAAATTTTCAACTGTGATCAAGATCTTATTGAAGGACTCTGTCTGCACAGAGCACAGGGGAGGTCTGAGAACCTGGAGGGAAGACCAGGGTGATGCTGTGTGAGCCAGCAAGTCGAGTAGAAGAAATGGGTGGGTCAACTTGTATAATAACTTTATGCTCATGGTTGTGTTTGTACAGAATGTATTTTGGAGAGCATACATAGCAGTGATGCTGATGACGATTCACATAGCGAACCACTCTCAGTTAGGATCTAAAGTGAGACAATTCCTAGAACACTTGGGTTCCTCCCACTTCTTTAGAAACTAAGGAAGGTGAATATGAAATCAGGAAGCAGAAGGAAATATGTGTAGAATTCGGATTTGTTCTTTCCAAATTTTAATGATATAATAGAGTTATTGTATCCATGTGCTTTGACTGTACTGTGCTTATAGTCATCTTTTCTTGCTTTGCCATTCAGAAATTTTCTTTCTCACAAGACTACTGTTTCATTGCTTTTTCACTGCCAAAGATGAAAGCTTCATTTCTGTTTGGTACCTGGAGGGTATTTTGCACCAGGGATTTTGGTTTCCTTTTTACATTCACGTATGATGGCCATATCCTAGTGTGAACAAAACTCTCATAGTCACTTGACACTGGAGAACAAGTTCTTATAGTGAGTGTCAGGTGGTGGATGAGACTTGAACTCTCTCCCTCTACACTTTCAGGACTTGTAGCTTCATGTTACTTTTGTCCTCACTGTTTATTCCTCATGGAAAGCGCGCTCCCAGAGATGGATGAGTCACAGAACACATGCTTTGGGATCACTGCATGTACTCAGTCTCCTCATTTCAGCCTCAGCACCTCCCAAGGCTGATGTGCTGACATGCTTCCATTTGAGAGGGCTCCACGTCCAGCTGCCCCTAAAGACCCTTCATGGCCGGCAGGAATTCTAGAGGGCTGTGTGAAGGGGCAGCTGGGCTCGCTTCACACACTAGCTCTCACAGCCCTGCTAACCTGGTCTCCTGGAATTCACCAGGCCCAGGACAGAGCCTCAGTGCAGCAGGACCCACTGCTCTTCTTACAACCCACTGCTCCATCCGGACAGCCCTGCCCCTGCTCCCCACACTCCAGTCCTGCCTAGCCTCGGACCTTTCCTCAGGCCTGCCTTGGTCTTATCCTTCCCAGTTCTTCCAAGACTGGGGTAAACCCTGGCAGGTGCTGTGTGTTTAGCAGGCTTCCCCTGCTGTAGAACTTTTGTTTTAGTATTCCAGACTAAGGGAATTGGTTCAAGTTACTTTAAACTCTAATATTGCTTTCATCCTCTCTAAGGGGCTAAGAGACTTACGGAGTTGTTTTGAAGTACCTAAGGTTAGCTCAGGCACAGGACACTTACTTGTTTTGTGAAGTTGGTTGCATATCCAGGATATTGTGGAGAAAGCTGCAATGAACCTATGTTCATCTCTTTGTGATACTGATTTAATTTCCTTTGGATATATACCCAGAACTGTGATTGCTGAATCATATGATATTTCTGTTTATAATTTTATAAGGAACCCCCATACTCTTTTTCATAATAGCGGCACCATTTTACATTCCCACCAGCAGTGTACAAACTTTGCAATTCCCCACATCTTGGCCTTAAACTGTTAATTTTTTTCTTTATAATACACAGCCTAACAGGTATGAGGTGTTGATTTGCATTGCCCTGATGATTAGTGAGGTTGAAAACCTTTTCCTATATTTGTTAGCCATTTGTATGTCTTTTTCGGGAAATATCTTATTTAAGCCTTTGCACATTTCTGAACCCAGTTATTTGCCCTTTTTAATTTTTTAACTTAGTTTGCATTTGAGTTGTACTGTTTTTCTTAGATGTTTTGGACATTAGCTCCTTTTCTGATATATGTTTGTAATCTTTCTGTAAGTTATATTTTCATCCTATTGACTGTTGAAAAAACTATACTTTCCCTATTTGTTGTCTTAGAAGCTTGGTGAATTTCATTTGGCCATGTATCTATGAATTTTCTTCGGGATTATTTATTCTGGTCTTTAGGGCTATGTATCTGTTTCTATGCCAGTACCATACAGTTTTGATTCCTGTGGCTTTGTAATGTGTTTTTAAGTCAGGAAGTGAGAAGCCTCCATCTATGTTCTTTGTTCTCAGGATTGTGTTGTCTGTTTGGAGTCCTTAGTGGTTCCATATGTATTTTAGGATCTTTTTTTTTCCTATTTCTTTGAAAATGATATTGGGATTTTGATAGGTATTACAATGAATTTATACTTACCTTTGGGTAGTGTAGAAATGTCAACAATAATAAGTCTCCAGTCTATGAATATGATATGTCATTTCAATGATTTGTTCCTTGTTTAATTCTTTTAGCAGTGGTTTGTAGTTTTCAGTGTACAGGCCATTTACCTTCTATGGGCATTTTGTCCCTTCCTTCCCTGGATGTTTCAGAGGCAGTGGTGAGAAGGATGGCCTCATGAAGTGAGTGAATGTCCCTCCCTCCCTTCTGCACCTGCTCGCTGATTATGTCTAGCACAGGTGCACTGGGCCATGCTCATTACCTCTCCCCTCAAGTGGAACACCTGTCGGGAATTCCTCTAGGATCTGGGTGTTGACATTACTGTTTCAGTGTCCCCAAGGTCTCATGAGTGCCTGGCAAGTGTGCATGAGCCTAGGAAACACCTACAAATGAATCATCAAATCTGGCCAGCAAACTGCCCTGCAGAAGGTGTTGGGCTGCACCTCTCACGCCTGCAAACCCTGTACTTGCTCAGCCTCAGGGCTAAGGAAAGAGCCCGAAGTCAGGGACAGAGACATTCATGGTTTAATAGATGGGAGATCTTTCACGTCAGAAGCAAAGTGGTCCTGGAGAGACACCCCACTGTAGATAGCCGATGGCAGGCAGAACGCAGCAGCAGCAGTAGCAGCATGCTTCTCTCTGGGCGGAATAGGCAGGCTACCAGTTAAAGGTGGAGTTGACAGCAGATGGGCTCATCGGTTACCAGGGAAACCAGCAGAGGGACGCATCCCTCTTACCCCTTGGGCTAAGTACTTCACGGGACAGAGGTTTTCCTTTGGTAAACCATCAGCAAACAGCCATCTTGAATGGGTAGACCATACAGAGGGGAATAACCAGGGGAGCGGTGGTAACATCCTCCATATACTTTATATATATATATACACATATATATATATATGGAGAGAGAGAGAGAGAGGTTGTTTATTACACTGTGGTAGCCACTGACTAGATGTGCCTCTTATAATTTATTTAATTCAATCAATGATTAAGTAAATGTATTAAAATAAAAGAAAATAAAATATCCCATTACTCAGTTACATTAGTCACATTTTAAATGTATCCATAAGACTTGTAAATTCATGTTCGTGTTTCTACAAAATTGACTTTGAATAGCATTTGTGGCCGTGATAAAGAAAAGAATACAGGTAGGAACAACACTTAGGTAGGATCTAATGGCAGAGGGTTCCTGGAACTTTAGGGTTATATCTCCTGCTTTGGATACTGAGAAAGGTGGATATGAAATCAGAAAGAAGAATGAAATATGTGTAGAGTTCTGACTTGTTTTTTCACATTTTAATGATACAATAGAGAGAAATTGTGTCCTTAGACGTGACTGTGCTCTATAATCACCTTTTCTTGATTTGCTCATCAAAACTGATCTTTTGCACATGAGCTGCTCTGTCTTGTGCTTGTCACTGCCTAATATGGAAGTTTGTTTTCTGGTTAGCACATCTAGGATATTGTGCACAGGAGAGTTTGTTTTCTTTTGCATATTGACCTATGATGGACAGAACCTGTGGGTCAAAACTCTCATGCGCCCTTGAAACTTGAGACCAAGTTCTTCTACAAAGGGTGAGGTGGTGGATGAGAAGTGAACTGTCTCCCTCTGCACTTTCAGGACTTGTAGCTTCACCTCATGTTTTGTGCTCACTCTTTGTTCCTCTTATAAAGGACAGACCCTGAGATGGATGAGTCACAGAACACGTGCTCTGGGATCATTGCATGTGCTCAGTCTCCTTGAGCTCATCTCAGCCTCTGCACTTCCCCAAGGCTGATGTGCTGACATGCTTCCATTTGAGAGGGGTCCACGTTCAGCTGCCCTAGACACCCTCCATGGGCAGCAGAATTTCTAGAGGGCTGTGTGAAGGGGCTGCTGGGCTTCCTCACATACTTGTTTCACAGCCCTTCTGACCTGGTCTCCTGGGCTTGACCAGGCCCAGGACAGAGACTCAGGGCAGCAGGACCCAGGGTCACTGCTCTTCTTACAACCCACTGCTCCGTCCAGACAGCCCTGCCCCTGCTCCCCACTCCCCAGTCCTGCCTAACCTCTGACCTTTCCTCAGGCCTGCCTTGGTCTTATCCTTCCCAGTTCTTCCAAGGCTGGGGTAAACCCAGGCAGGTGCTGTGTGTTTATGAGGCTTCCTCTGCTGTAGCTTTTTGTTTCAGTATTCCAGAATAAGGGAATTGGGACAAGTTACTTTTAACTCTAATACTACTTTCATCTGCTCTAAGGGGCTAAGACACTTACGGAGTAGTTTTGAAGTACCTAAGGTTAGCTCAGGCACAGGACCCTAACTTGTTTTGTGAAGTTGTTTGCATGTTCTTCCCTCAACACAGCTGTTGCCCAGATTTGGTTAATATTCCTTTTCCTCAGAAGGAGATGGTGCAGGGATAAATGTTCTAAGCTCTTGACCTCCTAAGTGGAAAAGACATACTGAGAACCCAGGGGTGGGTCCCAGTATGGAGGCTCTGGATCCCTGACCTGCACTTACCACTCAGCCAAGGGATCCTCAGTCATGGAGCAATGGAGTCCCTGCATCCGTATAATTGGCTGGAAATACTAGCATCTCTAAAGTTCCAGACATTGCCCATCAGGTGGCCTTAGTGGTCACAGAATCCAGGGCAGCTATGGGTGGACTTATCAGTTGACTTTGGCACAGTCATTAATGTGAAATTCACCTCAGGACCTGCATTCTCCTGGTCAGCTCCCAGATTCTGAGAGGTGTGAGACCCCATGTATACAGTACAGGTCATATCTGTCAGTGCTGGTGTCATTGCTTAAACAAGGCCAAAAGCAGATAAGAATCAGGGAGCTATTTTATTGTATTGGATAATGTTACCATAAGCCTTAGCATTGGTCAATTCCTGTAGCCCACACCCAAGGACTCAAAGTGGAACCTGACTGTTAGCCTGTACACTTCTCCTGCACAGCTGGGTTAGAGACAGGCTGTGCTCAGTCCGGGCTCCCTCTTCATAACGAAGTGTCCCACTTATGGAACAGCTCCCTAGAGTATGGACAAACCCTGACTCTGTGGGCATATGTACATTGTATAGAAAACAAAGACTGGGAGAAAAATATGATACGATTGATAGTGGCGGTATCTAAATGGTAGGATTTCAGTTTTGTCAAATCTTGTGTATTTGATTTTCTATAAGACAAGTGATTAGTGAATAAATATAGCATATTTTGTCTAGGATTGAATTCAGTCCTTTAATGGAGGTTGCTGTTAATCAAGTATAAAATATCATGCAATAGAAGACATGATAAATGCAGTAGCTGGCATTGTGGATGCCGGGGAAAGAGTGATCTGGGAAAAATCAAGCGACAGTGGCAATCTAGCAGAAGCTCAAAAGAGGCAGGATGGGTCATGGGTCTGTGTCATTGAAACAGAGCATGCATTTTAGTGTTTACCTTTTTTTAGATCGACCCTTCCCTTCTGATTAGGCTCCCCTTAGCTAGAAAGCCAAAGCTCTGTTTTCATTTCCTTCCTCTTGTCCTTTGCCTTCCTTCATCCCCCAAAGAGGATGGCCCAACACCAGCTCAGCCCACACTTACTAGCCTCCCACATCCATACACACCACCCCATGTCCTCATCGAGAAGAAAGCCCCTGAGTAAACCCTGAGCCGCAGCACCAGTGTCCTGACAGTTACTCTGTGTCCCTCCAGCTCTCCCTGAGGATGTGGCGGATGACCTGCACCATGATAGGACAGGAGAAAAGCCTCCGTGGATCCCCAAGGTAAGCTGCATTGTTTCTGGTCTGAGATAGAAATATTGCTTTATTTCCCTTTCAGTAGAATTAAGTTATGAATATTTGAGGGTATTCCTTCCAGATACATACAATTCCCTTGGTTGGGAGAATGTGGAGTGAGAGTCTATTACCAACTCATGGAGCCTGATTCCACAGGACATTACAATTGACAGCATCCATTACAGCCTGTAGAGTACGGAGCTCTCTCTCCTGCAGCGATTTTTCCTCTAGGCAAAGAATTCTGTAATTTCCAACCTAAATGGACTTGGAAGTTCCAACCTCCCAGCAATGTTCTTGCCTTTCAGCCTGAGTAGGTTTGCTCTGATAACCCTTGCTGGGTTCCCTGGACCACTGTTTCTTATGAGGTTTTCTACTGTCAGCAAATGAACAAAAGACCTGAGCATCACTGTGATCTTATCCTCATAGTGTTTTCTCTTCTGTAATTGCAGGTGGCCTTCCCAGAACGTGAAAACGGTATGTATTGTGGAATCAGTCACTTGGGGAGGAAGAACTTTGAAGATAAGAAAGTGGGACATTCTTGCTGGTTTTAGTGTAGAGGGCAGACTGATTCCAAATTTGTGCTGGGAATGAGAGTAGGTGTCCTGGTGATAGAAAGTGATCTACAAGTAATGTGACCAATTACTATAGTCCCAGGAAGAAGCTGTATTACGGTTAGGTGGTGTAGGTTTGTGTGCATGAGACTGGGTGTGTCTGTATGTGAAATGAGTGGGATGATTCTGTGTGTGTAAGTGAACTTTTTGTGTTGTGTTTCCCTTGATTTATGTTCCCCTAAACATCACTGTTACTGGTGCCAACTTTCTAGAAAATATTCCCATCACCACTGCATCATGAATGGGTATGGATATAAAAGTAAATAAACTGTATACTTTCAGTGTGTGCATTGATTTTATACCAAGTGAGCCTCATTTAACCTGGAAAACAAATCCTATCACCACCCAGGCAAATGTTTACTGGATTATTATTATTATTATTTTTTTGGCTGTGTTGTGTCTTTGTTGCAGTGTGCGGGCTTCTCATTTCGGTGGCTTCTGTTGTTCCAGAGCACGGGCTCTAGGTGCATGGGCTTCAATAGTTGTGGCACGTGGGCTCAGTAGTTGTGACTTGCAGGCTCTACGGCACAGGCTTAGTAGTTGTGGTGCACGGACTTAGTTGCTCCATGGCTGGATTCTTAATGAACAAAGCTGGGTTTCAGCATCCCTACTACTGGGTCAATTACAACTTCATTTAATAAGAAATCTCATCTCTTAGTAGGTCTCATAGCATTCTGAATGGTTATGATACATCTCTCTGCCACTTCCCTCATTCTAACTGTTTCCTATTAGAGCCTCGGGATGAGTCCTCCCCCCTTACCTGAAGCACCTAGTGCTAGGCAGGCCTCCTTCCTTTTGCAGGGAGCCCATGCCACACCCAGTTCTGGAGGAGTCCGAGAAAGAAGGAGCCTCCAGGAGTAGATGGAGGAAATTCACTCCACCATTCTCCTTTGAGGCTAATATTCACTATCGGATTCTGTGCTAAGGAAACGAAATGTCCTTCTCCTGTGGAAAGTCTGTCTTCCATCACTTGTGCCGGCCCTGTTTCTGTGTGCTGGGCAAGACACACTGCATACAATGAAGACAGAACCAAGAAATCTACCCCAGGGATTGAGTTCTGAGTGGGCACTGGCTCCCATCACAGGAGGGCAGACAGGAGGTTGTGCTTTGCAAGGTAGGATGGAGAAACCAAGGAGTGTGACAAGAGCATCTCCACTCATGTTGCGGTGCAAACTGCCAGATGAAGTAGGTTCTTGGTATTTTCTGAAGGCTTTTGCAAGCAAACAAGTCTGGGAGTAAAGTCAATTAAAACATGGAAAGTTATAGTTAAAATTTTTTTTCGATAGTGAGTCCTTTGAGAAATACATACTTTAATAGAATATGATTGCCTTATATGTGTCAATATTTTCCCCACCAAAGAAAACACTGAAAATGCTTGATTGTAAAATGTCACTTGTTTACCCAAGAGACTGTGTATGAGTAAAGTTGTTCTAGAAATCCTCAATCCCTAGGTCGTAGTTTGCTGATGGTGCTGAGGGGAACCCTGGTGTGCGATTCAGTGCCTGCTACTCACAGGGAGGCTCTTAAGAACACAGAGACCTGCCCAGTGGACCCCACGAGTGAGGACAGGATTGGCGCCTCGGGCTGCACTTGAAGAGGGAAATGCTTTAGAGAAGTGGAAGGAGATACAGGAAGGGCACCTGAGCCATGGGGAATCAGGGGTGTTTGGTTTAGAGATCAAGGAAAAGTGTACACCTGAGCACAGCCTGGGCCCCACTTAGGATGCTATTGGCTCTTCTGGTTGAATGGGGAAGAGAAGGGACATGCCCCTCTTGCTGGAGTGAACTGTGGAGAGATGTCTTCTTTAAAGCCTGGGGAGAGGAGCTTCTCTCCCATTATCTCCTGATACCTGTGTACATTCGAGACCCTTCCTGCTTTCTTCTTTCCCTCTGTTGGCTCCCGTTCCTTATTTTTCTTCTTTTTTCCCCTTTTTCCACTTTGTATTTCTTTTACATATGTGTATTTTATTGTTGTAAAAGTACACATACGATGAAATCCAACGTCTTAACAAGTTTTGAAATGTCCAGTCAGTCCTGTTGACTACATGCACCTTGTTGTACAGCATGTGTCTAGAACTTTTACATTTTGCAAATAACACATGCTAACCATTGAACACAGACTTCCCATGTCAACCTCTTGCCAGCTCTTGGAACCACCCTACTATTCTCTGCTTCTCGGAGTTTTCTTTCAGTTTTTGACCTTCTGTGACTGGCTTATGTCACTCTTACAAATGTCCTCCAAGTTCTTTCGTGTTGCTGCAAATGGCAGGATTTCCTTCTTTTTCAACGACTGAATGACATTCCACTGTATGTTTACACCACATTTTCTTTATTAATTCATCTTCCCATGGACACTAGGCAGTTTTCCTATGTTGTGTATTGTGTATAATGCTGCAATGGACATGAGATTGTAGATATCTCTTGGACATTCTTGTTTTATCTCCTTTGTATATAAACCTAAATGAGTGATTGTGGATTTTATGATAGTTCTCTTAATAATTTTTGGGGGACCTCCATTCTGTTTTCCATAATGGCTACACCATTTTACATTACAACAGGTTACAAAACAGGGTACAGGAGTTCCTATTCTTCACATCTTTGCCAGCATCCATTAATTTTCTTTCTTTTTTCTTTTCTTTTTTTTTTTTTTTTTTTTTTTTTGCAGTACACGGGCCTCTCATTGTTGTGGGCTCTCCCGTTGTGGAGCACAGGCTCCAAACGCACAGGCTCAGCGGCCATGGCTCATGGGCCCAATCGCTCAGCGGCATGTGGGATCCTCCCAGACCAGTGCATGAACAGTTGTACCCTACATCGGCAGGCAGACTCTCAACCACTGTGCCAACAGGGAAGCCCTAATTGTCTTTTTATATTGCACATCCTAACAGGTGTGAGTGATATCTCCTTGTGGCTTGATTTCCATTTCCCTGATGCTTAGCGATGTTGAGCAAATTTTCATATGTAGATTGACTACTTGTATGTCTTTATGGATAAATGTCTAATGAAGCTTTTTACCCATTTTTAAACTCAGTTATTTGCCCGCTCTTTTTCTGAAATTGACTTGTAGTAGTTTCTTATATATTCTGGATATTGGTCCCTTATTCAGATACAAGGTTTACACATATTTCCTCTCATCCGATAGGTTGCCTTTTCATGCTGTTGATTGTTGAACAGACTATCCTTTCTTCACTTGGTAATCTTAGAACCTTGGCCAAGATCAGTTGGCCATATATATGTGCGTTTATTTGGGGTCTCTCTATTATATTTCATTGATCTATCTCACTGTCTTGATGCCACTAGCAGACTGTGTTGACTACTGTGGCATTGTTATGTGTTTTGAGTTCAGGAAGTGTTAATCTCCATCATTGCTCTTTGCTCTCAGGATTGTTTTATCTACTTGTGGGGGGTTCCATATGTATTTTAGGATTCTGTCCACTTCTATAATAATGACATGGAATGTTGTGGGTTGTTGCGATATATGTGTACATCACTTTATGTAGTATAGAAAATGCCAACAGTATTTAATAATCCAGTCTATGAACATCTTATATCATTCCAATTATTTGTCTCTTCTTTAATTTCTTTCCGCAATGTCCTGTAGTTTTCAGTATACAAATTTTTCACCTCCTACGGGGCCTTTTCCACTGCCTTCCTCAGGTCTTCTAGAGTCAGGGGTGAGAAGGATGGACTCATGGAGAGAGTGAAATCCCTCCCTCCCCTCTGCACCTACACTCTGATTATGTCTAATACAGGTGTACTGGGCCATGCCCTTCACCTCTGTCTACAAGTGGGCCCCTTGCTGGGAATTCCTCTTGAATCTGAGTGTTGACTGTACTATTTCATTGTCCACAAGGACTCTTGCAATGCCTAGCGTGGGTCCAAGAGCCCAAGATATACCTACATACGAATGATCAGATCAGGCCATCAAATTTTCTGCAGTAAAGAACAACCAGGGGAGGGGTGGCTGTTTGCCTCTTTCTCATCTTTGGATTTCTTAGAGCTGAGCTTTCCAGTGTGGTAGCCACGAACCAAATGTGTCTATTTATAATTAATTTAGTTCAAACAATAATTAACTCATTCTATTAAAAAATGCAAAAACCACACAAGTGCTTGGTCACACTAGCCATGTTTCAAGTACGTCTGTAACATCTGAAATTTCAGGTTGGTAAGGTTGACGGTGAAAGCTATAAATGGGTCAATAGAAGTGAGTGGTTGAAAGGTGATTTTCTCAGCATCTCTCCCTCATTTGCAATTTTCAACTGTGATCAAGATCCTATTGAAGGACTCTGTCTGCACAGAGCACAGGGGAGGTCTGAGAACCTGGAGCGAATACCAGGGTGATGCTGTGTGAGCCAGCAAGTCGAGTAGGAGAAATGGGTGGGTCAACTTGTATAATAACTTTATGCTCATGGTTGTGTTCATACAGAATGGATCTTGGAGAGCATACATAGCAGTGATGCTGAGGACGATTCACATAGGGAACAACTCTCAGGTAGGATCTAAAGCGAGACAATTCCTAGAACACTTGGGTTCCACGCGGTTCTTTAGAAACTAAGGAAGGTGAATAGGAAATCAGGAAGAAGGAAATATGTGTAGAATTCTGATTTGTTCTTTCCAAACTTTAATGATATAATAGAGTGATTGTGTCCATGTCCTTTGACTGTACTGTGCTTCTTTTCATGCTTTGCCATTCAGAAATTTTCTTTCTCAAAGACTACTCTTTCATTGCTTTGTCACTGCCAAAAATGAAAGGTTCGTTTCTGTTCGGTACCTGGAGGGTATTTTGCACCAAGGATTTTGGTTTCCTTTTTACATTCACGTATGATGGCCATGTCCTAGTGGGAACAAAACTCTCATAGTCACTTGACACTGGAGAACAAGTTCTTATACTTTGTGTCAGGTGGTGGATGAGAGTTGAACTCTCTCCTTCTACACTTTCAGGACTTGTAGCTTCATCTTACTTTTGTCCTCACTGTTTATTCCTCATGGAAAGCACGCTCCCAGAGGTGGAAGAGTCACAGAACACTTGATTTGGGATCACTGCATGTGCTCAGTCTCCTCATTTCAGCCTCAGCACCTCCTAAGGCTGATGTGCTGACATGCTTCCATTTGAGAGGGGTCCACGTCCAGCTGATCCTAAAGACCCTTCATGGCCGGCAGGAATTCTAGAGGACTGTGTGAAGGGGCTGCTGGGCTTCTTCACACACTGGCTCTCACAGCCCTGCTAACCTGGTCTCCTGGAATTGAAGAGGCCCAGGACAGAGACTCAGGGCAGCAGGACCCAGGGTCACTGCTCTTCTTACAACCCACTGCTCCGTCCAGACAGCCCTGCCCCTGCTCCCCACTCCCCAGTCCTGCCTACCCTCTGACCTTTCCTCAGGCCTGCCTTGGTCTTATCCTTCCCAGTTCTTTCAAGGCCTGGGTAAACCCTGGCAGGAGTTGTGTGTTTATGAGGCTTCCTCTGCTGTAGCTTTTTGTTTCAGTATTGCAGAATAAGGGAATTGGGACAAGTTACTTTTAACTCTAATATTACTTTCATCTGCTCTAAGGGGCTAAGACACTTACGGTGTAGTTTTGAAGTACCTAAGGTTAGCTCAGGCACAGGACCCTAACTTGCTTTGTGAAGTTGTTTGCATGTTCTTCCCTCAACACAGCTGTTGCCCAGATTTGTTTAATATTCCTTTTCCTCAGAAGGAGATGCTGCAGAGATAAATGTTCTAAGCTCTTGACCTCCTAAGTGGAAAAGCCATACTGAGAACCCAGGGGTGGGTCCCAGTATGGATGCTCTGGATCCCTGAGCTGCACTTACCACTCAGCCAAGGGATCCGCAGTCATGGAGCAAGGGAGTGCCTGCATCCGTATCCTGGCTGGAAGTCCTAGCATCTCTAAAATTCCAGACCTTGCCCATCAGGTGGCCTTAGTGGTCACAGAATCCAGGGCAGCTATGGGTGGACTTATCAGTTGACTTTGGCACAGTCATTAATGTGAAATTCACCTCAGGACCTGCGTTCTCCTGGTCAGCTCCCAGATTCAGAGAGGTGTGAGACCCCATGTATACAGTACAGGTCATATCTGTCAGTGCTGGTGTCACTGCTTAAACAACGCCAAAAGCAGATGAGAATCAGGGAGCTATTTTATTGTATTGGATAACATTACCATAAGCCTTAGCATTGGTCAATTCCTGTAGCCCACACCCAAGGACTCAAAGTGGAACCTGACTGTTAGCCTGTACACTTCTCCTGCGCAGCTGGGTTAGAGACAGGCTGTGCTCAGTCCGGGCTCCCTCTTCATAACGAAGTGTCCCACTTATGGAACAGCTCCCTAGAGTATGGACAACCCCTGACTCAGGGGGCATACATACATTGTATGGAAAACAAAGATTGGGAGAAAAATATGACACGATTGAGAGTGGCTGTATCTAAATGGTAGGATTTCAGTTTTGTCAAATCTTGTGTATTTGATTTTCCTTAAGACAAGTGATTAGTGAATAAATATAGCATATTTTGTCTAGGATTGAATTCAGTCCTTTAATAGAGGTTGTTGTTAATCAAGTATAAAATATTATACATTAGAAGACATGATAAATGCAGTAGCTGGCATTGTGGATGCTGGGGAAAGAGTGATCTGGGAAAAATCAAGAGACAGTGGCAATTTAGCAGAAGCTCAAAAGAGGCAGGGTGGGTCATGGGTCTGTGTCATTGAAACAGAGCATGCATTTTAGTGTTTACCATTTTTTAGATCGACCCTTCCCTTCTGATGAGGCTCCCCTTAGCTAGAAAGCCAAAGCTCTGTTTTCATTTCCTTCCTCTTGTCCTTTGCCTTCCTTCATCCCCCAAAGAGGATGGCCCAACACCAGCTCAGCCCACACTTACTAACCTCCCACATCCATACACACCACCCCATGTCCTCATCGAGAAGAAAGCCCCTGAGTGATTCCTGAGTCGCAGCACCAGTGTCCTGACAGTTACTCTGTGTCCCTCCAGCTCTCCCTGAGGATGTGGCGGATGACCTGCACCATGATAGGACAGGAGAAAAGCCTCCGTGGATCCCCAAGGTAAGCTGGATTGTTTCTGGTCTGAGATAGAAATATTGCTTTATTTCTCTTTGAATAGAATTAAGTTATGAATATTTGAGGGTATTCCTTCCAGATACATACAATTCCCTTGGTTGGGAGAATGTGGAGTGAGAGTCTATTACCAACTCATGCAGCCTGATTCCACAGGACATTACAATTGACAGCATCCATTACAGACTGTAGAGTATGGAGCTCTCTCTCCTGCAGCGATTTTTCCTCTAGGCAAAGAATTCTGTAATTTCCAACCTAAATAGACTCGGAAGTTCCATCCTCCCAGCAATGTTCCTGCCTTTCAGCCTGAGGAGGTTTTGCTCTGATAACCCTTGCTGGGTTCCCTGGACCACTGTTTCTTATGAGGTTTTCTACTGTCAGCAAATGAACAAAAGACCTGAGCATCACTGTGATCTTATCCTCATAGTGTTTTCTCTTCTGTAATTGCAGGTGGCCTTCCCAGAACGTGAAAACGGTATGTATTGTGGAATCAGTCACTTGGGGAGGAAGAACTTTGAAGATAAGAAAGTGGGACATTCTTGCTGGTTTTAGTGTAGAGGGCAGACTGATTCCAAATTTGTGCTGGGAATGAGAGTAGGTGTCCTGGTGATAGAAAGTGATTTACAAGTAATGTGACCAATTACTATAGTCCCAGGAAGAAGCTGTATTACGGTTAGGTGGTGTAGGTTTGTGTGCATGAGACTGGGTGTGTCTGTATGTGAAATGAGTGGGATGATTCTGTGTGTGTAAGTGAACTTTTTGTGTTGTGTTTGCCTTGATTTATGTTCCCCTAAACATCACTGTTACTGGTGGCAACTTTCTAAAAATTATTCCCATCACCACTGCATCATGAATGGGTATGGATATAAAAGTAAATAAACTGTATACTTTCAGTGTGTGCATTGATTTTATACCAAGTGAGCCTCATTTAACCTGGAAAACAAATCCTATCACCACCCAGGCAAATGTTTACTGGATTATCATTATTATTATTCTTTTGGCTGTGTTGTGTCTTCGTTGCAGTGTGCGGGCTTCTCATTTCAGTGGCTTCTGTTGTTCCAGAGCACGGGCTCTAGGTGCATGGGCTTCAATAGTTGTGGCACGTGGGCTCAGTAGTTGTGACTTGCAGGCTCTACGGCACAGGCTTAGTAGTTGTGGTGCACGGACTTAGTTGCTCCATGGCTGGATTCCTAATGAACAAAGCTGGGTTTCAGCATCCCTACTACTGGGTCAATTACAACTTCATTTAATAAGAAATCTCATCTCTTAGTAGGTCTCATAGCATTCTGAATGGTTATGATACATCTCTCTGCCACTTCCCTCATTCTAACTGTTTCCTATTAGAGCCTCGGGATGAGTCCTCCCCCCTTACCTGAAGCACCTAGTGCTAGGCAGGCCTCCTTCCTTTTGCAGGGAGCCCATGCTTGTACCCACATGCCACACCCAGTTCTGGAGGAGTCCGAGAAAGAAGGAGCCTCCAGGAGTAGATGGAGGAAATTCACTCCACCTTTTTCCTTTGAGGCTAATATTCACTATCGGATTCTGTGCTAAGGAAACGAAATGTCCTTCTCCTGTGGAAAGTCTGTCTTCCATCACTTGTGCCGGCCCTGTTTCTGTGTGCTGGGCAAGACACACTGCATACAATGAAGACAGAACCAAGAAATCTACCCCAGGGATTGAGCTCAGGGTGGGCACTGGCTCCCATCCCAGGAGGGCAGATAGGAGGTTGTGCTTTGCAAGGTAGGACAGAGAAACCAAGCAGTGTGACAAGAGCATCTCCACTCATTTTTCTGTGCAAACTGCCAGATGAAGTAGGTTCTTGGTATTTTCTGAAGGCTTTTGCAAGCAAACAAGTCTGGGAGTAAAGTTAATTAAAACATGGAAAGTTATAGTTAAAAATTTATTTTCGATAGTGAGTCCTTTGAGAAATACATACTTTAATAGAATATGATTGCCTTATATGTGTCAATATTTTCCCCACCAAAGAAAACACTGAAAATGCTTGACTGTAAAATGTCACTTGTTTACACAAGAGACTGTGTATGAGTAAAGTTGTTCTAGAAATCCTCAATCCCTAGGTGGTAGTTTGCTGATGGTGCTGAGGGGAACCCTGGTGTGCGATTCAGTGCCTGCTACTCACAGGGAGGCTCTTAAGAACTCAGAGACCCGCCCAGTGGACAACACGTGTGAGGACAGGATTGGCGCCTCGGGCTGCACTTGAAGAGGGAAATGCTTTAGTGAAGTGGAAGGAGATACAGGAAGGGCACCTGAGCCATGGGGAGTCAGGGGTGTTTGGTTTAGAGATCAAGGAAAAGTGTACACCTGAGCACAGCCTGGGCCACACTTAGGATGCTATTGGCACTTCTGCTTGAATGGGGAAGAGAAAGGACATCCCCCTCTTGCTGGAGTGAACTCTGGAGAGATGTCTTCTTTAAAGCCTGGGGAGAGGAGCTTCTCTCCCATTATCTCCTGATACCTGTGTACATTCGAGACCCTTCCTGCTTTCTTCTATCCCTCTGTTGACTCCCGTTCCTTATTTTTCTTCTTTTTTCCCCTTTTTCCACTTTGTATTTATTTTACATATGTGTATTTTATTGTTGTAAAAGTACACATACGATGAAATCCAACATCTTAACAAGTTTTGAAATGTCCAGGCAGTCCTGTTGACTACATGCACCTTGTTGTACAGCATGTGTCTAGAACTTTTCCATTTTGCAAATAACAAATGCTAACCATTGAACACAGACTTCCCATGTCAACCTCTTGCTAGCTCTTGGAAGCACCCTACTACTCTCTGCTTCTCGGAGTTTTCTTTCAGTTTTTGACCTTCTGTGACTGGCTTCTGTCACTCTTACAAATGTCCTCCAAGTTCTTTCGTGTTGCTGCAAATGGCAGGATTTCCTTCTTTTTCAACGACTGAATGCCATTCCACTGTATGTTTACAGCACATTTTCTTTATTAATTCATCTTCCCATGGACACTAGGCAGTTTTCCTATGTTGTGTATTGTGTATAATGCTGCAATGGACATCAGATTGTAGATATCTCTTGGACATTCTTGTTTTATCTCCTTTATATATAAACCTAAATGAGTGATTGTGGATTTTATGATAGTTCTCTTAATAAATTTTGGGGGACCTCCATGCTGTTTTCCATAATGCCTACACCATCTTACATTACAACAGGGTACAAAACAGGGTACAGGAGTTCGTATTCTTCACATCTTTGCCAGCATCCATTAATTTTCTTTCTTTTTCCTTTTTTCGTTTTTTTTTTTTTTTTCAGTACACGGGCCTCTCATTGTTGTGGGCTCTCCCGTTGCAGAGCACAGGCTCCAAACGCACAGGCTCAGCGGCCATGGCTCATGGGCCCAACCGCTCAGTGGCATGTGGGATCCTCCCAGACCAGTGCACGAACACTTGTTCCCTGCAATGGCAGGCAGACTCTCAACCACTGTGCCACCAGGGAAGCCCTAATTGTCTTTTTATAATACACATCCTAACAGGTGTGAGTGATATCTCCTTGTGGCTTGATTTCCATTTCCCTGATGCTTAGCGATGTTGAGCAAATTTTCATATGTAGATTGACCACTTGTATGTCTTTATGGAGAAATGTCTAATGAAGCTTTTTACCCATTTTTAAACTCAGTTATTTGCCCGCTCTTTTTCTGAAATTGACTTGTAGTAGTTTCTTATATATTCTGGATATTGGTCCCTTATTCAGATACAAGGTTTACACATATTTCCTCTCATCCGATAGGTTGCCTTTTCATGCTGTTGATTGTTGAACAGACTATCCTTTCTTCACTTGGTAATCTTAGAACCTTGGCCAAGATCAGTTGGCCATATATATGTGCATTTATTTGGGGTCTGTCTATTATATTTCATTGGTCTATCTCACTGTCTTGATGCCACTAGCAGACTGTTTAGACTACTGTGGCATTGTTATGAGTTTTGAGTTCAGGAAGTGTTAATCTCCATCATTGCTCTTTGCTCTCAAGATTGTTTTATCTGCTTGTGGGGGGTTCCATAAGTATTTTAGAATTCTGTCCACTTCTATAATAATGACATGGAATTTTGTGGGTTGTTGCGATATATGTGTACATCACTTTATGTAGTATAGAAAATGCCAACAGTATTTAATAATCCAGTCTGTGAACATCTTATATCATTCCAATTATTTGTCTCTTCTTTAATTTCTTTCCGCAATGTCCTGTAGTTTTCAGTATACAAAGTTTTCACCTCCTACGGGGCCTTTTCCACTGCCTTCCTCATGTCTTCTAGAGTCAGGGGTGAGAAGGATGGACTCATGGAGAGAGTGAAATCCCTCCCTCCCCTCTGCACCTACTCTCTGATTATGTCTAATACAGGTGTACTGGGCCATGCCCTTCACCTCTGTCTACAAGTGGGCCCCTTGCTGGGAATTCCTTTTGAATCTGAGTGTTGACTGTACTACTTCAGTGTCCACAAGGACTCTCCCAATGTGTGGCGTGGGTCCAAGAGCCCAAGATATACCTACATACGAATGATCAGATCAGGCCATGAAATTTTCTGCAGTAAAGAACAACCAGGGGAGGGGTGGCTGGTTGCCTCTTTCTCATCTTTGGATTTCTTACAGCTGAGCTTTCCAGTGTGGTAGCCACGAACCAAATGTGTCTATTTATAATTAATTTAGTTCAAACAATAATTAACTCATTCTATTAAAAAATGCAAAAACCACACAAGTGCTTGGTCACACTAGCCATGTTTCAAGTGTGTCTGTACCATCTGGAATTTCAGGTTGGTAAGGTTGACGGTGAAAGCTATAAATGGGTCTATAGAAGTGAGGGGTCGAAAGGTGATTTTCTCAGCATCTCTCCCTCATTTGCAATTTTCAACTGTGATCAAGATCTTATTGAAGGACTCTGTCTGCACAGAGCACAGGGGAGGTCTGAGAACCTGGAGGGAAGACCAGGGTGATGCTGTGTGAGCCAGCAAGTCGAGTAGGAGAAATGGGTGCGTCAACTTGTATAATAACTTTATGCTCATGGTTGTGTTTGTACAGAATGGATCTTGGAGAGCATACATAGCAGTGATGCTGAGGACGATTCACATAGGGAACAACTCTCAGGTAGGATCTAAAGCGAGACAATTCCTAGAACACTTGGGTTCCACCCGGTTCTTTAGAAACTAAGGAAGGTGAATATGAAATCAGGAAGAAGAAGGAAATATGTGTAGAATTCTGATTTGTTCTTTCCAAACTTTAATGACATAATAGAGTTATTGTGTCCATGTCCTTTGACTGTACTGTGCTTCTTTTCATGCTTTGCCATTCAGAAATTTTCTTTCTCACAAGACTACTCTTTCATTGCTTTGTCACTGCCAAAAATGAAAGGTTCGTTTCTGTTCGGTACCTGGAGGGTATTTTGCACCAAGGATTTTGGTTTCCTTTTTACATTCACGTATGATGGCCATGTCCTAGTGGGAACAAAACTCTCATAGTCACTTGACACTGGAGAACAAGTTCTTATACTTTGTGTCAGGTGGTGGATGAGAGTTGAACTCTCTCCCTCTACAATTTCAGGACTTGTAGCTTCATCTTACTTTTGTCCTCACTGTTTATTCCTCATGGAAAGCACGCTCCCAGGCGTGGAAGAGTCACAGAACACTTGATTTGGGATCACTGCACGTGCTCAGTCTCCTCATTTCAGCCTCAGCACCTCCCAAGGCTGATGTGCTGACATGCTTCCATTTGAGAGGGGTCCACGTCCAGCTGATCCTAAAGACCCTTCATGGCCGGCAGGAATTCTAGAGGACTGTGTGAAGGGGCTGCTGGGCTTCTTCACACACTGGCTCTCACAGCCCTGCTAACCTGGTCTCCTGGAATTGAAGAGGCCCAGGACAGAGACTCAGGGCAGCAGGACCCAGGGTCACTGCTCTTCTTACAACCCACTGCTCCGTCCAGACAGCCCTGCCCCTGCTCCCCACTCCCCAGTCCTGCCTAACCTCTGACCTTTCCTCAGGCCTGCCTTGGTCTTATCCTTCCCAGTTCTTCCAAGGCTGGGGTAAACCATGGCAGGTGCTGTGTGTTTATGAGGCTTCCTCTGCTGTAGCTTTTTGTTTCAGTATTCCAGAATAAGGGAATTGGAACAAGTTTCTTTTAACTCTAATATTACTTTCATCGGCTCTAAGGGGCTAAGACACTTACGGAGTAGTTTTGAAGTACCTAAGGTTAGCTCAGGCACAGGACCCTAACTTGTTTTGTGAAGTTGTTTGCATGTTCTTCCCTCAACACAGCTGTTGCCCAGATTTGTTTAATATTCCTTTTCCTCAGAAGGAGATGCTGCAGAGATAAATGTTCTAAGCTCTTGACCTCCTAAGTGGAAAAGCCATACTGAGAACCCAGGGGTGGGTCCCAGTATGGATGCTCTGGATCCCTGACCTGCACTTACCACTCAGCCAAGGGATCCTCAGTCATGGAGCAATGGAGTCCCTGCATCCGTATAATTGGCTGGAAATACTAGCATCTCTAAAGGTCCAGACCTTGCCCATCAGGTGGCCTTAGTGGTCACAGAATCCAGGGCAGCTATGGGTGGACTTATCAGTTGACTTTGGCACAGTCATTCATGTGAAATTCACCTCAGGACCTGCATTCTCCTGGTCAGCTCCCAGATTCTGAGAGGTGTGAGACCCCATGTATACAGTACAGGTCATATCTGTCAGTGCTGGTGTCATTGCATAAACAAGGCGAAAAGCAGATAAGAATCAGGGAGCTATTTTATTGTATTGGATAATGTTACCATAAGCCTTAGCATTGGTCAATTCCTGTAGCCCACACCCAAGGACTAAAAGTGGAACCTGACTGTTAAGCCTGTACACTTCTCCTGCACAGCTGGGTTAGAGACAGGCTGTGCTCAGTCTGGGCTCCCTCTTCATAACGAAGTGTCCCACTTATGGAACAGCTCCCTAGAGTATGGACAACCCCTGACTCAGTGGGCATACATACATTGTATGGAAAACAAAGATTGGGAGAAAAATATGACACGATTGTAGTGGCTGTATCTAAAGGGTAGGATTTCAGTTTTGTCAAATCTTGTGTATTTGAATTTCCTTAAGACAAGTGATTAGTGAATAAATATAGCATATTTTGTCTAGGATTGAATTCAGTCCTTTAATAGAAGTTGTTGTTAATCAATTATAAAATATTATACATTAGAAGACATGATAAATGCAGTAGCTGGCATTGTGGATGCTGGGGAAAGAGTGATCTGGGAAAAATCAAGAGACAGTGGCAATTTAGCAGAAGCTCAAAAGAGGCAGGGTGGGTCATGGGTCTGTGTCATTGAAACAGAGCATGCATTTTAGTGTTTACCATTTTTTAGATCGACCCTTCCCTTCTGATGAGGCTCCCCTTAGCTAGAAAGCCAAAGCTCTGTTTTCAATTCCTTCCTCTTGTCCTTTGCCTTCCTTCATCCCCCAAAGAGGATAGCCCAACACCAGCTCAGCCCACACTAACTAACCTCCCACATCCATACACACCACCCCATGTCCTCATCGAGAAGAAAGCCCCTGAGTAATTCCTGAGTCGCAGCACCAGTGTCCTGACAGTTACTCTGTGTCCCTCCAGCTCTCCCTCACTATGTGGCGGATGACCTGAACCGTGATAGGAGAGAAGAAAAGCCTCCGTGGAAAATCAAGGTTAGCTGGATTTTTTCTGGTCTGAGATAGAAATATTGCTTTATTTCTCTTGCAATAGAATTCAGTTATGAATATTTGAGGGTACTCCTTCCAGATACATACAGTTCGCTTGGTTGGGAGAATGTGGAGTGAGAGTCTATTACCAACTCATGGTGCCTGATTCCACAGGACATTAAAATTGACAGCATCCATTACAGCCTGTAGAGTACGGAGCTCTCTCTCCTGAGCGATTTTTCCTCTAGGCAAAGAATTCTGTAATTTGCAACGTAAATGGACTTGGAAGTTCCATCCTCCCAGCAAAGTTCTTGCCTTTCAGCCTGAGTAGGTTTGCTCTGATAACCCTTGCTGGGTTCCCTGGGCCACTGTTTCTTATGAGGTTTTCTACTGTCAGCAAATGAACAAAAGGCTTGAGCATCACTGTGATCTTATCCTCATAGTGTTTTCTCTTCTGTAATTGCAGGTGGCCTTCACAGAACGTGTAAACAGTATGTATTCCGGAATCAGTCACTTGGGGAGGAAGAACTTTGAAGATGAGAAAGTGGGACATTCTTGCTGGTTTTAGTGTAGAGGGCAAACTGATTCCAAATTTGTGCTGGGAAAGAGAGTAGGGGCCCTGGTGATAGAAAGTGATTTACAAGTAATGTGACCAATTACTATAGTCCCAGGCAGAAGCTGTATTACGGTTAGGTGGTGTAGGTTTGTGTGCATGAGACTGGGTGTGTCTGTATGTGAAATGAGTGGTATGATTCTGTGTGTCTATGTGAACATTTTGTGTCGTGTTTGCCTTGATTTATGTTCCCCTAAATATCACTGTTACTGGTGCCAACTTTCTAAAAATTATTCTCATCACCACTGCATCATGAATGGGTATGGATATAAAAGTAAATAAACCGTACACTTTCAGGGTGTGCATTGGATTTATACCAATTGAGCCTCATTTAACCTGGAAAACAAATCCTATCACCACCCAGGCAAATGTTTACTGGATTCTTTTTTTTTTTTTCTTTTGGCTGTGTTGGGTCTTGGTTGCAGTACGAGGGCTTCTCATTTCGGTTGCTACTGTTGTTCCAGACCACGGGCTCTAGGTGCATGGGCTTCAGTAGTTGTGGCACGTGGGCTCAGCAGTTGTGACTTGCGGGCTCTAGAGCACAGGCTTAGTAGTTGTGGTGCACGGGCTTAGTTGCTCCATGGCTGGATTCTTAGTGAACAAAACTGGGTTTCAGCATCCCTACTACTGGGTCAATTACAACTTCATTTAATAAGAAATCTCATCTCTTAGTACGTGTCATAGCATTCTGAATGGTTATGATACATCTATCTGGACTTCCCTCATTCTAAATGTTTCCTATTAGAGCCTCGGGATGAGTCCTGCCCCTTACCTGAAGCACCTTGTGCTAGGCAGACCTCCTTCTTTTTGCAGGGAGCCCATGCTTGTACCCACATGCCACACCCAGTTCTGGAGGAGCCCGAGAAAGAAGGGGCCTCCAGGAGTAGATGGAGGAAATTCATTCCACCTTTCTCCTTTGAGGCTAATATTCACTATCGGATTCTGTGCTAAGGAAACGAAATGTCCTTCTCCTGTGGAAAGTCTGTCTTCCATCACTTGTGCCGGCCCTGTTTCTGTGTGCTGGGCAAGAAACACTGCATACAGTGAAGACGGAACCAAGAGATCTACCCCAGGGACTGAGCTCAGGGTGGGCACTGGCTCCCTTCCCAGGAGGTTGGAGAGGAGGTTGTGCTTTGCCAGGTGGGATAGAGAAACCAAGCATTGTGACAAGAGCATCTGCACTCATGTTGCTGTGCAAACTGCCAGGTGAAGTAGGTTCTTGGTATTTTCTGAAGGCTTTTGCAAGCAAATAAGACTGGGAGTAAAGTCAATTAAAACATGGAAAGTTATATATAAAAATTTTTTTCGATAGTGAGTCCTTTGAGAAATACATACTTTAATAGAATATGATTGCCATATATGTGTCAATATTTTCCCCACCAAAGAAAACCCTGAAAATGCTTGATTGTAAAATGTCACTTGTTTACCCAAGAGACTGTGTATGAGTAAAGTTGTTCTAGAAATCCTCAATCCCTAGGTGGTAGTTTGCTGATGGTGCTGAGGGGAACCCTGGTGTGCGATTCAGTGCCTGCTACTCACAGGGAGGCTCTTAAGAACTCAGAGACCCACCCTGTGGACCCCACGTGTGAGGAAAGGATTGGAGCCTCGGGCTGGACTTGAAGAGGGAAATGCTTTAGAGAAGTGGAAGGAGATACAGGAAGGGCACCTGAGCCATGGGGTGTCAGGGGTGGGTGGTTTAGAGATCAAGGAAAAGTGTACATCTGAGCACAGCCTGGGCCACACTTAGGATGCTATTGGCCCTTCTGGTTGAATGGGGAAGGGAAAGGACATCCCCCTCCTGCTGGAGTGAACTCTGGAGAGATGTCTTCTTTAAAGCCTGGGGAGAGGAGCTTCTCTCCCATTATCTCCTGATACCTGTGTACATTCTAGACCCTTCCTGCTTTCTTCTTTCCCTCTGTTGACTCCCTTTCCTTATTTTTCTTCTTTTTTCCCCTTTTTCCACTTTGTATTTATTTTACATATGTATATTTTATTGTTGTAAAAGTACGCATACAATGAAATCCAACGTCTTAACAAGTTTTGAAATGTCCAGTCAGTCCTGTTGACTACATGCACCTTGTTGTACAGCATGTGTCTAGAACTGTTCCATTTTGCAAATAACACATGGTATCCATTGAACAGAGACTTCCCATGTCAACCTCCTGCCAGCTCTTGGAACCACCCTTCTACTCTCTGCTTCTCGGAGTTTTCTTTCAGTTTTTGACCTTCTGTGACTGGCTTCTGTCACTCTTACAAATGTCCTCCAAGTTCTTTCGTGTTGCTGCAAATGGCAGGATTTCCTTCTTTTTCAAAGACTGAATGACATTCCATTCTATGTATACACCACATTTTCTTTATTAATTCATCTTCCCATGGACACTAGGCAGTTTTCCTATGTTGTGTATTGTGTATAATGCTGCAATGGACATGAGATTGTAGATATCTCTTGGACATTCTTGTTTTATCTCCTTTGTATATAAACCTAAATGAGTGATTGCTGGATCTTATGATACGTCTCTTAATAATTTTTGGGGGACCTCCATTCTGTCTTCCATAATGGCTACACTATTTTCCATTACTACAGGGTACAAAACAGGGTACAGAAGTTCCACTTCTTCACATCGTTGCCAGCATCCATTAATTTTCTTTCTTTTCTCTCTTTTTTTTTTTTTTTTGCATTACACGGGCCTCTCATTGTTGTGGGCTCTCCCGTTGCAGAGCACAGGCTCCAAACACAGAGGCTCATCAGCCATGGCTCATGGGCCCAGCCGCTCAGTGGCATGTGGGATCCTCCCAGACTGGGGCACGAACACATGTCCCCTGCATCAGCAGGCGGACTCTCAACCACTGTGCCACCAGGGAAGCCCTAATTGTCTTTTTATAATACACATCCTAACAGGTGTGAGTGATATCTCCTTGTGGCTTGATTTCCATTTCCCTGATGCTTAGCGATGTTGTGCAAATATTCATATGTAGATTGACCACTTGTATGTCTTTATGGAGGAATGTCTAGTGAAGCTTTTTACCCATTTTTAAACTCAGTTATTTGCCTGCTGTTTTTCTGAAATTCACTTCTGGTAGTTTCTTATATATTCTGGATATTGGTCCCTTATTCAGATACAAGGTTTACACCTATTTCCTCTCATCCTATAGGTTGCCTTTTCATGCTGTTGATTGTTGAACAGACTATCCTTTCTTCACTTGGTAGTCTTAGAACCTTGGCCAAGATCAGTTGGCCATATATATGTGCGTTTACTTGAGGTCTCTCTATTATATTTCATTGGTCTATCTCACTGTCTTGATGCCACTAGCAGACTGTGTTGACTACTGTGGCATTGTTATGTGTTTTGAGTTCAGGAAGTGTTAATCTCCTTCATTGCTCTTTGCTCTCAAGATTGTTTTGTCTACTTGTGGGGGTTCCATATGTATTTTAGGATTCTGTCCACTTCTATAATAATGACATGGAATTTTGTGGGTTGTTGCGATATATGTGTACATCACTTTATGTAGTATAGAAATGCCAACAGTATTTAATAATCCAGTCTATGAACATCGTATGTCATTCCCTTTACTTGTCTCTTCTTTAATTTCTTTTCGCAATGTCCAGTAGTTTTCAGTATACAAATTTTTCACCTCCTACGGGGCCTTTTCCACTGCCTTCCTCAGGTCTTCTAGATTCAGGGGGGTGACGGATGGAGTCACGGAGAGAGTGAAATCCCTCCCTCCCCTCTGCACCTACTCTCTGATTATGTCTAATACAGGTGTACTTGGCCATGCCCTTCACCGCTGTCTACAAGTCTGCCCCTTGCTGGGAATACCTCTTGGATCTGAGTGTTGACTGTACTATTTCAGTGTCCACAAGGACTCTCCCAATGCGTGGCGTGGGTCCAAGAGCCCAAGATATACCTACATATGAATGATCAGATCAGGCCATGAAATTTTCTGCAGTAAAGAACAACTAGGGGAAGGGTGGCTGGTTGCCTCTTTCTCATCTTTGGATTTCTTACAGCTGAGCTTTCCAGTCTCGTAGTCACGAACCAAATGTGTCTATTTATAATTAATTTAGTTCAAACAATAATTAACTCATTCTATTAAAAAATGCACAAAACACACAATTGCTTGGTCATACTATCCATGTTTCAAGTGTGTCTGTACCATCTGGAATTTCAGGTTGGTAAGGTTGACGGTGAAAGCTATAAATGGGTCTATAGAAGTGAGGGGTCGAAAGGTGATTTTCTCAGCATCTCTCCCTCATTTGCAATTTTCAACTGTGATCAAGATCTTATTGAAGGACTCTGTCTGCACAGAGCACAGGGGAGGTCTGAGAACCTGGAGGGAAGACCAGGGTGATGCTGTGTGAGCCAGCAAGTCGAGTAGGAGAAATGGGTGCGTCAACTTGTATAATAACTTTATGCTCATGGTTGTGTTTGTACAGAATGGATCGTGGAGAGCATACATAGCAGTGATGCTGATGACGATTCACGTAGGGAACAACTCTCAGGTAGGATCTAAAGGGAGACAATTCCTAGAACACTTGGGTTCCACCCGGTTCTTTAGAAACTAAGGGAGGTGAATATGAAATCAGGAAGAAGAAGGAAATATGTGTAGAATTCTGATTTGTTCTTTCCAAATTAATGATATAGTTGAGTTATTGTGTCCATGTCCTTTGACTGTACTGTGCTTATAGTCATCTTTTCTTGCTTTGCCATTCAGAAATTTTCTTTCTCACAAGACTACTCTTTCATTGCTTTTTCACTGCCAAAGATGAATGGTTCGTTTCTGTTTGGTACCTGGAGGGTATTTTGCACCAGGGATTTTGGTTTCCTTTTTACATTCACGTATGATGGCCATATCCTAGTGGGAACAAAAGTCTCATAGTCAGTTGACACTGGAGAACAAGTCCTTATAGTTAGTGTCAGGTGGTGGATGAGAGTTGAACTCTCTCCCTCTACACTTTCAGGACTTGTAGCTTCATCTTACTTTTGTCCTCACTGTTTATTCCTCATGGAAAATGCGCTCCCTGAGGTGGATGAGTCACAGAACACATGCTTTGGGATCACTGCATGTGCTCCGTCTCCTCATTTCAGCCTCAGCACCTCCCAAGGCTGCTGTGCTGACATGCTTCCGTTTGAGAGGGCTCCACGTGCAGCTGCCCCTAAAGACCCTTCATGCCTGGCAGGAATTCTTAGAGGACTGTGTGAAGGGGCTGCTGGGCTTCTTCACACACTGGCTCTCACAGCCCTGCTAACCTGGTCTCCTGGAATTGAAGAGGCCCAGGACAGAGACTCAGGGCAGCAGGACCCAGGGTCACTGCTCTTCTTACAACCCACTGCTCCATCCGGCCAGCCCTGCCCCTGCTCCCCACACTCCAGTCCTGCCTACCCTCTGACTTTCCCTCAGGCCTGCCTTGGTCTTTTCCTTCCCAGTTCTTCCAAGGCTGGGGTAAACCCTGTCAGGTGCTGTGTTTTTATAAGGCTTCCTCTGATGTAGAATTTTGTTTCAGTATTCCAGACTAAGGGAATTGGAACAAGTTACTTTTAACTCTAATATTGCTTTCATCCTCTCTAAGGGCCTAAGAGACTTACGGACTTGTTTTGAAGTACCTAAGGTTAGCTCAGGCACAGGACACTTACTGGTTTCGTGAAGTTGGTTGCATATCTAGGCCATTTTGGAGAATGCTGCAATGAACCTAAGTTCATCTCATTGTGATATTGATTTAATTTCCTTTGGATATATACCCAGAACTGTGATTGCTGAATCATATGATATTTCTGTTTATAATTTTATAAGGAACCCCCATACTCTTTTTCATAATAGCTGATCCATTTTACATTCCCACCAGCAGTGTACAATGTTTCCAATTTCCGACATCTTGGCCTTGACCTGCGGGGTCTAGAGCACAGGCTTAGTAGTTGTTGTGCACGGGCTTAGTTGCTCCATGGGTGGATTCTTAGTGAACAAAACTGGGTTTCAGTATGCCTACTACTGGGCCAATTACAACTTCATTTAATAAGAAATCTCATCTCTTAGTACGTCTCATAGCATTCTGAATGGTTATGATACATCTCTCTGCCACTTCACTCATTCTAACTATTTCCTATTAGAGCCTCGGGATGAGTCCTCCCCTCTTACCTGAAGCAACTAGTGCTAGGCAGGCCTCCTTCATTTTTCAGGGAGCCCATGCTTGTACCCATATGCCACACCCAGTTCTGGAGGATTCCGAGAAAGAAGGAGCCTCCAGGAGTAGAAGGAGGAAATTCACTCCACCTTTCTCCTTTGAGGCTAATATTCACTATCGGATTCTGTGCTAAGGAAACGAAATGTCCTTCTCCTGTGGAAAGTTTGTTTTCCATCAGTTGTGCTGGCCCTGTTTCTGTGTGCTGTGCAAGAAACACTGCATACAGGGAAGACAGAACCAAGAGATCTACCCCAGGGATTGAGCTCAGGGTGGGCACTGGCTCCCTTCCCAGCAGAGCGGACAGGAGGTTGTGCTATACAAGCTGGGACCGAGAGACCAAGCAGTGTGACAAGAGCATCTCCACTCATGTTGCTGTGCAAACTGCTAGGTGAAGTAGGTTCTTGGTATTTTCTGAAGGCTTTTGCAAGCAAACAAGTCTGGGAGTAAAGTCAATTAAAACAAGGAAAGTTATACGTAAAATTTTTTTTTCGATAGGAGTCCTTTGAGAAATACATACTTTAATAGAATATGATTGCCTTATATGTGTCAATATCTTCCGCACCAAAGAAAAAACAGAAAATGCTTGATTGTAAAATGTCACTTGTTTACCCAAGAGACTGTGTATGAGTAAAGTTGTTCTAGAAATCCTCAATCCCTAGGTCATAGATTCCTGATGGTGCTGAGTGAAACCCTGGTGTGTGATTCAGTGCCTGCTACTCACAGGGAGGCTCTTAAGAACTTAGAGACGCGCCCAGTGGACCCCACATGTGAGGACAGGATTAGAGCCTCGGGCTGGACTTGAAGAGGGAAATGCTTTAGAGAAGTGGAAGGAGATACAGGAAGGGCACCTGAGCCATAGGGAGTCAGGGGTGTTTGGTTTAGAGATCAAGGAAAAGTGTACACCTGAGCACAGCCTGGGCCACACTTAGGATGCTATTGGCGCTTCTGGTTGAATGGGGAAGAGAAAGGACATCCCCCTCTTGCTGGAGTGAACTCTGGAGAGATGTCTTCTTTAAAGCCTGGGGAGAGGAGCTTCTCTCCCATTATCTCCTGATACCTGTGTACATTCGAGACCCTTCCTGCTTTCTTCTTTCCCTCTGTTGACTCCCTTTCCTTATTTTTCTTCTTTTTTCCCCTTTTTCCACTTTGTATTTATTTTACATATGTATATTTTATTGTTGTAAAAGTACACATACAGTGAAATCCAACGTCTTAACAAGTTTTGAAATGTCCAGGCAGTCCTGTTGACTACATGCACCTTGTTGTACAACATGTGTCTAGAACTTTTCCATTTTGCAAATAACACAAGCTAACCATTGAACACAGACTTCCCATATCAACCTCTTGCCAGCTCTTGAAACCACCCTTCTACTCTCTGCTTCTCGGAGTTTTCTTTCAGTTTTTGACCTTCTGTGACTGGCTTATGTCACTCTTACAAATGTCCTCCAAGTTCTTTCGTGTTGCTGCAAAAGGCAGGATTTCCTTCTTTTTCAAAGACTGAATGACATTCCACTGTATGTATACACCACATTTTCTTTATTAATTCATCTTCCCATGGACACTAGGCAGTTTTCCTATGTTTTGTATTGTGTATATTGCTGCCATAGGCATGAAATTGTAGATATCTCTTGGACATTCTTGTTTCATCTCCTTTGTATATAAACCTAAATGAGTGATTCCTGGATTTTATAATAGTTCTCTTAATAATTTTGGGGGGACCAACATTGTGTTTTCCATAGTGGCTATACCATTTTACATTACTAAAGTGTACAAAACAGGGTACAGAAGTTTCACTTCTTCACATCTTTGCGAACATCCATGAATTTTATTTCTTTTTTTTTTTTTTGCAGTACATAGGCCTCTCATGGTTGTGGGCTCTACCGTTGTGGATCACAGGATCCAAATGCACAAGCTCAGCGGCCATGGCTCATGGGCCCAGCCGCTCAGCGGCCTGTGGGATCCTCCCAGACTGGGGCACAAACACGTATCCCCTGCCTCGGCAGGCAGAGTCTCAACCACTGTGCCACCACGGAAGCCCTAATAGTCTTTTTATACAGCACATCCTAACAGTTGTGAGTGATATCTCCTTGTGGCTTGACTTCCATTACCCTGATGCTTAGCAATGTTGAGCAAATTTTCATATGTAGATTGACCACTTGTATGTCTTTATGGAGAAATGTCTAGTGAAGCTTTTTACCCATTTTGAAACTCAGTTATTTGCCCGCTGTTTTTCTATAATTGACTTCTTGTAGTTTCTTATATATTCCGGATATTGGACCCTTAGTCAGATTCAAGGTTTACACATATTTCCTCTCATCCTATAGGTTGCCTTTTCATTCTGTTGATTGTTGAAGAGACCATCCTTTCTTCACTTGGTAATCTTAGAACCTTGGCAAAGATCAGTTGGCCATATATATGTGCGTTTATTTGAGGTCTCTCTATTATATTTCATTGGTCTATCTCACTGTCTTGATGCCAGTAGCAGACTGTTTTGACTACTGTGGCATTGTTATGAGTTTTGAGTTCAGGAAGTGTTAATCTCCATCATTGCTCTTTGCTCTCAAGATTGCTTTATCTACTTGTGGCGGTTCCATATGTATTTTAGGATTCTGTCCACTTCTATAATAATGTCATGGAATTATACGGGTTGTTGCGATATATGTGTACATCCCTTTATGTAGTATAGAAATGCCAACAGTATTTAATAATCCAGTCTATGAATATGGTATGTCATTCCAATTACTTGTCTCTTCTTTAAATTCTTTCCACAATGTCCTGTACTTTTCAGTATACAAATTTTTCACCTCCGATGGGGCCTTTTCCACGGCCTTCCTCAGGTCTTCTAGAGTCAGGGATGTGAAGGTTGGACTCATGAAGAGAGTGAAATCCCTCCCTCCCCTCTGCACCTACTCTCTGATTATGTCTAATACAGGTGTACTTGGCCATGCCCTTCACCTCTGTCTACAAGTGGGCCCCTTGCTGGGAATTTCTCTTGCATCTGAGTGTTGACTATACTATTTCAGTGTCCACAAGGACTCTCCCAATGTCTGGCATGGGTTCAAGAGCCAAAGGTATACCTACATACGAATGATCAGATCAGGCCATCAAATTTTCTGCAGTAAAGAACAACCAGGGGAGGGTTGGCTGATTGCCTCTTTCTCATCTTTGGATTTCTTAGAGCCGAGCTTTCCAGTGTGGTAGCCACTAACCAAATGTGTCTATTTATAATTAATTTAGTTCAAACAATTAACTCATTCTATTAAAAAATGCAAAAAACACACAATTGCTCGGTCACACTAGCCATGTTTCAAGTGTGTCTGTACCATCTGGAATTTCAGGTTGGTAAGGTTGACGGTGAAAGCTATAAATGGGTCTACAGAAGTGAGGGGTCGAAAGGTGATTTTCTCAGCATCTCTCCCTCATTTGAAATTTTCAACTGTGATCAATATCTTATTGAAGGACTCTGTCTGCACAGAGCACAGGGGAGGTCTGAGAACCTGGAGGGAAGACCTGGGTGATGTTGTGTGAGCCAGCAAGTCGAGTAGGAGAAATCGGTGGGTCAACTTGTATAATAACCTTATGCTCATGGTTGTGTTTGTACAGAATGCATGGTGGAGAGCATACATAACAGTGATGCTGATGACGATTCACGTAGCGAACAACTCTCAGGTAGGATCTAAAGGGAGACAATTACTAGAACACTTGGGTTCCACCCGGTTCTTTAGAAACTAAGGAAGGTGAATATGAAATCAGGACGAAGAAGGAAATATGTGTAGAATTCGGATTTGTTCTTTCCAAATTTTAATGATACAATAGAGTTATTGTGTCCATGTCCTTTGACTGTACTGTGCTTATAGTCATCTTTTCTTGCTTTGCCATTCAGAAATTTTCTTTCTCACAAGACTACTGTTTCATTGCTTTTTCACTGCCAAAGATGAATAGTTCATTTCTACTTGGTACCTGGAGGGTATTTTGCACCAGGGATTTTGGTTTCCTTTTTACATTCACGTATGATGACCATATCCTAGTGGGAACAAAGCTCTCATAGTCACTTGACATTGGAGAACAAGTTCTTATAGTGAGTGTCAGGTGGTGGATGAGACTTGAACTATCTCCCTCTACACTTTCAGGACTTGTAGCTTCACCTTACTTTTGTCCTCACTGTTTATTCCTCAAGGAAACTGCACTCCCAGAGGTGGATGAGTCACAGAACACATGCTTTGGGATCACTGCATGTGCTCAGCCTCCTCATTTCAGCCTCAGCACCTCCCAAGGCTGATGTGCTGACATGCTTCCATTTGAGAGGGCTCCACGTCCAGCTGCCCCTACAGACGCTTCATGGCCAGCAGGAATTCTAGAGGACTGTGTGAAGGGGCTGCTGGGCTCGCTTCACACACTGGCTCTCATAGCCCTGCTAACCTGGTCTCCTGGAATTCACCAGGCACAGGACAGAGACTCAGGGCAGCAGGACCCAGGGTCACTGCACTTACTACAACGCACGGCTCTATCCGGACAGCCCTGTTCCTGCTCCCCACACTCCAGTCCTGCCTACCCTCTGACCTTTCCTCAGGCCTGCCTTGGTCTTATCCTTCCCAGTTCTTCCAAGGCTGGGGTAAACCCTGGCAGGTGCTGTGAGTTTATGAGGCTTACCCTGCTGTAGAACTTTTGTTTCAGTATTCCAGACTAAGGGAATTGGTACAAGTTAGTTTTAACTCTAATATTGCTCTCATCCTCTCTAAGGGGCTAAGAGACTTACGGAGTTGTTTTGAAGTACCTAAGGTTAGCTCAGGCACAGGACACTTACTTCTTTTGTGAAGTTGGTTGCATATCTAGGCTATTTTGGAGAATGCTGCAATGAACCTAAGTTCATCTCATTGTGATACTGATTTAATTTCCTTTGGCTATATACCCAGAACTGTGATTGCTGAATCATATGATATTTCTGTTTATAATTTTATAAGGAACCCCCATACTCTTTTTCATAATAGCGGCACCATTTTACATTCCCACCAGCAGTGTACAAAGTTTCCAATTCCCCACATCTTGGCCTTAAACTGTTAATTATTTTCTTTATAATACACAGCCTAACAGGTATGAGGTGTTGATTTGCATTGCCCTGATGATTAGTGAGGTTGAGAACCTTTTCCTATATTTGTTAGCCATTTGTATGTCTTTTTTAGGAAATGTCTTATTTAAGACTTTGCACATTTCTGAACCCAGTTATTTGCCCTTTTTAATTTTTTAACTTAGTTTACATTTGAGTTGTAGTGTTTTTCTTTGATGTTTTGTATATTAGCTCCTTTTCTGATATATGTTTGTAATCTTTCTGTAAGTTATATTTTCATCCTATTGACTGTTGAGAAAACTATACTTTCCCTATTTGTTGTCTTAGAAGCTTGGTGAATTTCATTTGGCAATGTATCTATGAGTTTTCTTGGGGGTTATTTATTCTCATCTTTAGGCCTATGTATCTGTTTCTATGTCAGTACCGTACAGTTTTGATTCCTGTGGCTTTGTAATGTGTTTTGAAGTCAGGAAGTGAGAAGCCTCCATCTATGTTCTTTGTTCTCAGGATTGTGTTGTCTGTTTGGAGTCCTTAGTGGTTCCATATGTATTTTAGGATCCTTTTTTTTTTCTATTTCTTTGAAAATGACATTGGGATTTTGATAGGTATTACAATGAATTTATATTTACCTTTGGGTAGTGTAGAAATGTCAACAATAATAAGTCTCCAGTCTATGAATATGATATGTCGTTTCAATGATTTGTTCCTTGTTTAATTCTTTCAGCAGTGGTTTGTAGTTTTCAGTGTACAGGCCATTTACCTTCTAAGGGCATTTTGTCCCTTCCTTCCCTGGAGTTTTCAGAGGCAGTGGTGAGAAGGATGGCCTCATAAAGTGAGTGAATGTCCCTCCCTCCCTTCTGCACCTGCTCGCCGATTATGTCTAGCACAAGTGCACTGGGCCATGCTCATTACCTCTCCCCTCAAGTGGAACACCTGTCGGGAATTCCTCTAGGATCTGGGTGTTGACATTACTGTTTCAGTGTCCCCAAGGTCTCATGAGTGCCTGGCAAGTGTGCATGAGCCTAGGAAACACCTACAAATGAATCATCAAATCTGGCCAGCAAACTGCCCTGCAGAAGGTGTTGGGCCGCACCTCTCACGCCTGCAAGCCCTGTACTTGCTCAGCCTCAGGGCTAAGGAAAGAGCCCGAAGTCAGGGACAGAGACATTCATGGTTTAATAGATGGGAGATCTTTCACGTCAGAAGCAAAGTGGTCCTGGAGAGACACCCCACTGTAGATAGCCGATGGCAGGCAGAACGCAGCAGCAGCAGTAGCAGCATGCTTCTCTCTGGGCGGAATAGGCAGGCTACCAGTTAAAGGGGGAGTTGACAGCAGATGGGCTCATCGGTTACCAGGGAAACCAGCAGAGGGACGCATCCCTCTTACCCCTTGGGCTAAGTACCTTCACGGGGCAGAGGTTTTCCTTTGGTAAACCATCAGCAAACAGCCATCTTGAATGGGTAGACCATACAGAGGGGAATAACCAGGGGAGCGGTGGTAACATCCTCCATATACTTTATATATATATATACACATATATATGGAGAGAGAGAGAGAGAGGGTTGTTTATTACACTGTGGTAGCCACTAGCTAGATGTGCCTGTTATAATTTATTTAATTCAATCAATGATTCACTAAGTGTATTGAAATAAAAGAAAATAAAATATCCCATTACTCAGTCACATTAGTCACATTTTAAATGTATCCATAAGACTTGTAAATTCATGTTCGTGTTTCTACAGAATTGACTTTGAATAGCATTTGTGGCCGTGATAAAGAAAAGGATACAGGTAGGAACAACACTTAGGTAGGATCTAATGGCAGAAGGTTCCTGGAACTTTAGGGTTATATCTCCTGCTTTGCAGACTGAGGAAGGTGGATATGAAATCAGAAAGACTAATGAAATATGTGTAGAGTTCTGACTTGTTTTTTTCACATTTTAATGATACAATAGAGAGAAATTGTGTCCTTAGACGTGACTGTGCTCTATAATCACCTTTTCTTGATTTGCTCATCTAAACTGATCTTTTGCACATGAGCTGCTCTTTCTTGTGCTTGTCACTGCCTAATATGGAAGTTTGTGCTCTGGTTAGCACATCTAGGGTATGGTGCACAGTAGAGTTTTTTTCTTTTGCATATTGACCTATGATGGACAGAACCTGTGGGTCAAAACTCTCATGGGCCATTGAAACTTGAGACCAAGTTCTTCTAGAAAGGGTGAGGTGGTGGATGAGAAGTGAACTGTCTCCCTCTGCACTTTCAGGACTTGTGGCTTCACCTCATATTTTGTGCTCACTGTTAGTTCCTCTTGTAAAGGACAGTCCCAGAGATGGATGAGTCACAGAACACGTGCTCTGGGATCACTGCATGTGGTCAGTCTCCTTGAGCTCATCCCAGCCTCTACACTTCCCCAAGGCTGAGGTGCTGACATGCTTCCATTTCAGAGGGGTCCACGTCCAGCTACCCTAGAGACCCTCCATGGGCGGCAGAAATTCTAGAGGGCTGTGTGAAGGGGCTGCTGGGCTTCTTTACACACTTGCTTTCACAGCCCTGCTGACCTGGTCTCCTGGGGTTGACTAGCCCCAGGACAGAGACTCAGGGCAGCAGGACCCAGGTTCAGTGCTCTTCTTACAACCCACTGCTCCGTCCAGACAGCCCTGCCCCTGCTCCCCACTCCCCAGTCCTGCCTACCCTCTGACCTTTCCTCAGGCCTGCCTTGGTCTTATCCTTCCCAGTTCTTCCAAGGCTGGGGTAAACCCTGGCAGGTGCTGTGTGTTTATGAGACTTCCTCTTCTGTAGAATTTTGTTTCCGTGTTCCAGACTAAGGGAATTGGGACAAGTTACTTTTAACTCTAATATTGCTTTCATCCGCTCTAAGGGGCTAAGAGACTTACGGAGTTGATTTGAAGTACCTAAGGTTACCTCAGGCACAGGACCCTTATTTGTTTGTGAAGTTGTTTGCATGTTCTTCCCTCAACACAGCTGTTGCCCAGATTTGGTTAATATTCCTTTTCCTCAGAAGGAGATGGTGCAGAGATAAATGTTCTAAGCTCTTGACCTCCTAAGTGGAAAAGCCATACTGAGGACCCAGGGGTGGGTCCCAATGTGGATGCACTTGATCACTGACCTGCACTTACCACTCAGCCAAGGGGTCCTTAGTCATGGAGCAAGGGAGTCCCTGCATCCGTATCCTTGGCTGGAAGTCCTAGAATCTCCAAAGGTCCAGACCTTGCCCATCAGGTGGCCTTAGTGGTCACAGAATCCAGGGCAGCTATGGGTGGACTTATCAGTTGACTTTGGCACAGTCATTAAGGTGAAATTCACCTCAGGACCTGCATTCTCCTGGTCAGCTCCCAGATTCTGAGAGGTGTGAGACCCCATGTATACAGTAGAGGTCATATCTGTCAGTGCTGGTGTCACTGCTTAAACAACGCCAAAAGCAGATGAGAATCAGGGAGCTATTTTATTGTATTGGATAACATTACCATAAGCCTTAGCATTGGTCAATTCCTGTAGCCCACACCCAAGGACTCAAAGTGGAACCTGACTGTTAGCCTGTACACTTCTCCTGCGCAGCTGGGTTAGAGACAGGCTGTGCTCAGTCCGGGCTCCCTCTTCATAACGAAGTGTCCCACTTATGGAACAGCTCCCTAGAGTATGGACAACCCCTGACTCAGTGGGCATACGTACAATGTATAGAAAACAAAGACTGGGAGAAAAATATGATACGATTGATAGTGGCTGTATCTAAATGGTAGGATTTCAATTTTGTCAAATCTTGTGTATTTGATTTTCTTTAAGACAAGTGATTAGTGAATAAATATAGCATATTTTGTCTAGGATTGAATTCAGTCCTTTAATGGAGGTTGCTGTTAATCAAGTATAAAATATCATACAACAGAAGACATGATAAATGCCGTAGCTGGCATTGTGGATGCTGGGGAAAGAGTGATCTGGGAAAAATCAAGCGACAGTGGCAATTTAGCAGAAGCTCAAAAGAGGCAGGATGGGTCATGGGTCTGTGTCATTGAAACAGAGCATGCATTTTAGTGTTTACCATTTTTTAGATCGACCCTTCCCTTCTGATTAGGCTCTCCTTAGCTAGAAAGCCAAAGCTCTGTTTTCATTTCCTTCCTCTTGTCCTTTGCCTTCCTTCATCCCCCAAAGAGGATGGCCCAACACCAGCTCAGCCCACACTTACTAACCTCCCACATCCATACACACCACCCCATGTCCTCATCGAGAAGAAAGCCCCTGAGTAATTCCTGAGCCGCAGCACCAGTGTCCTGACAGTTACTCTGTGTCCCTCCAGCTCTCCCTGAGGATGTGGCGGATGACCTGCACCATGATAGGACAGGAGAAAAGCCTCCGTGGATCCCCAAGGTAAGCTGGATTGTTTCTGGTCTGAGATAGAAATATTGCTTTATTTCTCTTTGAATAGAATTAAGTTATGAATATTTGAGGGTATTCCTTCCAGATACATACAATTCCCTTGGTTGGGAGAATGTGGAGTGAGAGTCTATTACCAACTCATGCAGCCTGATTCCACAGGACATTACAATTGACAGCATCCATTATAGCCTGTAGAGTACGGAGCTCTCTCTCCTGCAGCGATTTTTCCTCTAGACAAAGAATTCTGTAATTTCAAACCTAAATGGATTTGGAAGTTCCATCCTCCCAGCAAAGTTCTTGCCTTTCAGCCTGAGTAGGTTTGCTCTGATAACCCTTGCTGGGTTCCCTGGACCACTGTTTCTTATGAGGTTTTCTACTGTCAGCAAATGAACAAAAGACCTGAGCATCACTGTGATCTTATCCTCATAGTGTTTTCTCTTCTGTAATTGCAGGTGGCCTTCCCAGAACGTGAAAACGGTATGTATTGTGGAATCAGTCACTTGGGGAGGAAGAACTTTGAAGATAAGAAAGTGGGACATTCTTGCTGGTTTTAGTGTAGAGGGCAGACTGATTCCAAATTTGTGCTGGGAATGAGAGTAGGTGTCCTGGTGATAGAAAGTGATCTACAAGTAATGTGACCAATTACTATAGTCCCAGGAAGAAGCTGTATTACGGTTAGGTGGTGTAGGTTTGTGTGCATGAGACTGGGTGTGTCTGTATGTGAAATGAGTGGGATGGTTCTGTGTGTGTAAGTGAACTTTTTGTGTTGTGTTTCCCTTGATTTATGTTCCCCTAAACATCACTGTTACTGGTGGCAACTTTCTAAAAATTATTCCCATCACCACTGCATCATGAATGGGTATGGATATAAAAGTAAATAAACTGTATACTTTCAGTGTGTGCATTGATTTTATACCAAGTGAGCCTCATTTAACCTGGAAAACAAATCCTATCACCACCCAGGCAAATGTTTACTGGATTATCATTATTATTATTTTTTTGGCTGTGTTGTGTCTTCGTTGCAGTGTGCGGGCTTCTCATTTCAGTGGCTTCTGTTGTTCCAGAGCACGGGCTCTAGGTGCATGGGCTTCAATAGTTGTGGCACGTGGGCTCAGTAGTTGTGACTTGCAGGCTCTACGGCACAGGCTTAGTAGTTGTGGTGCATGGACTTAGTTGCCCAATGGCTGGTATCTTAATGAACCAAACTGGGTTTCAGCATCCCTACTACTGGGTCAATTACAACTTCATTTAATAAGAAATCTCATCTCTTAGTAGGTCTCATAGCATTCTGAATGGTTATGATACATCTCTCTGCCACTTCCCTCATTCTAACTGTTTCCTATTAGAGCCTCGGGATGAGTCCTCCCCCCTTACCTGAAGCACCTAGTGCTAGGCAGGCCTCCTTCCTTTTGCAGGGAGCCCATGCCACACCCAGTTCTGGAGGAGTCCGAGAAAGAAGGAGCCTCCAGGAGTAGATGGAGGAAATTCACTCCACCATTCTCCTTTGAGGCTAATATTCACTATCGGATTCTGTGCTAAGGAAACGAAATGTCCTTCTCCTGTGGAAAGTCTGTCTTCCATCACTTGTGCCGGCCCTGTTTCTGTGTGCTGGGCAAGACACACTGCATACAATGAAGACAGAACCAAGAAATCTACCCCAGGGATTGAGTTCTGGGTGGGCACTGGCTCCCATCACAGGAGGGCAGACAGGAGGTTGTGCTTTGCAAGGTAGGATAGAGAAACCAAGGAGTGTGACAAGAGCATCTCCACTCATGTTGCGGTGCAAACTGCCAGATGAAGTAGGTTCTTGGTATTTTCTGAAGGCTTTTGCAAGCAAACAAGTCTGGGAGTAAAGTCAATTAAAACATGGAAAGTTATAGTTAAAATTTTTTTTTCGATAGTGAGTCCTTTGAGAAATACATACTTTAATAGAATATGATTGCCTTATATGTGTCAATATTTTCCCCACCAAAGAAAACACTGAAAATGCTTGATTGTAAAATGTCACTTGTTTACCCAAGAGACTGTGTATGAGTAAAGTTGTTCTAGAAATCCTCAATCCCTAGGTCGTAGTTTGCTGATGGTGCTGAGGGGAACCCTGGTGTGCGATTCAGTGCCTGCTACTCACAGGGAGGCTCTTAAGAACACAGAGACCCGCCCAGTGGACCCCACGAGTGAGGACAGGATTGGCGCCTCGGGCTGCACTTGAAGAGGGAAATGCTTTAGAGAAGTGGAAGGAGATACAGGAAGGGCACCTGAGCCATGGGGAGTCAGGGGTGTTTGGTTTAGAGATCAAGGAAAAGTGTACACCTGAGCACAGCCTGGGCCCCACTTAGGATGCTATTGGCGCTTCTGGTTGAATGGGGAAGAGAAGGGACATGCCCCTCTTGCTGGAGTGAACTGTGGAGAGATGTCTTCTTTAAAGCCTGGGGAGAGGAGCTCCTCTCCCATTATCTCCTGATACCTGTGTACATTCGAGACCCTTCCTGCTTTCTTCTTTCCCTCTGTTGGCTCCCGTTCCTTATTTTTCTTCTTTTTTCCCCTTTTTCCACTTTGTATTTCTTTTACATATGTGTATTTTATTGTTGTAAAAGTACACATACGATGAAATCCAACGTCTTAACAAGTTTTGAAATGTCCAGTCATTCCTGTTGACTACATGCACCTTGTTGTACAGCATGTGTCTAGAACTTTTACATTTTGCAAATAACACATGCTAACCATTGAACACAGACTTCCCATGTCAACCTCTTGCCAGCTCTTGGAACCACCCTACTATTCTCTGCTTCTCGGAGTTTTCTTTCAGTTTTTGACCTTCTGTGACTGGCTTATGTCACTCTTACAAATGTCCTCCAAGTTCTTTCGTGTTGCTGCAAATGGCAGGATTTCCTTCTTTTTCAACGACTGAATGACATTCCACTGTATGTTTACACCACATTTTCTTTATTAATTCATCTTCCCATGGACACTAGGCAGTTTTCCTATGTTGTGTATTGTGTACAATGCTGCAATGGACATGAGATTGTAGATATCTCTTGGACATTCTTGTTTTATCCCCTTTATATATAAACCTAAATGAGTGATTGTGGATTTTATGATAGTTCTCTTAATAATTTTTGGGGGACCTCCATTCTGTTTTCCATAATGGCTACACCATTTTACATTACTAAAGGGTACAAAACAGGGTACAGGAGTTCCAATTCTTCACATCTTTGCCAGCATCCATTAATTTTCTTTCTTTTTCCTTTTTCCTTTTCTTTTCTTTTTTCTTTTTTTTTTTTTTTGCAGTACACGGGCCTCTCATTGTTTTGGGACCTTCCGTTGTGGAGCACAGGCTCCAAACGCACAGGCTCAGCGGCCATGGCTCATGGGCCCAACCGCTCAGCGGCATGTGGGATCCTCCCAGACCAGTGCACAAACACTTGTACCCGACATCGGCAGGCAGACTCTCAACCACTGTGCCACCAGGGAAGCCCTAATTGTCTTTTTATAATGCACATCCTAACAGGTGTGAGTGATATCTCCTTGTGGCTTGATTTCCATTTCCCTGATGCTTAGCGATGTTGAGCAAATTTTCATATGTAGATTGACTACTTGTATGTCTTTATGGAGGAATGTCTAATGAAGCTTTTTACCCATTTTTAAACTCAGTTATTTGCCCGCTCTTTTTCTGAAATTGACTTGTAGTAGTTTCTTATATATTCTGGATATTGGTCCCTTATTCAGATACAAGATTTACAAATATTTCCTCTCATCCGATAGGTTGCCTTTTCATGCTGTTGATTGTTGAACAGACTATCCTTTCTTCACTTGGTAATCTTAGAACCTTGGCCAAGATCAGTTGGCCATATATATGTGCATTTATTTGGGGTCTGTCTATTATATTTCATTGGTCTATCTCACTGTCTTGATGCCAGTAGCAGACTGTGTTGACTACTGTGGCATTGTTATGTGTTTTGAGTTCAGGAAGTGTTAATCTCCATCATTGCTCTTTGCTCTCAAGATTGTTTTATCTGCTTGTGGGGGGTTCCATATGTATTTTAGGATTTTGTCCACTTCTATAATAATGACATGGAATTTTGTGGGTTGTTGCGATATATGTGTACATCACTTTATGTAGTATAGAAATGCCAACAGTATTTAATAATCCAGTCTATGAACATCTTATATAATTCCAATTATTTGTCTCTTCTTTAATTTCTTTCCGCAATGTCCTGTAGTTTTCAGTATACAAATTTTTCACCTCCTGTGGGGCCTTTTCCACTGCCTTCCTCAGGTCTTCTAGAGTCAGGGGTGAGAAGGATGGACTCATGGAGAGAGTGAAATCCCTCCCTCCCCTCTGCACCTACTCTCTGATTATGTCTAATACAGGTGTACTGGGCCATGCCCTTCACCTCTGTCTACAAGTGGGCCCGTTGCTGGGAATTCCTCTTGAATCTGAGTGTTGACTGTACTATTTCAGTGTCCACAAGGACTCTCCCAATGCGTGGCGTGGGTCCAAGAGCCCAAGATATACCTACATACAAATGATCAGATCAGGCCATCAAATTTTCTGCAGTAAAGAACAACCAGGGGAGTTGTGGCTGGTTACCTCTTTCTCATCTTTGGATTTCTTACAGCTGAGCTTTCCAGTGTGGTAGCCACGAACCAAATGTGTCTATTTATAATTAATTTAGTTCAAACAATAATTAACTCATTCTATTAAAAAATGCAAAAACCACACAAGTGCTTGGTCACACTAGCCATGTTTCAAGTGTGTCTGTACCATCTGGAATTTCAGGTTGGTAAGGTTGACGGTGAAAGCTATAAATGGGTCTATAGAAGTGAGGGGTCGAAAGGTGATTTTCTCAGCATCTCTCCCTCGTTTGCAATTTTCAACTGTGATCAAGATCTTATTGAAGGACTCTGTCTGCACAGAGCACAGGGGAGGTCTGAGAACCTGGAGGGAAGACCAGGGTGATGCTGTGTGAGCCAGCAAGTCGAGTAGGAGAAATGGGTGCGTCAACTTGTATAATAACTTTATGCTCATGGTTGTGTTTGTACAGAATGGATCTTGGAGAGCATACATAGCAGTGATGCTGAGGACGATTCACATAGGGAACAACTCTCAGGTAGGATCTAAAGCGAGACAATTCCTAGAACACTTGGGTTCCACCCGGTTCTATAGAAACTAAGGAAGGTGAATAGGAAATCAGGAAGAAGGAAATATGTGTAGAATTCTGATTTGTTCTTTCCAAACTTTAATGATATAATAGAGTTATTGTGTCCATGTCCTTTGACTGTACTGTGCTTCTTTTCATGCTTTGCCATTCAGAAATTTTCTTTCTCACAAGACTACTCTTTCATTGCTTTGTCACTGCCAAAAATGAAAGGTTCGTTTCTGTTCAGTACCTGGAGGGTATTTTGCACCAAGGATTTTGGTTTCCTTTTTACATTCATGTATGATGGCCATGTCCTAGTGGGAACAAAACTCTCATAGTCACTTGACACTGGAGAACAAGTTCTTATACTTTGTGTCAGGTGGTGGATGAGAGTTGAACTCTCTCCCTCTACACTTTCAGGACTTGTAGCTTCATCTTACTTTTGCCCTCACTGTTTATTCCTCATGGAAAGCACGCTCCCAGAAGTGGAAGAGTCACAGAACACTTGATTTGGGATCACTGCATGTGCTCAGTCTCTTCATTTCAGCCTCAGCACCTCCCAAGCCTGATGTGCTGACATGCTTCCATTTGAGAGGGGTCCACGTCCAGCTGATCCTAAAGACCCTTCATGGCCGGCAGGAATTTTAGAGGACTGTGTGAAGGGGCTGCTGGGCTTCTTCACACACTGGCTCTCACAGCCCTGCTAACCTGGTCTCCTGGAATTGAAGAGGCCCAGGACAGAGACTCAGGGCAGCAGGACCCAGGGTCACTGCTCTTCTTACAACCCACTGCTCCGTCCAGACAGCCCTGCCCCTGCTCCCCACTCCCCAGTCCTGCCTAACCTCTGACCTTTCCTCAGGCCTGCCTTGGTCTTATCCTTCCCAGTTCTTCCAAGGCTGGGGTAAACCCTGGCAGGAGTTGTGTGTTTATGAGGCTTCCTCTGCTGTAGAACTTTTGTTTCAGCATTCCAGACTAAGGGAATTGGTACAAGTTACTTTTAACTCTAATATTGCTTTCATCCTCTCTAAGGGGCTAAGGCACTTACGGAGTAGTTTGGAAGTACCTAAGGTTAGCTCAGGCACCAGGACCCTTACTTGTTTTGTGAAGTTGTTTGCATGTTCTTCCCTCAACACAGCTGTTGCCCAGATTTGGTTAATATTCCTTTTCCTCAGAAGGAGATGGTGCAGAGATAAATGTTCTAAGCTCTTGACCTCCTAAGTGGAAAAGCCATTCTGAGAACCCAGGGTTGGGTACCAGTATGGATGCTCTGGATCCCTGACCTGCACTTACCACTCAGCCAAGGGATCCTCAGTCATGGAGCAAGGGAGTCCCTGCATCCGTATCCTTGGCTGGAAGTCCTAGCATCTCTAAAGTTCCAGACCTTGCCCATCAGGTGGCCTTAGTGGTCACAGAATCCAGGGCAGCTATGGGTGGACTTATCAGTTGACTTTGGCTCAGTCATTAATGTAAAATTCTCCTCAGGACCTGCATTCTCCTGGTCAGCTCCCAGATTCTGAGAGGTGTGAGACCCCATGTATACAGTACAGGTCATATCTGTCAGTGCTGGTGTCATTGCTTAAACAAGGCCAAAAGCAGATAAGAATCAGGGAGCTATTTTATTGTATTGGATAACATTACCATAAGCCGTAGAATTGGTCAATTCCTGTAGCCCACACCCAAGGACTCAAAGTGGAACCTGACTGTTAGCCTGTACACTTCTCCTGCGCAGCTGGGTTAGAGACAGACTGTGCTCAGTCTGGGCTCCCTCTTCATAACGAAGTGTCCCATTTATGGAACAGCTCCCTAGAGTATGGACAACCCCTGACTCTGTGGGCATATGTATATTGTATAGAAAACAAAGAGTGGGAGAAAAATATGATACGATTGATAGTGGCTGTATCTAAATGGTAGGATTTCAGTTTTGTCAAATCTTGTGTATTTGATTTTCTTTAAGACAAGTGATTAGTGAATAAATATAGCATATTTTGTCTAGGATTGAATACAGTCCTTTAATGGAGGTTGCCGTTAATCAAGTATAAAATATCACACAACAGAAGACATGATAAATGCAGTAGCTGGCATTGTGGATGCTGGGGAAAGAGTGATCTGGGAAAAATTAAGAGACAGTAGCAATTTAGCAGAAGCTCAAAAGAGGCAGGATGGGTCATGGGTCTTTGTCATTGAAACAGAGCATGCATTTTAGTGTTTACCATTTTTTAGATCGACCCCTCCCTTCTGATTAGGCTCCCCATAGCTAGAAAGCCAAAGCTCTGTTTTCATTTCCTTCCTCTTGTCCTTTGCCTTCCTTCATCCCCTAAAGAGGATGGCCCAACACCAGATCAGCCCACACTTACTAACCTCCCACATCCATACACACCACCCACCCCATGTCCTCATTGAGAAGAAAGGCCCTGAGTAATTCCTGAGTCGCAGCACCAGTGTCCTGACAGTTACTCTGTGTCCCTCCAGCTCTCCCTGAGGATGTGGCGGATGACCTGCACCGTGATAGGACAGGAGAAAAGCCTCCGTGGATCCCCAAGGTAAGCTGGATTGTTTCTGGTCTGAGATAGAAATATTGCTTTATTTCTCTTTGAATAGAATTAAGTTATGAATATTTGAGGGTATTCCTTCCAGATACATACAATTCCCTTGGTTGGGAGAATGTGGAGTGAGAGTCTATTACCAACTCATGCAGCCTGATTCCACAGGACATTACAATTGACAGCATCCATTACAGCCTGTAGAGTACGGAGCTCTCTCTCCTGCAGGGATTTTTCCTGTAGACAAAGAATTCTGTAATTTCCAACCTAAATGGACTTGGAAGTTCCATCCTCCCAGCAAAGTTCCTGCCTTTCAGCCTGAGTAGCTTTGCTCTGATAACCCTTGCTGGGTTCCCTGGACCACTGTTTCTTATGAGGTTTTCTACTGTCAGCAAATGAACAAAAGACCTGAGCATCACTGTGATCTTATCCTCATAGTCTTTTCTCTTCTGTAATTGCAGGTGGCCTTCACAGAACGTGAAAACAGTATGTATTCTGGAATCTGTCACTTGGGGAAGAAGAACTTTGAAGATGAGAAATTGGGACATTCTTGCTGGTTTTAGTGTAGAGGGCAAACTGATTCCAAATTTGTGCTGGGAATGAGAGTAGGGGTCCTGGTGATAGAAAGTGATTTACAAGTAATGTGACCAATTACTATAGTCCCAGGAAGAAGCTGTATTACGGTTAGGTGGTGTAGGTTTGTGTGCATGAGACTGGGTGTGTCTGTATGTGAAATGAGTGGGATGATTCTGTGTGTGTATGTGAACTTTTTGTGTTGTGTTTCCCTTGATTTATGTTCCCCTAAACATCACTGTTACTGGTGCCAACTTTCTAAAAAATATTCCCATCAACACTGCATCATGAATGGGTATGGATATAAATGTAAATAAACTGTACACTTTCAGGGTGTGCATTGATTTTATACCAATTGAGCCTCATTTAACCTGGAAAACAAATCCTATCACCACCCAGGCAAATGTTTACTGGATTCTTTTTTTTTTTCTTTTGGCTGTGTTGGGTCTTCGTTGCACTGCGTGGGCTTCTCACTTCGGTGGCTACTGTTATTCCAGAGCACGGGCTCTAATTGCATGGGCTTCAATAGTTGTGGCACGTGGGCTCAGTAGTTGTGACTTGCGGGCTCTAGAGCACAGGCTTAGTAGTTGTGGTGCACGGGCTTAGTTGCTCCATGGCTGGATTCTTAGTGAACAAAACTGGGTTTCAGCATCCCTACTACTGGGTCAATTACAACTTCATTTAATAAGAAATCTCATCTCTTAGTAGGTCTCATAGCATTCTGAATGGTTATGATGCATCTCTCGGCCACTTCCCTCTTTCTAACTGTTTCCTATTAGAGCCTCGGGATGAGTCCTCCCCCCTTAACTGAAGCACATAGTGCTAGGCAGGCCTCCTTCTTTTTGCAGGGAGCCCATGCTTGTACCCACATGCCACACCCAGTTCTGGAGGAGTCCGAGAAAGAAGTAGCCTCCAGAACTAGATGGAGGAAATTCACTCCACCTTTCTCCTTTGAGGCTAATATTCACTATCGGATTCTGTGCTAAAGAAAGAGAATGTCCTTTGCCTGTAGAAAGTCTATCTTCCATCACTTGTGCCGACCCTGTTTCTGTGTGCTGGGCAAGAAACACTGCATACAGTGAAGACAGAACCAAGAGATCTACCCCAGGGCTTGAGCTCAGGGTGGGCACTGGCTCCCTTCCCAGGAGGGTGGACAGGAGGTTGTGCTCTACAAGGTGGGACAGAGAAACCAAGCAGTGTGACAAGAGCGTCTCCACTCATGTTGCTGTGCAAACTGCCAGATGACGTAGATAGATTCTTGATATTTTCTGAAGGCTTTTGCAAGCAAACAAGTCTGGGAGTAAAGTCAATTAAAACATGGAAAGTTATACTTAAAAAATTTTTTTCGATAGTGAGTCCTTTGAGAAATACATACTTTAATAGAATATGATTGCCGTATATGTGTGAATATTTTCCCAACCAAAGAAAAACCTGAAAATGCTTGATTGTAAAATATCACTTGTTTACCCAGGAGACTGTGTATGAGTAAAGTTGGTCTAGAAATCCTCAATCCCTAGATCGTAGTTTGCTGATGGTGCTGAGGGGAACCCTGGTGTGCGATTCAGTGCCTGCTACTCACAGGGAGGCTCTTAAGAACTCAGAGACCCGCCCAGTGGACAACACGTGTGAGGACAGGATTGCCGCCTCGGGCTGGATGTGAAGAGGGAATTGCTTTAGAGAAGTGGAAGGAGATTCATTAAGGACACCTGAGCCATGGGGAGTCAGGTGTGGTTGGTTTAGAGATCAAGGAAAAGTATCCAGCTGAGCACAGCCTGGGCCACACTTAGGATGCTATTGGCACTTCTGGTTGAATGCGGAAGAGAAAGGGCATCCCCCTCTTGCTGGAGTGAACTCTGGAGAGATGTCTTCTTTAAAGCCTGGGGAGAGGAGCTTCTCTCCCATTATCTCCTGATACCTGTGTACATTCGAGACCCTTCCTGATTTCTTCTTTCCATCTGTTGACTCCCTTTCCTTATTTTTCTTCTTTTTCCCCCTTTTTCCACTTTGTATTTATTTTACACCTGTGTATTTTATTGTTGTAAAAGTACACATACGATGAAATCCAACATCTTAACAAGTTTAGAAATGTCCAGGCAGTCCTGTTGACTACATGAACCTTGCTGTACAGCATGTGTCTAGATCTTTTCCATTTTGAAATAACACATTCTAAGCATTGAACAGAGACTCCCCATGTCAACCTCCTGCCAGCTCTTGGAATCACCCTTCTACGCTCTGCTTCTTGGAGTTTTCTTTCAGTTTTGGACCTTCTGTGACTGGCTTATTTCACTCTTACAAATGTCCTCCAAGTTCTTTCGTGTTGCTGCAAATGGCAGGATTTCCTTCTTTTTCACAGACTGAATGACATTCCACTGTATGTTCACACCACATTTTCTTTATTAATTCATATTCCCATGGACACTAGGCACTTTTCCTATGTTGTGTATTGTGTATAATGCTGCAATGGACATGAGATTGTAGATATCTCTTGGACATTCTTGTTTTATCTCCTTTGTATATAAACCTAAATGAGTGATTGCTGGATTTTATGAGAGTTCTCTTAATAATTTTTAGGGGACCTCCATTCTGTTTTCCATAATGGCTACACCATTTTACATTACTACAGTGTACATAACAGTGTACAAATGTTCCACTTTTCACATCTTTGCCAGCATCCATTAATTTTCTTTCTGTTTTATTTATTTTTTATTTTTTTATTTTTTGCAGTACATGGGTCTGTCATTGTTGTGGGCTATCCCATTGCGGAGCACAGGCTCCAAATACACAGGATCTGCGTCCATGGCTCATGGGCCCAGCTGCTTAGTGGCATGTGGGATCCGCCCAGACCAGGGCACAAACACGTGTCCCCTGCCTCGGCAGGAGAACTCTCAACCACTGTGCCACCAGGGAAGACCTATTTGTCTTTTTATAATACACATCGTAACAGGTGTGAGTGATATCTCCCTGTGGCTTGATTTCCATTTCCCTGGTGCTTAGCAATGTTGAGCAAATTTTCATATGTAGATTGACCACTTGTATGTCTTTATGGAGAAGTGTCTAGTGAAGCTTTTTACCCATTTTGAAACTCAGTTATTTGCCCGCTGTTTTTCTGAAATTCACTTGTAGTAGTTTCTTATATATTCTGGATATTGGTCCCTTATTCAGATACAAGGTTTACACATATTTCCTCCCATCTTATAGGTTGCCTTTTCATTCTCTTGATTGTTGAAAAGACTATCCTCTCTTCACTTGTTAATCTTAGAACCTTGGCACAGATCAGTTGGCCATATATATGTGCATTTATTTGAGGTCTCTCTATTATATTTCATTGATCTATCTCACTGTCTTGATGCCAGTAGCAGACTCTTTTGACTACTGTGGCATTTTTATGTGTTTTGAGTTCAGGAACTGTTCATCGCCATCATTGCTCTTTGCTCTCAAGATTATTTTATCTATTTGGGGTGGGTTATATATGTATTTTAGAATTCTGTCCACTTCTATAATAATGACATGGAATTTTGTGGGTTGTTGCGATATATGTGTACATCCCTTTATGTGGTATAGAAATGCCAAGAGTATTTAATAATCCAGTCTATGAACATGGTGTGTCATTCCAATTACTTGTCTCTTCTTAGTTTCTTTCCGCCATGTCCTGTAGTTTTCAGTATACAAATTTTTCAACTCCTACGGGGCCTTTTCCACTACCTTCCTCAGGTCTTCTAGAGTCAGGGGTGAGAAGGATGGACTCATGGAGAGAGTGAAATCCCTCCCTCCCCTCTGCACCTACTCTCTGATTATGTCTAATACAGGTGTACTGGGCCATGCCCTTCACTTCTGTCTACAATTGGGCCCTTTGCTGGGAATTCCTCTTGGATCTGAGTGTTGACTGTACTATTTTAGTGTCCACAAGGACTCTCCCAATGCCTGGCGTGGGACCAAGAGCCCAAGATATACCTACATACGAATGATCAGATCAGGCCATCAAATTTTCTGCAGTAAGGAACAGCCAGGGGAGGGGTGGCTGGTTGCCTCTTTCTCATCTTTGGATTTCTTACAGCTGAGCTTTCCAGTGTGGTAGCCACTAACCAAATGTGTCTATTTATAATTAATTTAGTTCAAACAGTAATTAAATCTTTCTATTAAAAAGCGCAAAAAACTCACAATTGCTTGGTCACACTAGCCATGTTTCAAGTGTGTCTGTACCATCTGGAATTTCAGGTTGGTAAGGTTGACGGTGAAAGCTATAAATGGGTCTATAGAAGTGAGGGGTCGAAAGGTGATTTTCTCAGCATCTCTCCCTCATTTGAAATTTTCAACTGTGATCAATATCTTATTGAAGGACTCTGTCTGCACAGAGCACAGGGGAGGTCTGAGAACCTGGAGGGAAGACCAGGGTGATGCTGTGTGAGCCAGCAAGTCGAGTAGTAGAAATGGGTGGGTCAACTTGTATAATAACTTTATGCTCATGGTTGTGTTTGTACAAAATGCATGGTGGAGAGCATACATAGCAGTGATGCTGATGACGATTCACATAGGGAACAACTCTCAGGTAGGATCTAAAGGGAGACAATTCCTAGAACACTTTGGTTCCACCCGGTTCTTTAGAAACGAATGAAGGTGAATATGAAATCAGGAAGAAGAAGGAAAAATTGTAGAATTCTGGGTTTTTCTTTCCAAATTTTAATGATATAATCGAGTTATTGTGTCCATGTCCTTTGACTGTACTGTGCTTATAGTCATCTTTTCTTGCTTTGGCATTCAGAAATTTTCTTTCTCACAAGACTACTCTTTCATTGCTTTTTCACTGCCAAAAATGAAATGTTCGTTTCTGTTTGGTACCTAGAGGGTATTTTGCACCAGGATTTTGGTTTCAGTTTTACATTCACGTATGATGGCCATATCCTAGTGGGAACAAAACTGTCATAGTCACTTGACACTGGAGAACAAGTTCTTATAGTGCGTGTCAGGTGGTGGATGAGACTTGAACTCTCTCCCTCTACACTTTCAGGACTTGTAGCTTCACCTTACTTTTGTGCTCACTGTTTATTCTTCATGGAAAGCGCGTTCCCAGAAGTGGATGAGTCACAGAACACATGCTTTGGGGTCACTGCATGTGCTCAGTCTCCTCATTTCAGCCTCAGCACCTCCCAAGGCTGATGTGCTGAGTTGCTTCCAATTGAGTGGGCTCCACGTCCAACTGCCCCTAAAGACCCTTCATGGCCGGCAGGAATTGTAGAGGACTGTGTCAAGGGGCTGCTGGGCTTCTTCACACACTGGCTCTCACAGCCCTGCTAACCTGGTCTCCTGGAATTCACAAGGCCCAGGAAAGAGACTCAGGGCAGCAGGACCCAGGGTCACTGCTCTTCTTACAACCCACTGCTCCATCCGGACAGCCCTGCCCCTGCTCCCCACACTCCAGTCCTGCCTACCCTCTGACCTTTCCTCAGGCCTGCCTTGGTCTTATCCTTCCCAGTTCTTCCAAGGCTGGGGTAAACCCTGGCAGGTGCTGTGTGTTTAGGAGGCTTCCCCTGCTGTAGAACTTTTGTTTCAGTATTCCAGACTAAGGGAATTGGTTCAAGTTACTTTTAACTCTAATATTGCTTTCATCCTCTCTAAGGGGCTAAGAGACTTATGGAGTTGTTTTGAAGTACCTAAGGTTAGCTGAGGCACAGGACACTTGCTTTTTTTGTGAAGTTCGTTGCATATCTAGGCTATTGTGGAGAATGCTACAATGAACCTAAGTTCATCTCATTGTGATACTGATTTAATTTCCTTTGGATATATACCCAGAACTGTGATTGCTGTATCATATGATATTTCTGTTTATAATTTTATAAGGAACCCCCATACTCTTTTTCATAATAGCGGCACCATTTTACATTCCCACCAGCAGTGTACAAAGTTTCCAATTCCCCACATCTTGGCCTTAAACTGTTAATTTTTTTCTTTATAATACACAGCCTAACAGGTGTGAGGTGTTCATTTGCATTGCCCTGATGATTAGTGAGGTTGAGAACCTTTTCCTATATTTGTTACTCATTTGTATGTCTTTTTCAGGAAATATCATATTTAAGTCATTGCACATTTCTTAACCCGTTTATTTACCCTTTTTAATTTTTTAACTTAGTTTGCATTTGAGTTGTAGTATTTTTCTTTGATGTTTTGTACATTAGCTCCTTTTCTGATATATGTTTGTAATCTTTCTGTAAGTTATATTTTCATCCTATTGACTGTTGAAAAAACTATACTTTCCCTATTTGATGTCTTAGAAGCTTGGTGAATTTCATTTGTCCATGTATCTATGAGTTTTCTTGGGGGTTATTTATTCTGGTCTTTAGGCCTATGTATCTGTTTCTATGTCAGTACCATACAGTTTTGATTCCTGTGGCTTTGTAATCTGTTTTGAAGATAGGAAGTGAGAAGCCTCCATCCATGTTCTTTGTTCTCAGGATTGTTTTGTCTGTTTGGAGTCCTTAGTGTTTCCATATATATTTTAGGATCTTTTTTTTTATCTATTTCTTTGAAATTGACATTGGGATTTTGATAGGTATTACAATGAATTTATACATACCTTTGGGTAGTGTGGAAATGTCAACAATAATAAGTTTCCAGTCTATGAATATGATATGTCATTTCAATTATTTATTCCTTGTGAAATTCTTTCAGCAGTGGTTTGTAGTTTTCAGTGTACAGACCATTTACCGTCTAAGGGCATTTTGTGCCTTCCTTCCCTGGATTTTTCAGAGGCAGTGGTGAGAAGGATGGCCTCATGAAGTGAGTGAATGTCCCTCCCTCCCTTCTGCACCTGCTCGCTGATTATGTCTAGCACAGGTGCACTGGGCCATGCTCATTACCTCTCCCCTCAAGTGGAACACCTGTCGGGAATTCCTCTAGGATCTGGGTGTTGACACTAATGTTTCAGTGTCCCCAAGGTCTCATGAGTGCCAGGCAAGTGTGCATAAGCCTAGGAAACACCTTCAAATGAATCATCAAATCTGGCCAGCAAACTGCCCTGCAGAAGGTGTTGGGCTGCACCTCTCACGCCTGCAAGCCCTGTACTTGCTCAGCCTCAGGGCTAAGGAAAGAGCCCGAAGTCAGGAACGAGACATTCATGGTTTAATAGATGGGAGATCTTTCACGTCAGAAGCAAAGTGGTCCTGGAGAGACATCCCACTGTAGATAGCCGATGGCAGGCAGAACGCAGCAGCAGCAGTAGCAGCATGCTTCTCTCTGGGCGGAATAGGCAGGCTACCAGTTAAAGGGGGAGTTGACAGCAGATGGGCTCATCGGTTACCAGGGAAACCAGCAGAGGGACGCATCCCTCTTACCCCTTGGGCTAAGTACCTTCACGGGGCAGAGGTTTTACCTTCGTTAAACCATCAGCAAATAGTCATCTTGTATCGGTAGATATATATACATATACATGTATGGAGAGAGAGAGGGAGAGGGATGTGTATTACAATGTTGTAGCCACTAGCTAGATGTGCCTGTTATAATTTATTTAATTCAATTGATTATCTTAGTGTATTAAAATAAAACAAAATAAAGTATCCAATTACTCAGTCACATTAGTCACATTTTAAATGTATCCATAAGACTTGTAAATTCATATTCGTGTTTCTACAGAATCGACTCTGGATAGCACTTGTGGCCGTGATAAGGAAAAGGATACAGGTAGGAACAACACTTAGGTAGGATCTAATGGCAGAGGGTTCCTGGAACTTTAGGGTTATATCTCCTGCTTTGGAGACTGAGGAAGGTGGATATGAAATCAGAAAGAAGAATGAAATATGTGTAGAGTTCTGACTTGTTTTTTTCATATTTTAATGACACAATAGAGAGAAATTGTGTCCTTAGACATGACTGTGCTCTATAATCACCTTTTCTTGATTTGCTCATCAAAACTGATCTTTTGCACATGAGCTGCTCTTTCATGTGCTTGTCACTGCCTAATATGGACGTTTGTTTTCTGGTTAGCACATCTAGGGTATTGTGCACAGGAGAGTTTGTTGTATTTTGCATATTGACCTGTGATGGAAAGAACCTGTGCATCAAAACTCTCATGGGCCCTTGAAACTTGAGATCAAGTTCTTCTAGAAAGGGTGAGGTGGTGGATGAGAAGTGAACTGTCTCCCTCTGCACTTTCAGGACTTGTGGCTTCACCTCATGTTTTGTCCTCACTGTTTATTCCTCTTGTAAAGACAGTCCCAGAGATAGATGAGTCACAGAACACGTGCTCTGGGATCACTGCATGAGCTCCTTGAGCTCATCTTAGCCTCTGCACTTCCCCAAGGCTGATGTGCTCACACGCTTCCATTTGAGAGGGGTCCACATCCAGCTGCCCCTAAAGAACCTTCATGGCTGGCAGGAATTCTAGGGGGCTGTGTGAAGGGGCTGCTGGTCTATTTCACACACTTGCTTTCACAGCCCTGCTGACCTGGTCTCCTGGGTTTGACCAGGCCCAGGACAGAGACTCTGGGCAGCAGGACCCAGGGTCACTGCTCTTCTTACAACCCACTGCTTCTTCCAGACAGCCCTTCCCTTGCTCCCCACACCCCAGTTCTGCCTACCCTCTGACCTTTCCTCAGGCCTGCCTTGGTCTTATCCTTCCCAGTTCTCCCAAGGCTCGGGTAAACCCTGGCAGACGCTGTGTGTTTATGAGGCTTCCTCTGCTGTAGAATTATGTTTCAGTATTCCAGACTAAGGGAATTGGGACTAGTTATTTTTAACACCAATATTCCTTTCATCCTCTCTAAGGGGCTAAGAGACTTATGGAGTTGTTTTGAAGTACCTAAGGTTAGCTCAGGCACAGGATCCTTACTTGTTTTGTGAATTTGGTTGCATGTTCTTCCCTCAACACAGCTGTTGCCCAGATTTGGTTAATATTCCTTTTCCTCAGAGATATGGTGCAGAGATAAATGTTCTAAGCTCTTGACCTCCTATGTGGAAAAGCCAAACTGAGAACCCAGGGGTGCGTCCCAATATGGATGCTCTGGATCCCTGACCTGCACTTACCACTCAGCCAAGGGATCCTCAGTCATGGAGCAAGGGAGTCCCTGCATCCGTATCCTTGGCTGGAAGTCCTAGCATCTCCAAAGGTCCAGACCTTGCCCATCAGGTGGCCTTAATGATCACAGAATCCAGGGCAGCTATGGGTGGACTTATCAGTTGACTTTGGCACAGTCATTAATGTGAAATTCACCTCAAGAACTGAATTCTGGTAAGCTCCCAGATTCTGAGAGGTGTGAGACCCCATGTATACAGTACAGGTCATATCTGTCAGTGCTGGTGTCATTGTTTAAACAAGGCCAAAAGCAGATAAGAATCAGGGAGCTATTTTATTGTATTGGATAACATTACCATAAGCCTTAGCATTGGTCAATTCCTGTAGCCCACACCCAAGGACTCAAAGTGGAACCTGACTGTTAGCCTGTACACTTCTCCTGCACAGCAGGGTTAGAGACAGGCTTTGCTCAGTCCGGGCTCCCTCTTCATAACGAAGTGTCCCACTTATGGAACAGCTCCCTAGAGTATGGACAGCCCCTGACTCAGTGGTCATACATACATTGTATAGAAAACAAAGACTGGTAGAAAAATATGATACGATTGATAGTGGCTGTATCTAAATGGTAGGATTTCAGTTTTGTCAAATCTTGTGTATTTGATTTTCTTTAAGACAAGTGATTAGTGAATAAATATAGCATATTTTGTCTAGGATTGAATTCAGTCCTTTAATGGAGGTTGCTGTTAACCAAGCTTAGAATATCATACAACAGAAGACACGATAAATGCAGTAGCTGGCATTGTGGATGCTGGGAAAAGAGTGATCTGGGAAAAATCAAGAGACAGTGGCAATTTAGCAGAAGCTCAAAGTATTGGTCATGGGTCTGTGTCATTGAAACAGAGCATGCATTTTAGTGTTTACCATTGTTTAGATCGACCCTTCCCTTCTGATGAGGCTCCCCTTAGCTAGAAAGCCAATGCTCTGATTTCATTTCCTTCCTCTTGTCCTTTGCCTTCCTTCATCCCCCAAAGAGGATGGCCCAACACCAGCTCAGCCCACACTAACTAACCTCCCACATCCATACACACCACCCCATGTCCTCATCGAGAAGAAAGCCCCTGAGTAATTGCTGAGCAGCATCACCAGTGTCCTGACAGTTACTCTGTGTCCCTCCAGCTCTCCCTGAGGATGTGGCGGTTGACCTGCACCGTGATAGGACAGAAGAAAAGCCTCCGTGGATCATAAAGTTAAGCTGGATTTTTTCTGGTCTGAGATAGAAATATTGCTTTATTTCTCTTTCAATAGATTTAAGTTATGAATATTTGAGGGTATTCCTTCCAGATACATACAATTCCCTTGGTTGGGAGAATGTGGAGTGAGAGTCTATGACCAACTCTTGGTGCCTGATTCCACAGGACATTAAAATTGACAGCATCCATTGCAGCCTGTAGAGCATGGAGCTCTCTCTCCTGCAGCGATTTTTCCTCTAGGCAAAGAATTCTGTAATTTCCAACGTAAATGGACTTGGAAGTTCCATCCTCCCAGCAAAATTCTTGCCTTTCAGCCTGAGTAGCTTTGCTCTGATAACCCTTGCTGGGTTCCCTGGACCACTGTTTCTTATGAGGTTTTCTGCTGTCAGCAAATGAACAAAAGACCTGAGCATCACTGTGATCTTATCCTCATGGTGTTTTCTCTTCTGTAATTACAGGTGGCCTTCACAGAACGTGTAAACAGTATGTATTCTGGAATCAGTCACTTGGGGAGGAAGAACTTTGAAGATGAGAAAGTGGGACATTCTTGCTGGTTTTAGTGTACAGGGCAAACTGATTCCAAATTTGTGCTGGGAATGAGAGTAGGGGCCCTGGTGATAGAAAGTGATTTACAAGTAATGTGGCCAATTACTATAGTCCCAGGAAGTAGCTGTATTACGGTTAGGTGGTGTAGGTTTGTGTGCACGAGACTGGGTGTGTCTGTATGTGAAATGAGTGGTATGATTCTAAGTCTGTATGTGAACATTTTGTGTTGTGTTTCCCTTGATTTATGTTCCCCTAAACATCACTGTGACTGGTGCCAACTTTCTAAAAAATATTCCCATCAACACTGCATCATGAATGGGTATGGATATAAATGTAAATAAACTGTACACTTTCAGGGTGTGCATTGATTTTATACCAAGTGAGCCTCATTTAACCTGGAAAACAAATCCTATCACCACCCAGGCAAAAGTTTACTGGATTCTTTTTTTTTTCTTTTGGCTGTGTTGAGTCTTCGTTGCACTGCGTGGGCTTCTCATATCGGTGGCTAATGTTGTTCCCGACCACGGGCTCTAGGTGCATGGGCTTCAATAGTTGTGGCACGTGGGCTCAGTAGTTGTGACTTTCAGGCTCTAGAGCACAGGCTTAGTACTTGTGGTGCACGGGTTTAGTTGCTCCATGGTTGGATTCTTAGTGAACAAAACTGGGTTTCGGAATCCCTACTACTGGGTCAAACACAACTTCATTTAATAAGAAATCTCATCTCTTAGTAGGTCTCATAGCATTCTGAATGGTTATGATACATCTCTCTGCCACTTCCCTCACTCTAACTGTTTCCTATTAGAGCCTCGGGATGATTCCTCCCCCCTTACATGAAGCACATAGTGCTAGGCATGCCTCCTTCTTTTTGCAGGGAGCCCATGCTTGTACCCACATGCCACACCCAGTTCTGGAGGAGTCCGAGAAACAAGGAGCATCCAGGAGTAGATGGAGGAAATTCACTCCACCTTTCTCCTTTGTGGCTAACATTCACTATCAGATTCTGTGCTAAGGAAACGCAATGTCCTTCTCCTGTGGAAAGTCTGTCTTCCATCACTTGTGCCGGCCCTGTTTCTGTGTGCTGGGCAAGAAACACTGCATACAGTGAAGACAGAACCAAGAGATCTAACCCAGGGCTTCAGCTCAGGGTGGGCACTGGCTCCCTTCCCAGGAGGGCGGACAGGAGATTTTGCTGTACAGGGTGGGACAGAGAAACCAAGCATGTGAAAAGAGCATCTCCACTCATGTTGCTGGGCAAACTGCCAGATGATATAGGTTGTGGTATTTTCTGATGGCCTTTGCAAGCAAACAAGTCTGGGAGTAAAGTCAATTAAAACATGGAAAGTTATACTTAAAATTTTTTTTTCGATAGTGAGTCATTTGAGAAATACATACTTTAATAGAATATGATTGCCGTATATGTGTCAATATTTTCCCCACCAAAGAAAATACTGAAAATGCTTGATTGTAAAATGTCACTTGTTTACCCAAGAGACTGTGTATGAGTAAAGTTGTTCTAGAAATCCTCAATCCCTAGGTCGTAGTTTCCTGATGGTGCTGAGGGGAACCCTGGTGTGTGATTCAGTGCCTGCTACTCACAGGGAGGCTGTTAAGAACTCAGAGACCCGCCCAGTGGACCCCACGTGTTAGGATAGGATTGGTGCCTCTGGCTGGACTTGAAGAGGGAAATGCTTTAGAGAAGTGGAAGGAGATACATTAAGGACACCTGAGCCATGGGGAGTCTGGTGTGGTTGGTTTAGACATCAAGGAAAAGTGTACACCTGATCACAGCCTGGGCCACACTTAGGATGCTATTGGCACTTCTGGTTGAATGGAGAAGAGAAAGGACATCCCTCTCTTGCTGGAGTGAACTCTGGAGAGATGTCTTCATTAAAGCCTGGGGACAGGAGCTTCTCTCCCATTATCTCCTGATACCTGTGTACATTCCAGACCCTTCCTGCTTTCTTCTTTCCCTGTGTTGACTCCCTTTCCTTATTATTCTTCTTTTTCCCCCCTTTTCCACTTTGTAATTATTTTACATATGTATATTTTATTGTTGTAAAACTACATATATGATGAAATCCAACTTCTTAACAAGTTTTGAAATGTCCAGGCAGTCCTGTTGACTACATGCACCTTGTTGTACAGCATGTGTCTAGAACTTTTCCATTTTGCAAATAACACATTCTAACTATTAAAGACAGATTTCCCATGTCAACTTCCTGCCAGCTCTTGGAACCACCCTTCTACTCTCTGCTTCTCGGAGTTTTCTTTCAGTTTTTGACCTTCTGTGACTGGCTTATTTCACTCTTACAAATGTCCTCCAAGATCTTTCGTGTTGCTGCAAATGGCAGGATTTCCTTCTTTTTCAAAGACTGAATGACATTCCACTGTATGTATACACCACATTTTCTTTATTAATTCATCTTCCCATGGACACTAGGCAGTTTTCCTATGTTGTGTATTGTGTATAATGCTGCAATGGACATGAGATTGTAGATATCTCTTGGACATTCTTGTTTTATCTCCTTTGTATATAAACCTAAATGAGTGATTGCTGGATTTTATGAGAGTTCTCTTAATAATTTTTAGGGGACCTCCATTCTGTTTTCCATAATGGCTACACCATTTTACATTACTAAAGGGTACAAAACAGGGTACAGGAGTTCCAATTCTTCACATCTTTGCCAGCATCCATTAATTTTCTTTCTTTTTTCTTTTCTTTTTCTTTTTTTTTTTTGCAGTACACGGGCCTCTCATTGTTGTGGGCTCTCCCATTGTGGAGCACAGGCTCCGAACGCACAGGCTCAGCGGCCATGGCTCATGGGCCCAACCGCTCAGCAGCATGTGGGATCCTCCCACACCAGTGCACGAACACTTGTACTCTACATCGGCAGGCAGACTCTCAACCACTGTGCCACCAGGGAAGCCCTATTTGTCTTTTTATAATACGCATCCTAACAGGTGTGAGTGATATCTCCTTGTGGCTTGATTTCCATTTCCCTGATGCTTAGCGATGTTGAGCAAATTTTCATATGTAGATTGACCACTTGTATGTCTTTATGGAGAAATGTCTAATGAAGCTTTTTACCCATTTTTAAACTCCGTTATTTGCCCGTGTTTTTCTGAAATTGACTTGTAGTAGTTTCTTATATATTCTGGATATTGGTCCCTTATTCAGATTCAAGGTTTACACATATTTCCTCCCATCCTATAGGTTGCCTTTTCATTCTCTTGATTGTTGAAGAGACTATCCTCTCTTCACTTGGTAATCTTAGAACCTTGGCACAGATCAGTTGGCCATATATATGTGCGTTTATTTGGGGTCTCTCTATTATATTTCATTGGTCTATCTCACTGTCTTGATGCCAGTAGCAGACTGTTTTGACTACTGTGGCATTGTTATGTGTGTTGAGTTCAGGAAGTGTTAATCTCCATCATTGCTCTTTGCTCTCAAGATAGTTTTATCTACTTGGGGGTGTTCCATATGTATTTTAGAATTCTGTCCACTTCTATAATAATGACATGGAATTTTGTGGGTTGTTGCGATATATGTGTACATCCCTTTATGTAGTATAGAAATGCCAACAGTATTTAATAATCCAGTCTATGTGCATGGTATGTCATTCCAATTACTTGTCTCTTCTTTAATTTCTTTCCGCCATGTCCTGTAGTTTTCAGTATACAAATTTTTCACCTCCTACGGGGCCTTTTCCACTGCCTTCCTCAGGTCTTCTAGAGTCAGGGGTGAGAAGGATGGACTCGTGGAGAGAGTGTAATCCCTCCCTCCCCTCTGCACCTACTCTCTGATTATGTCTAATACAGGTGTACTGGGCCATGCCCTTCACCTCTGTCTACAAGTGGGCCCCTTGCTGGGAATTCCTCTTGGATCTGAGTGTTGACTGTACTATTTCAGAGTCCACAAGGACTCTCCCAATGCCTGGCATGGGTCCAAGAGCCCAAGATATACCTACATACGAATGATCAGATCAGGCCATCAAATTTTCTGCAGTAAAGAACAGCCAGGGGAGGGGTGGCTGGTTGCCTCTTTCTCATCTTTGGATTTCTTACAGCTGAGCTTTCCAGTGTGGTAGCCACTAACCAAATGTGTCTATTTATAATTAATTTGGTTCAAACAATATTTAAATCATTCTATTAAAAAGCGCAAAAAACACACAATTGCTTGGTCACACTGGCCATGTTTCAAGTGTGTCTGTAACATCTGGAATTTCAGGTTGGTAAAGGTGATGGTGAAAGCTATAAATTGGTGTATAGAAGTGAGGGGTTGGAAGGTGATTTTCTCAGCATCTCTCCCTCATTTGAAATTTTCAACTGTGATAAATGTCTTATTGAAGGACTCTGTCTGCACAGAGCACAGGGGAGGTCTGAGAACCTGGAGGGAAGACCAGGGGGATGCTGTGTGAGCCAGCAAGTCGAGTAGGAGAAATGGGTGGGTCAACTTGTATAATAACTTTATGCTCATGGTTGTGTTTGTACAAAATGCATGGTGGAGAGCATACATAGCAGTGATGCCGATGACGATTCACGTAGGGAACAACTCTCAGGTAGGATCTAAAGCGAGACAATTCCTAGAACACTTTGGTTCCACCCGGTTCTTTAGAAACGAAGGAAGGTGAATATGAAATCAGGAAGAAGGAAATATGCGTAGAATTCTGATTTGTTCTTTCCAAATTTTAATGATATAATCGAGTTATTGTGTCCATGTCCTTTGACTGTACTGTGCTTATAGTCATCTTTTCTTGCTTTGCCATTCAGAAATTTTCTTTCTCACAAGACTACTCTTTCATTGCTTTTTCACTGCCAAAAATGAAAGGTTCGTTCCTGTTAGGTACCTGGAGGTTATTTTGCACCAGGATTTTGGTTTCAGTTTTACATTCACGTATGATGGCCATATCCTAGTGGGAACAAAACTGTCATAGTCACTTGACACTGGAGAACAAGTTCTTATAGTGAGTGTCAGGTGGTGGATGAGACTTGAACTCTCTCCCTCTACACTTTCAGAACTTGTAGCTTCACCTTACTTTTGTCCTCACTGTTTATTCCTCATGGAAAGCGCGTTCCCAGAGGTGGATGAGTCACAGAACACATGCTTTGGGGTCACTGCATGTGCTCAGTCTCCTCATTTCAGCCTCAGCACCTCCCAAGGCTGATGTGCTGAGTTGCTTCCAATTGAGTGGGCTCCACGTCCAACTGCCCCTAAAGACCCTTCATGGCCGGCAGGAATTGTAGAGGACTGTGTCAAGGGGCTGCTGGGCTCACTTTACACACTGGCTCTCACAGCCCTGCTAACCTGGTCTCCTGGAATTCACAAGGCCCAGGAAAGAGACTCAGGGCAGCAGGACCCAGGGTCACTGCTCTTCTTACAACCCACTGCTCCATCCGGACAGCCCTGCCCCTGCTCCCCACACTCCAGTCCTGCCTACCCTCGGACCTTTCCTTAGGCCTGCCTTGGGCTTATCCTTCCCAGTTCTTCCAAGGCTGGGGCAAACCCTGGCAGGTGCTGTGTGTTTTGCAGGCTTCCCCTGCTGTAAAACTTTTGTTTCAGTATTCCAGACTAAGGGAATTGGTTCAAGTTACTTTTAACTCTAATATTGCTTTCATCCTCTCTAAGGGGCTAAGACACTTAACGGAGTTATTTTGAAGTACCTAAGGTTAGCTGAGGCACAGGACACTTGCTTCTTTTGTGAAGTTGGTTGCATATCTAGGCTATTGTGGAGAATGCTGCAATGCACCTAAGTTCATCTCATTGTGATACTGATTTAATTTCCTTTGGATATATACCCAGAACTGTGATTGCTGAATCATATGATATTTCTGTTTATAATTTTATAAGGAACCCCCATATTCTTTTTCATAAGAGCTGCACCATTTTCCATTACCACCAGCTGTGTACAAAGTTTCCAATTCCCCACATCTTGGCTTTAACCTGTTAATTTTTTTCATTATAATACACAGCCTAACAGGTGTGAGGTGTTCATTTGCATTGCCCTTATGATTAGTGAGGTTGAGAACCTTTTCCTATATTTGTTACTCATTTGTATGTCTTTTTCAGGAAATGTCTTATTTAAGTCTTTGCACATTTCTTAACCCATTTATTTACCCTTCTTAATTTTTTAACTTAGTTTGCATTTGAGTTGTAATGTTTTTCTTATATGTTTTGGACATTAGCTCCTTTTCTGATATATGTTTGTAATCTTTCTGTAAGTTATATTTTCATCCTATTGACTGTTGAAAAAACTATACTTTCCCTATTTGTTGTCTTAGAAGCTTGGTGAATTTCATTTGGCCATGTATCTATGAGTTTTCTTGGGGTTGATTTATTCTGGTCTTTAGGCCTATGTATCTGTTTCTATGTCAGTACCATACAGTTTTGATTCCTGTGGCTTTGTAATGTGTTTTGAAGTCAGGAAGTGAGAAGCCTCCATCTATGTTCTTTGTTCTCAGGATTGTGTTGTCTGTTTGGAGTCCTTAGTGGTTCCATATATATTTTAGGACCTTTTTTTTTCTATTTCTTTGAAAATGACATTGGGATTTTGATAGGTATTACAATGAATTTATACTTACCTTTGGGTAGTGTAGAAATGTCAACAATAATAAGTCTCCAGTCTATTAATATGATATGTCATTTCAATGATTTGTTCCTTGTTTAATTCTTTCAGCAGTGGTTTGTACTTTTCAGTGTACAGGCCATTTACCTTCTAAGGGCATTTTGTCCCTTCCTTCTCTGGATGTTTCAGAGGCAGTGGTGAGAAGGATGGCCTCATGAAGTGAGTGAATGTCCCTCCCTCCCTTCTGCACCTGCTCGCTGATTATGTCTAGCACAGGTGCACTGGGCCATGCTCATTACCTCTCCCCTCAAGTGGAACACCTGTCGGGAATTCCTCTAGGATCTGGGTGTTGACATTACTGTTTCAGTGTCCCCAAGGTCTCATGAGTGCCTGGCAAGTGTGCATGAGCCTAGGAAACACCTACAAATGAATCATCAAGTCTGCCAGCAAACTGCCCTGCAGAAGGTGTTGGGCTGCACCTCTCACGCCTGCAAGCCCTGTACTTGCTCAGCTTCAGGGCTAAGGAAAGAGCCCGGAGTCAGGGACAGAGACATTCATGGTTTAATAGATGGGAGATCTTTCACGTCAGAAGCAAAGTTGTCCTGGAGAGACATCCCACTGTAGATAGCCGATGGCAGGCAGAACGCAGCAGCAGCAGTAGCAGCATGCTTCTCTCTGGGCGGAATAGGCAGGCTACCAGTTAAAGGGGGAGTTGACAGCAGATGGGCTCATCGGTTACCAGGGAGACCAGCAGAGGGACGCATCCCTCTTACCCCTTGGGCTAAGTACCTTCACGGGGCAGAGGTTTTCCCTTTGGTAAACCATCAGCAAACAGCCATCTTGAATGGGTATATATATATATATATATATGGAGAGAGAGAGAGAGAGGAATGTGTATTATAGTGTGGTAGCCACTAGCTAGATGTGCCTGTTATAATTTATTTAATTCAATCAATGATTAACTCAGTGTATTAAAACAAAACAAATAAAATATCCAATTACTCAGTCACATTAGTCACATTTTAAATGTATCCATAAGACTTGTAAATTCATGTTCGTGTTTCTACAGAATCGACTCTGGATAGCACTTGTGGCCGTGATAAGGAAAAGGATACAGGTAGGAACAACACTTAGGTAGGATCTAATGGCAGAGGGTTCCTGGAACTTTAGGGTTATATCTCCTGCTTTGGAGACTGAGGAAGGTGGATATGAAATCAGAAAGACGAATAAAATATGTGTAGAGTTCTGACTTGTTTTTTTCATATTTTAATGAAACAATAGAAAGCAATTGTGTCCTTAGATGTGACTGTGTTCTATAATCACCTTTTATTGATTTGCTCATCAAAAATGATCTTTTGCGCGTGAGCTGCTCTCTCTTGAGCTTGTCACTGCCTAATATGGAAGTTTGTTTCCTGGTTAGCACATCTAGGGTATTGTGCACAGGAGAGTTTGTTGTATTTTGCATATTGACCTGTGATGGAAAGAACCTGTGGGTCAAAACACTCATGGGCCCTTGAAGCTTGAGACCAAGTTCTTCTAGAAAGGGTGAGGTGGTGGATGAGAAGTGAACTGTCTCCCTCTGCACTTTCAGGACTTGTGGCTCCACCTCATGTTTTGTCCTCACTGTTTGTTCCTCTTGTAAAGACAGTCCCAGAGATGGATGAGTCACAGAACACATGCTCTGGGATCACAGTATGTGCTCAGTCTCCTTGAGCTCATCTCAGCCTCTCCATTTCCCCAAGGCTGGTGTGCTGACATGCTTCCATTTGAGAGGGGTCCACGTCCAGCTGCCCCTAAAGACCCTTCATGGCCAGCAGGAATTCTACAGGGCTGTGTGAAGGTGCTGCGGGGCTATTTCACACACTTGCTTTCAAAGCCCTGCTGACCTGGTCTCCTGGGGTTGACCAGGCCCAGGACCGAGACTCAGGGCAGCAGGACCCAAGGACACTGATCTTCTTACAACCTACTGCTCCTTCCAGACAGCCCTGCCCTTGCTCCCCACACCCCAGTTCTGCCTACCCTCTGACCTTTCCTCAGGCCTGCCTTGGTCTTATCCTTCCCAGTTCTTCCAGGGGTAAACCCTGGCAGGTGCTGTGTGTTTATGCGGCTGCCTCTGCTATAGAATTTTGTTTCAGTATTCCAGATTAAGGGAATTGGGACAAGTTAGTTTTAACTCTAATATTGCTTTCATCCTCTCTAAGGGGCTAAGAGACATACGGAGTTGTTTTGAAGTACCTACGGTTATCTCAGGCACAGGACCCTTACTTGTTTTGTGAATTTGGTTGCATGTTCTTCCCTAAACACAGCTGTTGCCCAGATTTGGTTAATATTCCTTTTCCTCACAAGGAGATGGTGCAGAGATAAATGTTCTAAGCTCTTGATCTCCTAAGTGGAAAAGCCAAACTGAGAACCCAGGGGTGGGTCCCAATATGGATGCTCTGGATCCCTGACCTGCACTTACCACTCAGCCAAGGGATCCTCAGTCATGGAGCAAGGGAGTCCCTGCATCCGTATCCTTGGCTGGAAGTCCTAGCATTTCCAAAGGTCCAGACCTTGCCCATCAGGTGGCCTTAGTGGTCACAGAATCAAGGGCAGCTATGGGTGGACTTATCAGTTGACTTTGGCACTGTCATTAAGGTGAAATTCACCTCAAGAGCTGCGTTCTCCTGGTAAGCTACAGATTCTGAGAGGTGTGAGACCCCATGTATACGGTACAGGTCATATCTGTCAGTGCTGGTGTCATTGCTTAAACAAGGCCAAAAGCAGATAAGAATCAGGGAGCTATTTATTGTATTGGATAACATTACCATAAGCCATAGCGTTGGTCAATTCCTGTAGCCCACACCCAAGGACTCAAAGTGGAACCTGACTGTTAGCCTGTACACTTCTCCTGCACAGCTGGGTTAGAGACAGGCTGTGCTCAGTCCGGGCTCCCTCTTCATAACGAAGTGTCCCACTTATGGAACAGCTCCCTAGAGTATGCACAGCCCCTGACTCAGTGGGCATACATATATTGTATAGAAAACAAAGACTGGTAGAAAAATATGATACGATTGATAGTGGCTGTATCTAAATGGTAGGATTTCAGTTTTGTCAAATCTTGTGTATTTGATTTTCTTTAAGACAAGTGATTAGTGAATAAATATAGCATATTTTGTCTAAGATTGAATTCAGTCCTTTAATAGAGGTTGCAGTTAATCAAGTATAAAATATTATACAACAGAAGACATGATAAATGCAGTACCTGGCATTGTGGATGCTGGGAAAAGAGTGATCTGGGAAGAATCAAGAGACAGTGGCAATTTAGCAGAAGCTCAAAAGAGGCAGGGTGGGTCATGGGTCTGTGTCATTGAAACAGAGCATGCATTTTAGTGTTTACCATTTTTTAGATCGACCCTTCCCTTATGATTAGGCTCCCCTTAGCTAGAAAGCCAAAGCTCTGTTTTCATTTCCTTCCTCTTGTCCTTTACCTTCCTTCATCCCCCAAAGAGGATGGCCCAACACCAGCTTAGCCCACATTTACTAACCTCCCACATCCATACACACCACCCCATGTCCTCATCGAGAAGAAAGCCCCTGAGTAATTTCTGAGCCGCATCACCAGTGTCCTGACAGTTACTCTGTGTCCCTCCAGCTCTCCCTGAGGATGTGGCGGTTGACCTGCACCGTGATAGGACAGAAGAAAAGCCTCCGTGGATCATAAAGTTAAGCTGGATTTTTTCTGGTCTGAGATAGAAATATTGCTTTATTTCTCTTTCAATAGATTTAAGTTATGAATATTTGAGGGTATTCCTTCCAGATACATACAATTCCCTTGGTTGGGAGAATGTGGAGTGAGAGTCTATGACCAACTCTTGGTGCCTGATTCCACAGGACATTAAAATTGACAGAATCCATTACAGCCTGTAGAGTACGGAGCTCTCTCTCCTGCAGCGATTTTTCCTCTAGGCAAAGAATTCTGTAATTTCCAACCTAAATGGGCTTGGAAGTTCCATCCTCCCAGCAAAGTTCTTGCCTTTCAGCCTGAGTAGGTTTTGCTCTGATAACCCTTGCTGGGTTCCCTGGACCACTGTTTCTTATGAGGTTTTCTACTGTCAGCAAATGAACAAAAGACCTGAGCATCACTGTGATCTTATCCTCATAGTGTTTTCTCTTCTGTAATTGCAGGTGGCCTTCACAGAACGTGTAAACAGTATGTATTCTGGAATCAGTCACTTGGGGCGGCAGAACTTTGAAGTTGAGAAAGTGGGACATTCTTGCTGGTTTTAGTGTAGAGGGCAAACTGATTGCAAATTTGTGCTGGGAATGAGAGTACGGGCCCTGGTGATAGAAAGTGATTTACAAGTAATGTGACCAATTACTATAGTCCCAGGAAGAGGCCGTATTACGGTTAGGTGGTGTAGGTTTGTGTGCATGAGACTGGGTGTGTCTGTATGTGAAATGAATGGTATGATTCTGTGTGTGTACGTGAACTTTTTGTGTTGTGTTTCCCTTGATTTATGTTCCCCTAAACATCACTGTTACTGGTGCCTACTTTCTAAAAAATATTTCCATCAACACTGCATCATGAATGGGTATGGATATAAAAGTAAATAAACTGTACACTTTCAGGGTGTGCATTGGTTTTATACCAATTGAGCCTCATTTAACCTGGAAAACAAATCCTATCACCACCCAGGCAAATGTTTACTGGATTCTTTTTTTTTTCTTTTGGCTGTGTTGGGTCTTCGTTGCACTGCACGGGCTTCTCATTTCGGTGGCTACTGTTGTTCCAGACCACGGGCTCTAGGTGCATGGGCTTCAATAGTTGTGGCACGTGTGCTCAGTAGTTTTGACATTCAGGCTCTAGAGCACAGGCTGTTGTTGTGGTGCACGGGTTTAGTTGCTCCATGGCTGGATTCATCGTGAACAAAACTGGGTTTCAGCATCCCTACTACTGGGTAAATTACAACTTCATTTAATAAAAAATCTCATCTCTTAAGAGGTCTCATAGCATTCTGAATGGTTATGATACATCTCTCTGCCACTTCCCTCATTCTAACTGTTTCCTATTAGAGCCTCGGGATGAGTCCTCCCCCCTTACCTGAAGCACCTAGTGCTATGCTGGCCTCCTTCATTTTGCAAGGAGCGCATGCTTGTACCCACATGCCACACCCAGTTCTGGAGGAATCCGAGAAAGAAGGAGCCTCCAGGAGTAGATGGAGGAAATTCACTCCACCTTTCTCCTTTGTGGCTAAGATTCACTATCAGATTCTGTGCTAAGGAAACGCAATGTCCTTCTCCTGTGGAAAGTCTGTCTTCCATCACTTGTGCCGGCCCTGTTTCTGTGTGCTGGGCAAGAAACACTGCATACAGTGAAGACAGAACCAAGAGATTTACCCCAGGGATTGAGCTCAGGGTGGGCACTGGCTCCCTTCCCAGGAGGGCAGACAGGAGGTTGTGCTTTACAAGGTGGGACCGAGAAACCAAGCAGTGTGAAAAGAGTTACTCCACTCATGTTGCTGTGCAAACTGCCAGATGATGTAGGTTGTTGGTATTTTCTGAAGGCTTTTGCAAGGAAGTCTGGGATTAAGTCAATTAAAACATGGAAAGTTATTCTTAAAAAATTTTTTTCGATAGTGAGTCCTTTGAGAAATACATACTTTAATAGAATATGATTGCCTTATATGTGTCAATATTTTCCCCACCAAAGGAAAAACTGAAAATGCTTGATTGTAAAATGTCACTTGTTTCACCAAGAGACTGTCTATGAGTAAAGTTGTTCTAGAAATCCTCAATCCCTAGGTCGTAGTTTGCTGATGGTGCTGAGGGGAACCCTGGTGTGCGATTCAGTGCCTGCTACTCACAGGGAGGCTCTTAAGAACTCAGAGACCCGCCCAGTGGACCCCACGTGTGAGGACAGGATTGGCGCCTCGGGCTGGACTTGAAGAGGGAAATGCTTTAGAGAAGTGGAAGGAGATACATTAAGGACACCTGAGTCATGGGGAGTCAGGTGTGGTTGGTTTAGAGATCAAGGAAAAGTGTACACCTGAGCACAGCCTGGGCCACACTTAGGATGCTATTGGCACTTCTGTTTCAATGGGGAAGGGAAAGGACATCCCCCTCTTGCTGGAGTGAACTCTGGAGAGATGTCTTCTTTAAAGCCTGGGGCGAGGAGCTTCTCTCCCATTATCTCCTGATACCTGTGTACATTCGAGACCCTTCCTGCTTTCTTCTTTCCCTCTGTTGACTCCCTTTCCTTATTTTTCTTCTTTTGTCCCCTTTTTCCACTTTGTATTTATTTTACATATGTGTATTTTATTGTTGTAAAAATACTCATACGATGAAATCCAACTTCTTAACAAGTTTGGAAATGTCCAGGCAGTCCTGTTGACTACATGCACCTTGTTGTACAGCATGTGTCTAAAACTTTTCCATTTTGAAATAACACATGCTAACCATTGAACACAGACTTCCCATGTCAACCTCTTGCTAGCTCTTGGAACCACCCTTCTACTCTCTGCTTCTCGGAGTTTTCTTTCAGTTTTTGACCTTCTGTGACTGGCTTATTTCACTCTTACAAATGTCCTCCAAGTTTATTCGTGTTGCTGCAAATGGCAGGATTTCCTTCTTTTTCAAAGACTGAGTGACATTCCACTGTATGTATACACCACATTTTCTTTATTAATTCATCTTGCCATGGACACTAGGCGGTTTTTCTATGTTGTGTATTGTGTATAATGCTGCAATGGACATGAGATTGTAGATATCTCTTGGACATTCTTGTTTTATCCCCTTTGTATATAAACCTAAATGAGTGACTGCTGGATTTTATGATAGTTCTCTTAATAATTTTTAGGGGACCTCCATTCTGTTTTCCATAATGGCTACACCATTTTACATTATTACATGGTACAAAACAGGGTACAGAAGTTCCACTTCTTCACATCTTTCCCAGCATCCATTAATTTCTTTCTTTTTTTTTTTTGCAGTACACGTGTCTCTCATTGTTGTGGGCTCTTCCGTTGCAGAGCACAGGCTCCAAATGCACAGGCTCAGCGGCCATGGGACATGGGCCCAGCCGCTCAGCGGCATGTGGGATCCTCCCAGACTGGGGAATGAACATGTGTCCCCTGCCTCGGCAGGCGGACTCTCAACCACTGTGCCACCAGGGAAGCCCTATTTGTCTTTTTATAATACACATCCTAACAGGTGTGAGTGATATCTCCTTGTGGCTTGATTTCCATTTCCCTGATGCTTAGCGAGGTTGAGCAAATTTTCATATGTAGATTTACCACTTGTATGTCTTTACGGAGAAATGTCTAGTGAAGATTTTTACCCATTTTTAAAGTCAGTTATTTGCCTGCTGTTTTTCTGAAATTGACTTGTAGTAGTTTCTTATATATTCTGGATATTGGTCCCTTATTCAGATTCAAGGTTTACACATATTTCCTCCCATCCTATAGGTTGCCTTTTCATTCTGTTGATTGTTGAAGAGACTATCCTCTCTTCACTTGGTAATCATAGAACCTTGGCCAAGATCAGTTGGCCATATATATGTGCGTTTATTTGGGGTCTCTCTATTATATTTCATTGGTCAATCTCACTGTCTTGATGCCAGTAGCAGACTGTGTTGACTACTGTGGCATTGTTATGTGTTTTGAGTTCAGGAAGTGTTAATCTCCATCATTGCTCTTTGCTCTCAATATTGTTTTATTTACTTGGGGAGGTTCCATATGTATTTTAGGATTCTGTCCATTTCTATAATAATGACATTGAATTTTGTGGGTTGTTGCGATATATGTGTACATCACTTTATGTAGTATAGAAATGCCAACAGTGTTTAATAATCCAGTCTATGAATATGGTATGTCATTCCAATTACTTGTCTCTTCTTTAATTTTTTTCAGCAATGTCCTGTAGTTTTCAGTAGACAAATTATTTACCTCCTACGGGGTCTTTTTCACTGCCTTCCTCAGGTCTTCTAGAGTCTGGATTGAGAAGGATGGACTCATGGAGAGATTGAAATCCCTCCCTCCCCCTGCACCTACTCTCTGATTATGTCTAATACAGGTGTAGTGGGCCATGCCCTTCACCTCTGTCTACAAGTGGGCCCCTGGCTGGGAATTCCTCTTGGATCTGAGTGTTGACTGTACTATTTCAGTGTCCACACGGACTCTCCCAGTGTCTGTCTTGTGTTCAAGAGCCCGAGATATACCTCCATACGAATGATCAGATCAGGCCATCAAATTTTATGCAGTAAAGAACAACCATGGGAAGGGTGGCTGGTTGCCTCTTTCTCATCTTTGGATTTCTTAGAACTGAGCTTTCCAGTGTGGTTGCCACTAACCAAATGTGTCTATTTATAATTAATTTAGTTCCAACAAGACTTAACTCATTCTATTAAAAAATGCAAAAAACACACAATTGCTTGGTCACACTAGCCATGTATGAAGTGTGTCTATAACATCTGGAATTTCAGGTTGGTAAGGTTGACGGTGAAAGCTATAAATGGGTGTATAGAAGTAAGGGGTCGAAAGGTGATTATCTCAGTACCTCCTCCTCATTTGAAATTTTCAACTGTGATCAATATCTTATTGAAGGACTCTGTCTGCACAGAGCACAGGGGAGGTCTGAGAACCTGGAGGGAAGACCAGTGTGATGCTCTGTGAGCCAACCAGTCGAGTAGGAGAAATGGGTGGGTCAACTTGTATAATAATTTTATGCTCATGTTGTGTTTGTACAGAATGGATCATGGAGAGCATATATAGCAGTGATGCTGATGACGATTCACATAGCGAACAACTCTCAGGTAGGATCTAAAGGGAGACAATTCCTAGAACACTTTGGTTCCACGCGGTTCTTTAGAAACTAAGGAAGGTGAATATGAAATCAGGAAGAAGAGGGAAATATGTGAAGAATTCTGATTTGCTCTTTCCAAATTTTAATGATATAATAGAGTTATTGTGTCCATGTCCTTTGACTGTACTGTGCTTATAGTCATCTTTTCTTGCTTTGCCATTCACAAATTTTCTTTTTCACAAGACTACTCTTTCATTGCTTTTTCTCTGCCAAAGATGCAAGGTTCGTTTCTGTTTGGTACCTGGAGGGTATTTTGCACCAGGGATTTTGGTTTCCTTTTTACATTCACGTATAATGGCCATATCCTAGTGGGAACAAAACTCTCATAGTCACTTGACACTGTAGAAAAAGTTCTTATAGTGAGTGTCAGGTGGTGGATGAGAGTTCAACTCTCTCCCTCTACATTTTCTGGACATGTAGCTTCATGTTACTTTTGTCCTCACTGTTTATTCCTCATGGAAAGCGTGCTCCCAGAGGTGGATGAGTCACAGAACACATGCTTTGGGATCACTGCATGTGCTCAGTCTCCTCATTTCAGCCTCAGCACCTCCCAAGCCTGATGTGCTGAGATGCTTCCATTTGAGAGGGCTCCATGTCCAGCTGCCCCTAAAGACCCTTCATGGCCAGTAGGAATTGTAGAAGACTGTGTGAAGGGGCTGCTGGGCTCGCTTCACACACTGGCTCTCACAGCCCTGCTAACCTGGTCTCCTGGAATTCACCAGGCCCAGGACAGAGACTCAGGGCAGCACGACCCAGGGTCACTGCTCTTCTTACAACCCAAGCTCCATCCGGCCAGCCCTGCCCCTGCTCCCCACACTCCAGTCCTGCCTGCCCTCGGACCTTTCCTCAGGCCTGCCTTGGTCTTATCCTTCCCAGTTCTTCCAAGGCTGGGGTAAACCCTGGCAGGTGCTGTGAGTTTATGAGGCTTACCCTGCTGTAGAACTTTTGTTTCAGTATTCCAGATTAAGGGAATTGGTTCAAATTACTTTTAACTCTAATATTGCTTTCATCCTCTCTAAGGGGCTAAGAGACTTACGGAGTTGTTTTGAAGTACCTAAGGTTAGCTGAGGCACAGGACACTTGCTTCTTTTGTGAAGTTCGTTGCATATCCAGGCTATTGTGGAGAATGCTGCAATGAACCTAAGTTCATCTCATTGTGATACTGATTTAATTTCCTTTGGCTATATACCCAGAACTGTGATTGCTGAATCATATGATATTTCTGTTTATAATTTTATAAGGAACCCCCATACTCTTTTTCATAATAGCGGCACCATTTTACCTTCCCACCAGCAGTGTACAAAGTTTCCAATTCCCCACATCTTGGCCTTAAACTGTTAATTATTTTCTTTATAATACACAGCCTAACAGGTATGAGGTGTTCATTTGCATTGCCCTGATGATTAGTGAGGTTGAGAACATTTTCCTATATTTGTTAGCCATTTGTATGTCTTTTTCAGGAAATGTCTTATTTAAGTCTTTGCATATTTCTTAACCCATTTATTTACCGTTTTTAATTTTTTAACTTAGTTTGCATTTGAGTTGTAGTGTTTTTCTTACATGTTTTGGACATTAACTCCTTTTCTGATATATGTTTGTAATCTTTCTGTAAGTTATATTATCATCCTATTGACTGTTGAGAAAACTATACTTTCCCTATTTGTTGTCTAAGAAGCTTGGTGAATTTCATTTGGCCATGTATCTATGAGTTTTCTTGGGGTTTATTTATTCTGGTCTTTAGGCCTATGTATCTGTTTCTATGTCAGTACCATACAGTTTTGATTCCTGTGGCTTTGTAATGTGTTTTGAAGACAGGAAGTGAGAAGCCTCCATCTATGTTCTTTGTTCTCAGGATTGTTTTGTCTGTTTGGACTCCTTAGTGTTTCCATATATATTTTAGGATCTTTTTTTTTTCTATTTCTTTGAAAATGACATTGGGATTTTGATATGTATTACAATGAATTTATACTTACCTTTCGGTAGTGTAGAAATGTCAACAATAATAATTCTCCAGTCTATGAATATGATATGCTATTTCAATAATTTGTTCCTTGTTAAATTCTTTCAGCAGTGGTTTGTAGTTTTCAGTGTACAGGCCATTTACCTTCTAAGGGCATTTTGTCCCTTCCTTCCCTGGATTTTTCAGAGGCAGGAGTGAGAAGGATGGCCTCATGAAGTGAGTGAATGTCCCTCCCTCCCTTCTGCACCTGCTCACTGATCATGTCTAGCACAGGTGCACTTGGCCATGCTCATTACCTCTCTCCCCAAGTGGAACACCTGTCGGGAATTCCTCTAGGATCTGGGTGTTGACATTACTGTTTCAGTGTCCCCAAGGTCTCATGAGTGTCTGGCAAGTGTGCATGAGCCTAGGAAACACCTACAAATGAATCATCAAATCTAGCCAGCAAACTGCCGTGCAGAAGGTGTTGGGCTGCACCTCTCACACCTGCAAGCCCTGTACATGCTCAGCCTCAGGGCTAAGAAAAGAGCCTTGAGTCAGGGACAGAGACATTCATGGTTTAATAGATGGGAGATCTTTCACGTCAGAAGCAATGTAGTGCTGGAGAGACATCCCACTGTAGATAGCCGATGGCAGGCAGAACGCAGCAGCAGCAGTAGCAGCATGCTTCTCTCTGGGCGGAATAGGCAGGCTACCAGTTAAAGGGGGAGTTGACAGCAGATGGGCTCATCGGTTACCAGGGAAACCAGCAGAGGGACGCATCCCTCTTACCCCTTGGGCTAAGTACTTCACGGGGCAGAGGTTTTCCTTTGGTAAACCATCAGCAAACAGCCATCTTGAATGGGTATATATATATATATGGAGAGAGAGAGAGAGAGGAATGTGTATTATAGTGTGGTAGCCACTAGCTAGATGTGCCTGCTATAATTTATTCAATTCAATTAATGATTAACTCATTGTATTAAAATAGAACAAATAAAATATCCAATTACTCAGTCACATTAGTCACATTTTAAATGTATCCATAAGACTTGTAAATTCATGTTCGTGTTTCTACAGAATCGACTCTGGATAGCATTTGTGGCCGTGATAAGGAAAAGGATACAGGTAGGAGCAACACTTAGGTAGGATCTAATGGCAGAAGGTTCCTGGAACTTTACGGTTATATCTCCTGCTTTGGGGACTGAGGAAGGTGGATATGAAATCAGAAAGAAGAATAAAAAATGTGTAGAGTTCTGACTTGTTTTTTTCATATTTTAATGATACAATAGAAAGCAATTGTGTCCTTAGACGTGACTGTGCTCTATAATCACCTTTTCTTGATTTGCTCATCAAAAATGATCTTTTGCACATGAGCTGCTCTTTCTTGTGCATGTCACTGCCTAATATGGAAGTTTGTTTTCTGGTTAGCACATCTAGGGTATTGTGCACAGGAGACTTTGTTTTCTTTTGCATATTGACCTATGATGGACAGAACCTGTGGGTCAAAACTCTCATGGGCCCTTGAAACTTGAGACCAAGTTCTTCTAGAAAGGGTGAGGTGGTGGATGAGAAGTGAACTGTCTCCCTCTGCACTTTCAGGACTTGTGGCTTCACCTCATGTTTTGTCCTCACTGTTTGTTCCTCTTGTAAAGGACAGTCCCAGAGATGGATGAGTCACAGAACACATGCTCTGGGATCACTGTATGTGCTCAGTCTCCTTGAGATCATCTCAGCCTCTCCATTTCCCCAAGGCTGGTGTGCTGACATGCTTCCATTTGAGAGGGGTCCACATCCAGCTGCCCCTAAAGACCCTTCATGGCCGGCAGGAATTGTAGAGGGCTGTGTGAAGGGGCTGCTGGGCTATTTCACACACTTTCTTTCACCGCCCTGCTGACCTGGTCTCCTGGGGTTGACCAGGCCCCGGACAGAGACTCAGGGCAGCAGGACCCAGGGTCACTGCCCTTCTTACAACCCACTGCTCCTTCCAGACAGCCCTGCCCTTGCTCCCCACACCCCAGTTCTGCCTACCCTCTGACCTTTCCTCAGGCCTGCCTTGGTCTTATCCTTCCCAGTTCTTCCAAGGCTGGGGTAAACCATGGCAGGTGCTGTTTGTTTATGAGGCTTCCTCCGCTGTAGAATTTTGTTTCAGGATTCCAGAATAAGGGAATTGGGACAAGTTACTTTTAACTCTAATATTGCTTTCATCCTCTCTAAGGGGCTAAGAGACTTAGGGACTTGTTTTGAAGTACCTAAGGTTAGCTGAGGCACAGGACCCTTACTTGTTTTGTGAAGTTGGTTGCATGTTCTTCCCTCAACAAAGCTGTTGCCCAGAGTTGGTTAATATACCTTTTCCTCAGAAGGACATGGTGCAGAGATAAATGTTCTCAGCTCTTGACCTCCTAGGTGGAAAAGCCAAACTGAGAACCCAGGGGTGGTTCCCAGTATGGATGCTCTGGATCCCTGACCTGCACTTACCACTCAGCCAAGGGTTCCTCAGTCATGGAGCAATGGAGTCCCTGCATCCGTATCCTTGGCTGGAAGTCCTAGCATCTCCAAAGGTCCAGACCTTGCCCATCAGGTGGCCTTAATGATCACAGAATCCAGGGCAGCTATGGGTGGACTTATCAGTTGACTTTGGCACAGTCATTAATGTGAAATTCACCACAAGACCTGCATTCTCCTGGTCAGCTCCCAGCTTCTGAGAGGTGTGAGACCCCATGTATACAGTACAGGTCATATCTGTCAGTGCTGGTGTGATTGCTTAAACAAGGCCAAAAGCAGATAAGAATCAGAGAGCTATTTATTGTATTGGATAACATTACCATAAGCCATAGCATTGGTCAATTCCTGTAGCCCACACCCAAGGACTCAAAGTGGAACCTGACTGTTAGCCTGTACACTTCTCCTGCACAGCTCGGTTAGAGACAGGCTGTGCTCAGTCTGGGCTCCCTCTTCATAACGAAGTGTCCCACTTATGGAACAGCTCCCTAGAGTATGGACAGCCCCTGACTCAGTGGGCATACATACATTGTATAGAAAACAAAGACTTGGAGAAAAATATGATACGATTGATAGTGGCTATATCTAAATGGTAGGATTTCAGTTTTGTCAAATCTTGTGTATTTGATTTTCTTTAAGACAAGTGATTAGTGAATAAATATAGCATATTTTGTCTAGGATTGAATTCAGTCCTTTAATAGAGGTTGCTGTTAACCAAGTTTAGAATATCATACAACAGAAGTCATGATAAATGCAGTTGCTGGAATTGTGGATGCTGGAGAAAGAGTGATCTGGGAAAAATCAAGAGACAGTGGCAATTTAGCAGAAGCTCAAAAGAGGCAGGATGGGTCATGGGTCTGTGTCATTGAAACAGAGCATGCATTTTAGTGTTTACCATTTTTTAGATCGACCCTTCCCTTCTGATGAGGCTCCCCTTAGCTAGAAAGCCAAAGGTCTGTTTTCATTTCCTTCCTCTTGTCCTTTACCTTCCTTCGTCCCCCAAAGAGGATGGCCCAACACCAGCTCAGCCCACACTTACTAACCTCCCACATCCATACACACCACCCCATGTCCTTATCGAGAAGAAAGCCCCTGAGTAATTGCTGAGCAGCATCACCAGTGTCCTGACAGTTACTCTGTGTCCCTCCAGCTCTCCCTGATGATGTGGCGGTTGACATGCACCGTGATAGGATAGAAGAAAAGCCTCCGGGGATCATCAAGGTAAGCTGGATTTTTTCTGGTCTGAGATAGAAATATTGCTTTATTTATCTTTCAATAGATTTAAGTTATGAATATTTGAGGGTATTCCTTCCAGATACATACAATTCCCTTGGTTGGGAGAATGTGGAGTGAGAGTCTATAACCAACTCATGGTGCCTGATTCCACAGGACATTACAATTGACAGCATCCATTACAGCCTGCAGAGTATGGAGCTCTCTCTCCTGGAGCGATTTTTCCTCTAGGAAAAGCATTCTGTAATTTCCCACCTAAATGAACTTGGAAGTACCATCCTCCCAGCAAAGTTCTTGGCTTTCAGCCTGAGTAGGTTTGCTCTGATAACCCTTGCTGGGTTCCCTGGACCACTGTTTCTTATCAGGTTTTCTACTGTCAGCAAATGAACAAAAGACCTGAGCATCACTGTGATCTTATTCTCATAGTGTTTTCTCTTCTGTAGTTGCAGGTGGCCTTCACAGAACGTGAAAACGGTATGTATTCTGGAATCAGTCACTTGGGGAGGAAGAACTTTGAAGATGAGAAAGTGGGACATTCTTGCTGGTTTTATTGTAGAGGGCAGACTGATTCCAAATTTGTGCTGGGAATGAGAGTAGGGGACCTGGTGATAGAAAGAGATTTACAAGTAATGTGACCAATTACTATAGTCCCAGGAAGAAGCTGTATTACGGTTAGGTGGTGTAAGTTTTTGTGCATGAGACACGGTGTGTCTGTATGTGAAATGACTGGTATAATTCTGTGTGTATGTGAACATTTTGTGTTGTGTTTCCCTTGATTTATGTTCCCATAAACATCACTGTTACTGGTGCCAACTTTCTTAAAAATATTCCCATCAACTCTGCATCATGAATAAGTATGGATATAAAAGTAAATAAACTGTACACTTTCAGGGTGTGCATTGATTTTATACCGAGAGAGCCTCATTTCACCTGGAAAACAAATCCTATCACCACCCAGGCAAATGTTTACTGGATACTTTTTTTTTTCTTTTGGCTGTGTTGTGTCTTCGTTGCACTGCGTGGGCTTCTCATTTCGGTGGCTACTGTTGTTCCAGACCACGGGCTCTAGGTGCATGGGCTTCAAAAGTTGTGTCACGTGGGCTCAGTAGTTGTGATTTTCAGGGTCTAGAGCACAAGCTTAGTAGTTGTGGTGCACGGGTTTAGTTGCTACATGGCTGGATTCTTAGTGAAGAAAACTGGGTTTCAGCATGCCTACTACTGGGCCAATTACAACTTCATTTAATAAGAAATCTCATCTCTTAGTACGTCTCATAGCATTCTGAATGGTTATGATACATCTCTCTGCCACTTCCCTCATTCTAACTGTTTCCTATTGGAGCCTCGGGATGAGTCCTCCCCCCTTACCTGAAGCAGCTAGTGCTAGGCAGGCCTCCTTCTTTTTGCAGGGAGCCCATGCTTGTACCGACATGCCACACCCAGTTCTGGAGGAATCCGAGAAAGAAGGAGCCTCCAGGAGTAGATGGAGGAAATTCACTCCACCTTTCTCCTTTGAGGCTAATCTTCACTATCGGATTCTGTGCTAAGGAAACGAAATGTCCTTCTCCTGTAGAAAGTCTGTCTTCCATCACTTGTGCCGGCCGTGTTTCTGTGTGCTGGGCAAGAAACACTGCATACAGTGAAGACAGAACCAAGAGATCTACCCCAGGGATTGAGCTCTGGGTGGGCACTGGCTCCCTTCCCAGGAGGGCGGACAGGAGGTTGTGCTTTGCAAGGTGGGACAGAGAAATCAAGCAGTGTGACAAGAGGATCTCCACTCATGTTGCTGTGCAAACTGCCAGATGATGTAGGTTCTTGGTATTTTCTGAAGGCTTTTGGAAGCAAACAAGTCTGGGAGTAAAGTCAATTAAAACATGGAAAGTTATACTTAAAAAATTTTTTTCGATAGTGAGTCCTTTGAGAAATACATACTTTAATAGAATATGATTGCCGTATATGTGTCAATATTTTCCCCACCAAAGAAAATACTGAAAATGCTTGATTGTAAAATGTCACTTGTTTACCCAAGAGACTGTGTATGAGTAAAGTTTTTCTAGAAATCCTCAATCCCTAGGTCGTAGTTTCCTGATGGTGCTGAGGGGAACCCTGGTGTGCAATTCAGTGCCTGCTACTCACAGGGAGGCTCTTAAGAACTCAGAGACCCGCCCAGTGGACCCCACGTGTGAGGACAGGATTGGCGCCTCGGGCTGCACTTGAAGAGGGAAATGCTTTAGAGAAGTGGAAGGAGATACATTAAGGACACCTGAGTCATGGGGAGTCAGGTGTGGTTGGTTTAGAGATCAAGGAAAAGTGTACACCTGAGCACAGCCTGGGCCACACTTAGGATGCTATTGGCACTTCTGCTTGGATGGGGAAGAGAAAGGACAGCCCCCTCTTGCTGGAGTGAACTCTGGAGAGATGTCTTCTTTAAAGCCTGGGGAGAGGAGCTTCTCTCCCATTATCTCCTGATACCTGTGTATATTCGAGACCCTTCCTGCTTCCTTCTTTCCCTCTCCTTATTTTTCTTCTTTTTTCCCCTTTTTTCACTTTGTATTTATTTTACATATGTGTATTTTATTGTTGTAAAAGGACACATACGATGAAATCCAACTTCTTAACAAGTTTTGAAATGTCCAGGCAGTCCTGTTGACTACATGTACCTTGTTGTACAGCATGTGTCTAGAACTTTTCCATTTTGAAATAACACATTCTAACCATTGAACAGAGACTCCCCATGTCAACCTCCTGCCAGCTCTTGGAACCACCCTTCTACCCTCTGCTTCTAGGAGTTTTCTTTCAGTTTTTGACCTTATGTGACTGGCTTATATCGCTCTTACAAATGTCCTCCAAGTTCTTTCGTGTTGCTGCAAATGGCAGGATTTCCTTCTTTTTCATAGACTGAATGACATTCCACTGTATGTATACACAACATTTTCTTTATTAATTCATCTTCCCATGGACACTAGGCAGTTTTCCTATGTTGTGTATTGTGTATAATGCTGCCATGGACATGAGATTGTAGATATCTCTTGGACATTCTTGTTTTATCTCCTTTGTATATAAACCTAAATGAGTGATTGCTGGATTTTATGAGAGTTCTCTTAATAATTTTTAGGGGACCTCCATTCTGTTTTCCATAATGGCTACACGATTTTACATTACTACATGGTACAAAACAGGGTACAGAAGTTCCACTTCTTCACATCTTTCCCAGCATCCATTAATTTTCTTTCTTTTTTTTTTTTTTTTTTTTTTTTGCCGTACATGTGTCTCTCATTGTTGTGGGCTCTCCCGTTGTGGAGCTCAGGCTCCAAACACACAGGCTCAGCGGCCATGGCTCATGGGACAAGCTGCTCAGCGGCATGTGGGATCCTCCCAGACCTGGGCACGAACATGTGTCCCCTGCATCGGTGGGGGAATCTCAACCACTGTGCCACCAGGGAAGCCCTAATTATCTTTTTATAATACACATCCTAACAGGTGTGAGTGATATCTCCTTGTGGCTTGATTTCCATTTCCGTGATGCTTAGCGAGGTTGAGCAAATTTTCATATGTAGATTGACCACTTGTATGTCTTTATGGAGAAATGTCTAGTGAAGCTTTTTACCCATTTTTAAACTCAGTTATTTGCCCGCTGTTTTTCTGAAATTGACTTGTAGTAGTTTCTTATATATTCTGGATATTGGTCTCTTATTCAGATACAAGGTTTACACATTTTTCCTCCCATCCTATAGGTTGCCTTTTCATTCTGTTGATTGTTGAAGAGACTATCCTTTCTTCACTTGGTAATCTTAGAACCTTGGCAAAGATCAGTTGGCCATATATATGTGCGTTTATTTGGGGTCTCTCTATTATATTTCATTGGTCAATCTCACTGTCTTGATGCCAGTAGCAGACTGTTTTGACTACTCTGGCATTGTTATGTGTTTTGAGTTCAAGAGGTGTTAATCTCCATCATTGCTCTTTGCTCTCAAGATTCTTTTATCTACTTGGGGGTTTCCATATGTATTTTAGGATTCTGTCCACTTCTATAATAATGACATGGAATTTTGTGGGTTGTTGTGATATATGTGTACATCCCTTTATGTAGTATAGAAATTCCAACAGTATTTAATACTCCAGTCTATGAACATGGTATGTCATTCCAATTACTTGTCTCTTCCTTAATTTTTTTCAGTAATATCCTGTAGTTTTCAGTATACAAATTTTTCACCTCCTACGGGGCCTTTTCCACTGCCTTCCTCAGGTCTTCTAAAGTCAGGATTGAGAAGGATGGACTCATGGAGAGAGTGAAATCCCTCCCTCCCCCTGCACGTACTCTCTGGTTATATCTAATACAGGTGTACTGGGCCATGCCCTTCACCTCTGTCTACAAGTGGGCCCCTTGCTGGGAATTCCTCTTGGATCTGAGTGTTGACTGTACTATTTTAGTGTCCCCCAGGATTCTCCCAATGCCTGGCGTGGGTCCAAGAGCCCAAGATATACCTACATACGTATGATCAGGCCAGGCCATCAAATTTTCTGCAGTAAAGAATAACCATGGGAAGGGTGGCTGGTTGCCTCTTTCTCATCTTTGGATTTCTTAGAGCTGAGCTTTCCAGTGTGGTAGCCACTAACCAAATGTGTCTATTTATAATTAATTTAGTTCAAACAAGACTTAACTCATTCTATTAAAAAACGCAAAAAACACACAATTCCTTGGTCACACTAGCCATGTATGAAGTGTGTCTGTACCATCTGGAATTTCAGGTTGGTAAGGTTGACGGTGAAAGCTATAAATGGGTTTATAGAAGTGAGGGGTCGAAAGGTGATTTTCTCAGCATCTCTCCCTCATTTGAAATTTTCAACTGTGATCAATATCTTATTGAAGGACTCTGTCTGCACAGAGCACAGGGGAGGTCTGAGAACCTGGAGGGAAGACCAGGGTGATGCCTTGTGAGCCAGCAAGTCGAGTAGGAGAAATGGGTGGGTCAACTTGTATAATAACTTTATGCTCATGGTTGTGTTTGTACAGAATGGATCTTGGAGAGCATACATAGCACTGATGCTGATGACGATTCACATAGCGAACAACTCTCAGGTAGGATCTAAAGGGAGACAATTCCTAGAACACTAGGGTTCCACCCGGTTCTTTAGAAACTAAGGAAGGTGAATATGAAATCAGGAAGAAGGAAATATGTGTAGGATTCTGATTTGCTCTTTCCAAATTTTAATGATATAATAGAGTTATTGTGTCCATGTCCTTTGACTGTACTGTGCTTATAGTCATCTTTTCTTGCTTTGCCATTCAGAAATTTTCTTTCTCACAAGATTACTCTTTCATTGCTTTTTCACTGCCAAAGATGAAAGGTTCGTTTCTGTTTTGTACCTGCAGAGTATTTTGCACCAGGATTTTGGTTTCCTTTTCACATTCACGTATGATGGCCATATCCTAGTGGGAACAAAACTCTCATAGTCACTTGACACTAGAGAACAAGTTCTTACAGTGAGTGTCAGGTGGTGGATGAGACTTGAACTCTCTCCGTCAACACTTTCAGGACTTGTAGCTTCATGTTACTTTTGTCCTCACTGTTTATTCCTCATGGAATGCGCTCTCCCAGAGGTGTATGAGTCACAGAACACATACTTTGGGATCAATGCATGTGCTCAGTCTCCTCATTTCAGCCTCAGCACCTCCCAACGCTGATGTGCAGACATGCTTCCATTTGAGAGGGCTCCACGTCCAGCTGATCCTAAAGACCCTTCATGCCTGGCAGGAATTCTAGAGGACTCTGTGAAGTGGCTGCTGGGCTCGCTTCACACACTGGCTCTCACAGACCTGCTAACCTGGTCTCCTGGAATTCACCAGGCCCAGGAAAGAGACTCAGGCAGCAGGACCCAGGGTCACTGCTCTTCTTACAACACACTGCTCCATCCGGACAGCCCTGCCCCTGCTCCCCACACCCCAGTCCTGCCTACCCACTCACCTTACCTCAGGCCTGCCTTGGTCTTATCCTTCCCAGTTCTTCCAAGTCTGGGGTAAACCCTGGCAGGTGCTGTGTGTTTATGAGGCTTCCCCTGCTGTAGAACTTTTCTTTCAGTATTCCACACTAAGGGAATTAGGACAAGTTACTTTTAACACTAATATTGCTTTAATCCTCTCTAAGGGGCTAAGAGACTTACAGAGTTGTTTTGAAGTATCTAAGGTTAGCTCAGGCACAGGACCCTTACTTGTTTTGTGAAGTTGGTTGCATATCTAGGCTATTGTGGAGAATGCTGCAATGAACCTAAGTTCATCTCATTGTGATACTGATTTAATTTCCTTTGGATATATACCCAGAACTGTGATTGCTGAATCATATGATATTTCTGTTTATAAATTTATAAGGAACCCCCGTACTCTTTTTCATAAGAGCTGCACCATTTTACATTCACACCAGCAGTGTACAAAGTTTCCAATTCCCTACATCTTAGCCTTAAGCTGTTAATTTTTTTCTTTATAATACACAGCCTAGCAAGTGTGAGGTGTTCATTTGCATTGCCCTGATGATTAGTGAGGTTGTGAAATTTTTCCTATATTTGTTAGCCATTTGTATGTCTTTTTCAGGAAATATCTTATTTAAGTCTTTGCACATTTCTTAACCCATTTATTTACCCTTTTTAATTTTTTAACTTAGTTTTCATTTGATTTGTATTGTTTTTCTTATATGTTTTGGACATTTGCTCCTTTTCTATTATATGTTTATAATCTTTCTGTAAGTTATATTTTCATCCTATTGACTGTTGAAAAAACTATACTTTCCCTATTTGTTGTCTTAGAAGCTTGGTGAATTTCATTTGGCCATGTATCTATGAGTTTTCCTGGTGGTTATTTATTCTGGTCTTTAGGCCTATGTATCTGTTTCTATGTCCGTACTGTACAGTTTTGATTCCTGTGGCTTTGTAATGTGTTTTGATGTCAGGAAGTGGGAAGCCTCCATCTATGTTCTTTGGTCTCAGGATTGTTTTGTCTGTTTGGAGTCCTTAGTGATTCCATATGTATTTTAGGATCTTTTTTTTTTCTATTTCTTTGATAATGACATTGGGATTTTGATAGGTATTACAATGAATTTATATTTACCTTTGGGTAGTGTAGAAATGTCAACTATAATAAGTCTCCAGTCTATTAATATGATATGTCATTTCAATGATTTGTTCCTTGTTTAATTCTTTCAGCAGTGGTTTGTAGTTTTCAGTGTACAGGCCATTTACCTTCTGAGGGCATTTTGTCCCTTCCTTTCCTGGATTTTTCAGAGGCAGTGGTGAGAAGGATGGCCTCATGAAGTGAGTGAATGTCCCTCCCTCCCTTCTGCACCTGCTCGCTGATTATGTCTAGCACAGGTGCACTGGGCCATGCTCATTACCTCTCCCCTCAAGTGGAACACCTGTCGGGAATTCCTCTAGGATCTCGGTGTTGACATAACTGTTTCAGTGTCCCCAGGGTCTCATGAGTGCCTGGCAGGTATGCATGAGCCTAGGAAACACCTACAAATGAATCATCAAATCTGGCCAGCAAACTGCCTTGCAGAAGGTGTTGGGCTGCACCTCTCACGCCTGCAAGCCCTGTACTTGCTCAGCCTCAGGGCTAAGGAAAGAGCCCGGAGTCAGGGACAGAGACATTCATGGTTTAATAAATGGGAGATCTTTCACGTCAGAAGCAAAGTGGTCCTGGAGAGACATCCCACTGTAGATAGCCGATGGCAGGCAGAACGCAGCAGCAGCAGTAGCAGCATGCTTCTCTCTGGGCGGAATAGGCAGGCTACCAGTTAAAGGGGGAGTTGACAGCAGATGGGCTCATCGGTTACCAGGGAAACCAGCAGAGGGACGCATCCCTCTTACCCCTTGGGCTAAGTACTTCACGGGGCAGAGGTTTTACCTTCGTTAAACCATCAGCAAATAGTCATCTTTAATTGATACAACATACAGAAATGAATAAACAGGGGAGTGGTGGTAACATTCTCCATATATTATATATATATATATATACATATATATGGAGAGAGAGAGAGAGAGGGATGTGTATTACAGTGTGGTAGCCACTAGCTAGTTGTGCCTGTTATAATTTATTTAATTCAATCAATGATTATCTTAGTGTATTAAAATAAAACAAAATAAAATATCCAATTACTCAGTCACATTAGTCACATTTTAAATGTATCCATAAGACTGGTAAATTCATGTTCGTGTTTCTACAGAATCGACTTTGGATAGCATTTGTGGCCGTGATAAGGAAAAGGATACAGGTAGGAACAACACTTACGTAGGATCTAATGGCAGAGGGTTCCTGGAACTTTAGGGTTATATCTCCTGCTTTGGAGACTGAGGAAGGTGGATATGAAATCAGAAAGAAGAATGAAATATGTGTAGAGTTCTGACTTGTTTTTTTCACATTTTAATGATACAACAGAGAGAAATTGTGTCCTTAGACGTGACTGTGCTCTATAATCACCTTTTCTTGATTTGCTCATCAAAACTGATCTTTTGCACATGAGCTGCTCTTTCTTGTGCTTGTCACTGCCTAATATGGAAGTTTGTTTTCTGGTTAGCACATCTAGGATATTGTGCACAGGAGAGTTTGTTTTCTTTTGCATATTGACCTATGATGGACAGAACCTGTGCGTCAAAACTCTCATGGGCCCTTGAAACTTGAGACCAAGTTCTTCTAGAAAGGGTGAGGTGGTGGATGAGAAGTGAACTGTCTCCCTCTGCACTTTCAGGACTTGTGGCTTCACCTCATGTTTTGTCCTCACTGTTTGTTCCTCTTGTAAAGGACAGTCCCAGAGATGGATGAGTCACAGAACACGTCCTCTGGGATCACTGCATGTGCTCAGTCTCCTTGACCTCATCTCAGCCTCTGCACTTCCCCAAGGCTGATGTGCTGACATGCTTCCATTTGAGAGGGGTCCACGTCCAGCTGCCCCTAGAGACCCTCAATGGGCGGCAGAAATTCTAGAGGGCTGTGTGAAGGGGCTGCTGGGCATCTTGACACACTTGCTTTCACAGCCCTGCTGACCTGGTCTCCTGGAGTTGACCAGGCCCAGGACAGAGACTCAGGGCAGCACGACGCAGGGTCACTGCTCTCCTTACAACACATTTCTCCGTCCAGACAGCCCTGCCCCTGCTCCCCACACCCCAGTCCTGCCTACCCTCTGACCTTTCCTCAGGCCTGCCTTGCTCTTATCCTTCCCAGTTCTTCCAAGGCTGGGGTAAAGCCTGGCCGGTGCTGTGTCTTTATGAGGATTCCCCTGCTGTAGAACTTTTGTTTCAGTATTCCAGACTAAGGGAATTGGGACAAGTTACTTATAACTCAAATATTGTTTTCATCCCCTCTAAGGGGCTAAGAGACTTACGGAGTTTTTTTGAAGTGCCTAAGGTTAGCTCAGGCACAGGACCCTTACTTGTTTTCTGAACGTGGTTGCATGTTCTTCCTTCAACACAGCTGTTGCCCAGATTTGGTTAATATTTCTTTTCCTCAGAAGGAGATGGTGCAGAGATAAATGTTCTAAGATCTGGACCTCCTGAGTGGAAAACCCAATCTGAGATCCCAGTGGTGGGTCCCAATGTGGGTGGTCTGGATCCCTGACCTGCACTTACCACTCAGCCAAGTGATCCTCAGTCATGGAGCAAGGGAGTCCCTGCATCCGTATCCTTGGCTGGAAGTCCTAGCATCTCCAAAGGTCCAGTCCTTGCCCATCAGGTGGCCTTAGTGGTCACAGAATCCAGGGCAGCTATGGGTGGACTTATCAGTTGACTTTGGCACAGTCATTAATGTGAAATTCACCTCAGGACCTGCATTCTCCTGGTCAGCTCCCAGATTCTGAGAGGTGTGAGACCCCATGTATACAGTACAGGTCATATCTGTCAGTGCTGGTGTCTTTGCTTAAACAAGGCCAAAAGCAGATAAGAATCAGGGAGCTATTTTATTGTATTGGATAACATTACCATAAGCCTTAGAATTGGTCAATTCCTGTAGCCCACACCCAAGGACTCAAAGTGGAACCTGACTGTTAGACTGTACACTTCTCCTGCACAGCTGGGTTAGAGACAGGCTGTGCTCAGTCTGGGCTCCTTCTTCATAACGAAGTGTCCCACTTATGGAACAGCTCCCTAGAGTATGGACAGCCGCTGACTCAGTGGGCATACTTACATTATACAGAAACCAAAGACTGGGAGAAAAATATGATACGATTGATAGTGGCTGTATCTAATGGGTAGGACTTCAGTTTTGTCAAATCTTGTGTATTTGATTTTCTTTAAGACAAGTGATTAGTGAATAAAATAGCATATTTTGTCTAGGATGGAATTCAGTCCTTTAAGGAGGTTGCTGTTAATCAAGTATAAAATATTATACAACAGAAGACATGATAAATGCAGTAGCTGGCATTGTGGATGCTGGAGAAAGAGTGATCTGGGAAAAATCAAGAGACAGTGGCAATTTAGCAGAAGCTCAAAAGAGGCAGGAGGGGTCATTGGTCTCTGTCATTGAAACACAGCATTCATTTAAGTGTTTACCATTATTAGATCGATCCTTCCCTTCTGATTAGGCTCCCCTTAGCTAAGAAGCCAAAGCTCTGTTTTCATTTCCTTCCTCTTGTCCTTTGCCTTCCTTCTTCCCCAAAGAGGAAGGCCCAACACCAGCTCAGCCCACACTTACTAACCTCCCACATCCATAGACACCCCCCATGTCCTCATCGAGAAGAAAGCCACTGAGTAATTCCTGAGCAGCATCACCAGTGTCCTGACAATTACTCTGTGTCCCTCCAGCTCTCCCTCAGGATGTGGCGGTTGACCTGCACCATGATAGGACAGAAGAAAAGCCTCCGTGGGTCCCCAAGGTAAGCTGGATTTTTTCTGGTCTGAGATAGAAATATTGCTTTATTTCTCTTTCAATAGAATTAAGTTATGAATATTTGAGGGTATTCCTTCCAGATATATACAACTCCCTTGGTTGGGAGAATGTGGAGTGAGAGTCTATTACCAACTCATGGTTCCTAATTCCACAGGACATTAAAATTGACAGCATCCATTACAGCCTGTAGAGTATGGATCTCTCTCTCCTGCAGCGATTTTTCCTCTAGGAAAAGAATTCTGTAATTTGCAACCTAAATGGACTTGGAAGTTCCATCCTCCCAGCAAAGTTCTTGCCTTTCTGCCTGAGTAGGTTTGCTCTGGTAACCCTTGCTGGATTCCCTGGACCACTGTTTCTTATGAGGTTTTCTACTGTCAGCAAATGAACAAAAGACCTGAGCATCACTGTGACCTTATCCTCATAGTGTTTTCTCTTCTGTATTTGCAGGTGGCCTTCCCAGAACGTGAAAACGGTATGTATTGTGGAATCAGTCACTTGGGGAGGAAGAACTTTGAAGATGAGAAAGTGGGACATTCTTGCTGGTTTTCGTGTAGAGGGCAAACTGATTCCAAATTTGTGCTGGGAATGAGAGTAGGGGTCCTGGTGATAGAAAGAGATTTACAAGTAATGTGACCAATTACTATAGTCCCAGGAAGAAGCTGTATTACGGTTAGGTGGTGTAGGTTTGTGTGCATGAGACTGGGTGTGTCTGTATGTGAAATGAGTGGGATGATTCTGTGTGTGTATGTGAACTTTTTGTGTTGTGTTTCCCTTGATTTATGTTCCCCTAAACATCACTGTTACTGGGGCCAACTTTCTAAAAAATATTCCCATCACCACTGCATCATGAATGGGTATGGATATAAAAATAAATATACTGTACACTTTCAGTGTGTGCATTGATTTTATACCAAGTGAGCCTCATTTAACCTGGAAAACAAATCCTATCACCACCCAAGCAAATGTTTACTGGATTTTTTTTCTTTTGGCTGTGTTGGCTCTTCGTTGCAGTGCGCGGGCTTCTCATTTCGGTGGCTTCTCTTGTTCCAGAGCACGGGCTCTATGTGCATGGGCTTCAATAGTTGTGGCACTTGGGCTCAGTAGTTGTGACTTGCAGGCTCTAGAGCACAGGCTTTGTAGTTGTGGTGCACGGACTTAGTTGCTCCATGGCTGGATTCTTAATGAACAAAACTGGGTTTCAGCATGCCTACTACTGGTTCAATTACAACTTCATTTAATAAGAAATCTCATCTCTTAGTAGGTCTCATAGCATTCTGAATGGTTATGATGCATCTCTCTGCCACTTCCCTCTTTCTAACTGTTTCCTATTAGAGCCTCGGGATGAGTCCTTCCCCCTTACCTGAAGCACCTAGTGCTAGGCAGGCCTCCTTCCTTTTGCAGGGAGCCCATGCTTGTACCCACATGCCACAGCCATTTCTGAAGGAGTCCGAGAAAGAAGGAGCCTCCAGGAGTAGATGGAGGAAATTCACTCCACCTTTCTCCTTTGAGGCTAATATTCACTATCGGATTCTGTGCTAAGGAAACGAAATGTCCTTCTCCTGTGGAAAGTCTGTCTTCCATCACTTGTGCCGGCTGTGTTTCTGTGTGCTGGGCAAGGAACACTGCATAAGGTGAAGAGAAACCCCAGAGATCTACCCCACGTATTGAGCTCAGGGTAGGCACTGGCTCTCTCTGTCCTGTCCATAATCCATCATTCATCGTGGTTGTGACTCTTGGACAGTCACTTTTCTCTCTAAATTTCCACACCCTCCACCATAACATAAGGGTTACAACCCCCACTTTGCCCTCCCCTTCACCCCCAACAGGGCTAGGTGTCAGACATGATCATGGATATTCTCCATGAGCTGTAAAGCATTGTTCCCATGAAAAAGCTGAAGAGTAAACTTGAATCCCTCCTTTACTTGTTGCCGTCAAATCCATCCTCTCCTTTCAACAGCTATGAAATATCCAGCTTATTCTTGCCATCATTCAGGATTGAACACTTATAGAGCTTTTTGAAGCACCGGTCCTTTATTTTTCAAACATTTTACCTATATTCAATCATTTTTGGCCCCATGACATAATGCTAAAAGTAGGCCATATTAGCATTCCTACATCTCAGAACAGGGAACTGAGGCAAAGAGGGATCTATATATCTTTCCCAAGTACATGCTTCTTCTAAACGGGATTTGAATCCAGTCCATCAGTCATTGTCCCAATGGTTTGCTGAGTTTCTAGACATTCTCAGTTAAATAAAGATATTTGCCCACAAAACCTGTCTGTTGGGTGTTTTCACTGCATAGCAAACTGCAAGATCTTCCTAAGTCCAACTTTGATTCAGGAGGCTCTGCTGGGCAGCTGGTGAGGAAAGGGACCAAAGGATTGAACTGTAAATAAATTATTGGTAATTTCCCCATGGTCTTCTGCCAGCATGATGTCAATAGTTGTCTCTATTGTAATGCATTTCCCAGGATGCTGCTCCCAGAATGCGAGAAGAAGAAACACTCATCAGAGGTCAAGAATATCAATCCCAGGCTGGCTGAAAAAGATCCGCATCTGGCCACATTTTAGGGTGCACGCTATAAATGACCCAGCTGAAGGTACTGTGGAAAATTTTTCATTAGGTTCTCTCAAGAGTAATTATTCTAGTTTATTCAGTGCCTCATATTTAAGAAATAGCTATGAAATATTAAGCAGTATTCTTCTTTTATTCCATGTGTTCAAATTGAAACTTACTAAGCCAGCTGGTACTGTTTTAACCATGGAAGTAAACATACATTTAAAATTCAAAATTTGGTTCATGTTTAAGAGGGAAGATGGTCTCTAGTTATGGTTTAGACATTAGCTGATTTTTGAACGTTAGCAACAACACATCCCTCCCTGAAACCATGTTTTGAGATTTCTTTAAATTATTAGACATTATTTAGAACAGGATTATACTGACATAAAAGTTGTACATCCATACAGAAAATTCCTGTATCCTATCACTCCAGTTTCAGCTATTAATAATATATAGCATAGGTGAAGTACATTTGTTACAATTAGTGAAACAATGTAAGTATATTTTTACTAATTAAAAGTCCATAGTTCACCTAAGAGTCACACCTTGTGTTGTTATATTCAATGATATTTGAAATATGTACAGTATTATTTGTCACCATTATGGTGCCATAGAGAAATGCGTACACTAATGTTCATAGTAGCATTATTCTTAGTAGCCAATAGATAGAAACAATCCAAAGTCCATGAGGTGATGAATGGATAAATAAAATGTGATATCTACACAGAATGGAATAATTTTCAACCATAAAAAGGAATTACAGTTTGACTTATTCTACAAAATGAATGATCCAAATAATATAAAAATTATATTATTGTTAGTGAAATAAGGCAGGCGCAGAAAGACAAATATTATATGATTCCACTTGTATGAGGTACCTAGTGTAGGCAAACTCACAGACACCGGAAGTAGAAATGACCAAGGTCAGGAGGCAGGAGTAAGGTGGATTATGATTTAATGGGTACAGAGGTTACGTTGAAATGATGCAAAAGATTAAGATGTAGATTGTGTTGATGGGTACACAGCATTGTGAAAGTTAGAAATGCTAGTGAACTGTATACTTCAAAATTAGGAAAAGCATAAATATGTATATTTCATCACAATAAAATAAGTCAACAATCCAACAGAATGGACGATGAATGAAGGAGCAACATATTTGATTAGAAGGAAGCTGAAAGAGTCTTGTAACATTTCAAGAAGAAGGGGGATTTGGAGGGACTTTCAAATGGGCAGAGGGGCCGTGGGACTCTATACTGAAACATAGTGCAATGTTAGTGTTCAAGCTTTTTCAGACTGACACTTTCAAATTGATTAGGTTCCCTACAGCTAGAAAGCTAAAGGTTCTCTTCCTCATTTCTGAAATGTTCCTCCCCTTTGCCTTCCTCCACCCACCAGGGAGGTTTGTCCAACAGCACCTCAGTCCACACTCAGTAACCACCTGCATCCATACACTCCCACCCTGTGTCCACATTAACGAGGCTCTCTGAGTAATTCCTGAGCAGCATCACCAGTGTCCTGACACTTACTCTGTGTCCTCCTAGAGCCCCATGAGGACCGTTTGGAGGAACTGCCCTATGTGAGGGCAGTTGAAGAGGCTCCTTCTACCTCCAGGGTAAGCTCCCCTTATTTATCAGAGATTAAAAGTTTGCTTCATTTCTTTCTTTTCCAATTGATTTCAGATCTGAAGATCTACAATGTTCAAGACAGCTGATGTATACAATTTTGCTTGGTTGGATGCATGCTGATTTGAAGCTCTTTCCCAACAGATAACTTATTCAAAAGGCCATTTAAAAAATGGCAACATCAGTTAGAAACTGTAGGGTCAGACACACTTTCCTCAGCAGAAAATTTCCCTCCTTGAAATAGACTTTTGTATTTGCTCCTCAAAGTGGACCTGAGAGGTCTTCCAGGCAAAGATCGAGCCTTTACCACAGCTGTCTTCTCTGGTTTCTTTTGGGGCCATTGACTCAACAACAGTTTCCCATTTGCTTTTCTGAGGACAAAAGAAGAGATGAAATACCTGTGTCCACAGAGCACATGATGCTGAGATCCTTACACTGTTTTCTCTTCTCTAATCACAGGTGGATTGGACAGCAAACAAAAACGGTATGTATTCAGAGATCACCCCTGTGCTGAGGAACAACCTAGATGATGAAGAAGGTGGGACTCTCTTGCTGGCTTTGCTTGGAGAGACACCCTGATTCAGGGTCCCTACAGGGATGAGGGCTGGGGGTGTAGAGCTAGAGACTGATTTCCCAGTAAAGAGCCATGCCCAAGTTCTATGGTCCTGGAAGTAACTGCATCATTTAGATGATGTGGGTTTGTGTGTATCAGGGTTGGGGTGGGGTCCATGTGTGAGCCTATGTGCTGTGATTGTAAACCTGCATGCGTGATCATGTGTGTGTTTCCTCATGAGATATTTCCCTCTTACACAGCACAATTCACCTGGCAACAAACCTCATCACCACTGCACACTGTCTGTACACTACCTTGTTCTTCCCTCAACACAGCTGTTGCCCAGATTTGGTTAATATTCCTTTTCCTCAGAAGGAGATGGTGCAGAGATAAATGTTCTCAGCTCTTGACCTCCTAAGTGGAAAAGCCAAACTGAGAACCCAGGGGTGGGTCCCAATGTGGGTGCTCTGGATCCCTGACCTGCACTTACCACTCAGCCAAGGGATCCTCAGTCATGGAGCAAGGGAGTCCCTGCATCCGTATCCTTGGCTGGAAGTCCTAGCATCTCCAAAGGTCCAGACCTTGCCCATCAGGTGGCCTTAGTGGTCACAGAATCCAGGGCAGCTATGGGTGGACTTATCAGTTGACTTTGGCACAGTCATTAATGTGAAATTCACCTCAGGACCTGCATTCTCCTGGTCAGCTCCCAGATTCTGAGAGGTGTGAGACCCCATGTATACAGTACAGGTCATATCTGTCAGTGCTGGTGTCTTTGCTTAAACAAGGCCAAAAGCAGATAAGAATCAGGGAGCTATTTTATTGTATTGGATAACATTACCATAAGCCTTAGAATTGGTCAATTCCTGTAGCCCACACCCAAGGACTCAAAGTGGAACCTGACTGTTAGACTGTACACTTCTCCTGCACAGCTGGGTTAGAGACAGGCTGTGCTCAGTCTGGGCTCCTTCTTCATAACGAAGTGTCCCACTTATGGAACAGCTCCCTAGAGTATGGACAGCCGCTGACTCAGTGGGCATACTTACATTATACAGAAACCAAAGACTGGGAGAAAAATATGATACGATTGATAGTGGCTGTATCTAAAGGGTAGGACTTCAGTTTTGTCAAACCGTGTGTATTTGATTTTCTTTAAGACAAGTGATTAGTGAATAAAATAGCATATTTTGTCTAGGATGGAATTCAGTCCTTTAAGGAGGTTGCTGTTAATCAAGTTATAAAATATTATACAACAGAAGACATGATAAATGCAGTAGCTGGCATTGTGGATGCTGGAGAAAGAGTGATCTGGGAAAAATCAAGAGACAGTGGCAATTTAGCAGAAGCTCAAAAGAGGCAGGAGGGGTCATTGGTCTCTGTCATTGAAACACAGCATTCATTTAAGTGTTTACCGTTTTTTAGATCGATCCTTCCCTTCTGATTAGGCTCCCCTTAGCTAAGAAGCCAAAGCTCTGTTTTCATTTCCTTCCTCTTGTCCTTTGCCTTCCTTCTTCCCCAAAGAGGAAGGCCCAACACCAGCTCAGCCCACACTTACTAACCTCCCACATCCATAGACACCCCCCATGTCCTCATCGAGAAGAAAGCCACTGAGTAATTCCTGAGCAGCATCACCAGTGTCCTGACAATTACTCTGTGTCCCTCCAGCTCTCCCTCAGGATGTGGCGGTTGACCTGCACCATGATAGGACAGAAGAAAAGCCTCCGTGGGTCCCCAAGGTAAGCTGGATTTTTTCTGGTCTGAGATAGAAATATTGCTTTATTTCTCTTTCAATAGAATTAAGTTATGAATATTTGAGGGTATTCCTTCCAGATATATACAACTCCCTTGGTTGGGAGAATGTGGAGTGAGAGTCTATTACCAACTCATGGTTCCTAATTCCACAGGACATTAAAATTGACAGCATCCATTACAGCCTGTAGAGTATGGATCTCTCTCTCCTGCAGCGATTTTTCCTCTAGGAAAAGAATTCTGTAATTTGCAACCTAAATGGACTTGGAAGTTCCATCCTCCCAGCAAAGTTCTTGCCTTTCTGCCTGAGTAGGTTTGCTCTGGTAACCCTTGCTGGATTCCCTGGACCACTGTTTCTTATGAGGTTTTCTACTGTCAGCAAATGAACAAAAGACCTGAGCATCACTGTGACCTTATCCTCATAGTGTTTTCTCTTCTGTATTTGCAGGTGGCCTTCCCAGAACGTGAAAACGGTATGTATTGTGGAATCAGTCACTTGGGGAGGAAGAACTTTGAAGATGAGAAAGTGGGACATTCTTGCTGGTTTTCGTGTAGAGGGCAAACTGATTCCAAATTTGTGCTGGGAATGAGAGTAGGGGTCCTGGTGATAGAAAGAGATTTACAAGTAATGTGACCAATTACTATAGTCCCAGGAAGAAGCTGTATTACGGTTAGGTGGTGTAGGTTTGTGTGCATGAGACTGGGTGTGTCTGTATGTGAAATGAGTGGGATGATTCTGTGTGTGTATGTGAACTTTTTGTGTTGTGTTTCCCTTGATTTATGTTCCCCTAAACATCACTGTTACTGGGGCCAACTTTCTAAAAAATATTCCCATCACCACTGCATCATGAATGGGTATGGATATAAAAATAAATATACTGTACACTTTCAGTGTGTGCATTGATTTTATACCAAGTGAGCCTCATTTAACCTGGAAAACAAATCCTATCACCACCCAAGCAAATGTTTACTGGATTTTTTTTCTTTTGGCTGTGTTGGCTCTTCGTTGCAGTGCGCGGGCTTCTCATTTCGGTGGCTTCTCTTGTTCCAGAGCACGGGCTCTATGTGCATGGGCTTCAATAGTTGTGGCACTTGGGCTCAGTAGTTGTGACTTGCAGGCTCTAGAGCACAGGCTTTGTAGTTGTGGTGCACGGACTTAGTTGCTCCATGGCTGGATTCTTAATGAACAAAACTGGGTTTCAGCATGCCTACTACTGGTTCAATTACAACTTCATTTAATAAGAAATCTCATCTCTTAGTAGGTCTCATAGCATTCTGAATGGTTATGATGCATCTCTCTGCCACTTCCCTCTTTCTAACTGTTTCCTATTAGAGCCTCGGGATGAGTCCTTCCCCCTTACCTGAAGCACCTAGTGCTAGGCAGGCCTCCTTCCTTTTGCAGGGAGCCCATGCTTGTACCCACATGCCACAGCCATTTCTGAAGGAGTCCGAGAAAGAAGGAGCCTCCAGGAGTAGATGGAGGAAATTCACTCCACCTTTCTCCTTTGAGGCTAATATTCACTATCGGATTCTGTGCTAAGGAAACGAAATGTCCTTCTCCTGTGGAAAGTCTGTCTTCCATCACTTGTGCCGGCTGTGTTTCTGTGTGCTGGGCAAGGAACACTGCATAAGGTGAAGAGAAACCCCAGAGATCTACCCCACGTATTGAGCTCAGGGTAGGCACTGGCTCTCTCTGTCCTGTCCATAATCCATCATTCATCGTGGTTGTGACTCTTGGACAGTCACTTTTCTCTCTAAATTTCCACACCCTCCACCATAACATAAGGGTTACAACCCCCACTTTGCCCTCCCCTTCACCCCCAACAGGGCTAGGTGTCAGACATGATCATGGATATTCTCCATGAGCTGTAAAGCATTGTTCCCATGAAAAAGCTGAAGAGTAAACTTGAATCCCTCCTTTACTTGTTGCCGTCAAATCCATCCTCTCCTTTCAACAGCTATGAAATATCCAGCTTATTCTTGCCATCATTCAGGATTGAACACTTATAGAGCTTTTTGAAGCACCGGTCCTTTATTTTTCAAACATTTTACCTATATTCAATCATTTTTGGCCCCATGACATAATGCTAAAAGTAGGCCATATTAGCATTCCTACATCTCAGAACAGGGAACTGAGGCAAAGAGGGATCTATATATCTTTCCCAAGTACATGCTTCTTCTAAACGGGATTTGAATCCAGTCCATCAGTCATTGTCCCAATGGTTTGCTGAGTTTCTAGACATTCTCAGTTAAATAAAGATATTTGCCCACAAAACCTGTCTGTTGGGTGTTTTCACTGCATAGCAAACTGCAAGATCTTCCTAAGTCCAACTTTGATTCAGGAGGCTCTGCTGGGCAGCTGGTGAGGAAAGGGACCAAAGGATTGAACTGTAAATAAATTATTGGTAATTTCCCCATGGTCTTCTGCCAGCATGATGTCAATAGTTGTCTCTATTGTAATGCATTTCCCAGGATGCTGCTCCCAGAATGCGAGAAGAAGAAACACTCATCAGAGGTCAAGAATATCAATCCCAGGCTGGCTGAAAAAGATCCGCATCTGGCCACATTTTAGGGTGCACGCTATAAATGACCCAGCTGAAGGTACTGTGGAAAATTTTTCATTAGGTTCTCTCAAGAGTAATTATTCTAGTTTATTCAGTGCCTCATATTTAAGAAATAGCTATGAAATATTAAGCAGTATTCTTCTTTTATTCCATGTGTTCAAATTGAAACTTACTAAGCCAGCTGGTACTGTTTTAACCATGGAAGTAAACATACATTTAAAATTCAAAATTTGGTTCATGTTTAAGAGGGAAGATGGTCTCTAGTTATGGTTTAGACATTAGCTGATTTTTGAACGTTAGCAACAACACATCCCTCCCTGAAACCATGTTTTGAGATTTCTTTAAATTATTAGACATTATTTAGAACAGGATTATACTGACATAAAAGTTGTACATCCATACAGAAAATTCCTGTATCCTATCACTCCAGTTTCAGCTATTAATAATATATAGCATAGGTGAAGTACATTTGTTACAATTAGTGAAACAATGTAAGTATATTTTTACTAATTAAAAGTCCATAGTTCACCTAAGAGTCACACCTTGTGTTGTTATATTCAATGATATTTGAAATATGTACAGTATTATTTGTCACCATTATGGTGCCATAGAGAAATGCGTACACTAATGTTCATAGTAGCATTATTCTTAGTAGCCAATAGATAGAAACAATCCAAAGTCCATGAGGTGATGAATGGATAAATAAAATGTGATATCTACACAGAATGGAATAATTTTCAACCATAAAAAGGAATTACAGTTTGACTTATTCTACAAAATGAATGATCCAAATAATATAAAAATTATATTATTGTTAGTGAAATAAGGCAGGCGCAGAAAGACAAATATTATATGATTCCACTTGTATGAGGTACCTAGTGTAGGCAAACTCACAGACACCGGAAGTAGAAATGACCAAGGTCAGGAGGCAGGAGTAAGGTGGATTATGATTTAATGGGTACAGAGGTTACGTTGAAATGATGCAAAAGATTAAGATGTAGATTGTGTTGATGGGTACACAGCATTGTGAAAGTTAGAAATGCTAGTGAACTGTATACTTCAAAATTAGGAAAAGCATAAATATGTATATTTCATCACAATAAAATAAGTCAACAATCCAACAGAATGGACGATGAATGAAGGAGCAACATATTTGATTAGAAGGAAGCTGAAAGAGTCTTGTAACATTTCAAGAAGAAGGGGGATTTGGAGGGACTTTCAAATGGGCAGAGGGGCCGTGGGACTCTATACTGAAACATAGTGCAATGTTAGTGTTCAAGCTTTTTCAGACTGACACTTTCAAATTGATTAGGTTCCCTACAGCTAGAAAGCTAAAGGTTCTCTTCCTCATTTCTGAAATGTTCCTCCCCTTTGCCTTCCTCCACCCACCAGGGAGGTTTGTCCAACAGCACCTCAGTCCACACTCAGTAACCACCTGCATCCATACACTCCCACCCTGTGTCCACATTAACGAGGCTCTCTGAGTAATTCCTGAGCAGCATCACCAGTGTCCTGACACTTACTCTGTGTCCTCCTAGAGCCCCATGAGGACCGTTTGGAGGAACTGCCCTATGTGAGGGCAGTTGAAGAGGCTCCTTCTACCTCCAGGGTAAGCTCCCCTTATTTATCAGAGATTAAAAGTTTGCTTCATTTCTTTCTTTTCCAATTGATTTCAGATCTGAAGATCTACAATGTTCAAGACAGCTGATGTATACAATTTTGCTTGGTTGGATGCATGCTGATTGAAGCTCTTTCCCAACAGATAACTTATTCAAAAGGCCATTTAAAAAATGGCAACATCAGTTAGAAACTGTAGAGTCAGACACACTTTCCTCAGCAGAAAATTTCCCTCCTTGAAATAGACTTTTGTATTTGCTCCTCAAAGTGGACCTGAGAGATCTTCCAGGCAAAGATCGAGCCTTTACCACAGCTTTCTTCTCTGGTTTCTTTTGGGGCCATTGACTCAACAACAGTTTCCCATTTGCTTTTCTGAGGACAAAAGAAGAGATGAAATACCTGTGTCCACAGAGCACATGATGCTGAGATCCTTACACTGTTTTCTCTTCTCTAATCACAGGTGGATTGGACAGCAAACAAAAACGGTATGTATTCAGAGATCACCCCTGTGCTGAGGAACAACCTAGATGATGAAGAAGGTGGGACTCTCTTGCTGGCTTTGCTTGGAGAGACACCCTGATTCAGGGTCCCTACAGGGATGAGGGCTGGGGGTGTAGAGCTAGAGACTGATTTCCCAGTAAAGAGCCATGCCCAAGTTCTATGGTCCTGGAAGTAACTGCATCATTTAGATGATGTGGGTTTGTGTGTATCAGGGTTGGGGTGGGGACCATGTGTGAGCCTATGTGCTGTGATTGTAAACCTGCATGCGTGATCATGTGTGTGTTTCCTCATGAGATATTTCCCTCTTACACAGCACAATTCACCTGGCAACAAACCTCATCACCACTGCACACTGTCTGTACACTACCTTGTTCTTCCCTCAACACAGCTGTTGCCCAGATTTGGTTAATATTCCTTTTCCTCAGAAGGAGATGGTGCAGAGATAAATGTTCTCAGCTCTTGACCTCCTAAGTGGAAAAGCCAAACTGAGAACCCAGGGGTGGGTCCCAATGTGGGTGCTCTGGATCCCTGACCTGCACTTACCACTCAGCCAAGGGATCCTCAGTCATGGAGCAAGGGAGTCTCTGCATCCGTATCCTTGGCTGGAAGTCCTAGCATCTCCAAAGGTCCAGACCTTGCCCATCAGGTGGCCTTAGTGGTCACAGAATCCAGGGCAGCTATGGGTGGACTTATCAGTTGACTTTGGCACAGTCATTAATGTGAAATTCACCTCAGGACCTGCATTCTCCTGGTCAGCTCCCAGATTCTGAGAGGTGTGAGACCCCATGTATACAGTACAGGTCATATCTGTCAGTGCTGGTGTCATTGCTTAAACAAGGCCAAAAGCAGATAAGAATCAGGGAGCTATTTTATTGTATTGGATAACATTACCATAAGCCTTAGAATTGGTCAATTCCTGTAGCCCACACCCAAGGACTCAAAGTGGAACCTGACTGTTAGGCTGTACACTTCTCCTGCACAGCTGGGTTAGAGACAGGCTGTACTCAGTCTGGGCTCCCTCCTCATAACGAAGTGTCCCACTTATGGAACAGCTCCCTAGAGTATGGACAACCCCTGTCACAGTGGGCATACGTATATTTTATAGACAACAAAGACTGGGAGTAAAATATGATACGATTGATAGTGGTGGTATCTAAATGGTAGGATTTCAGTTTTGTCAAATCTTGTGTATTTGATTTTCTTTAAGACAAGTGATTCGTGAATAAATATAGCATATTTTGTCTAGGACTGAATTCAGTCCTTTAATGGAGGTTGCTGTTAATCAGGTATAAAATATCATACAACAGAAGACATGATAAATGCAGTAGTTGGCATTGTGGATGCTGGGGAAAGAGTGATCTGGAAAAAATCAAGAGACAGTGGCAATTTAGCAGAAACTCAAAAGAGGCAGGATGGGTCATGGGTCTGTGTCATTGAAACAGAGCATGCATTTTAGTGTTTACCATTTTTTAGATCGACCCTTCCCTTCTGATGAGGCTCCCCTTAGCTAGAAAGCCAAAGCTCTGTTTTCATTTCCTTCCTCTTGTCCTTTGCCTTCCTTCATCCGCCAAAGAGGATGGCCCAACACCAGCTCAGCCCACACTTACTAACCTCCCACATCCATACACACCACCCCATGTCCTCATCGAGAAGAAAGCCCCTGAGTATTTCCTGAGCAGCTTTACCAGTGTCCTAATTGTTACTCTGTGTCCCTCCAGCTCTCCCTGAGGATGTGGCTCATGACCTGCACCGTGATAGGACAGAAGAAAAGCCTCCGTGGATCCCCAAGGTAAGCTGGATTTTTTCTGGTCTGAGATAGAAATATTGCTTTATTTCTCTTTGAATAGAATTAAGTTATGAATATTTGAGGGTATTCCTTCCAGATATATACAACTCGCTTGGTTGGGAGATTGTGGAGTGAGAGTCTATTACCAACTCATGGTGCCTGATTCCACAGGACATTAAAATTGACAGCATCCATTACAGCCTGTAGAGTACGGAGCTCTCTCTTCTGCAGCGATTTTTCCTGTAGGAAAAGAACTCTGTAATTTCCAACCTAAATGGACTTGGAAGTTCCATCCTCCCAGCAAAGTTCTTGCCTTTCAGCCTGAGTAGGTTTGCTCTGATAACCCTTGCTGGGTTCCCTGGACCACTGTTTCTTATGAGGTTTTCTGCTGTCAGCAAATGAACAAAAGACCTGAGCATTACTGTGATCTTATCCTCATAGTGTTTTCTCTTCTGTAATTGCAGGTGGCCTTCACAGAACGTGAAAACGGTATGCATTCTGGAATCAGTCACTTGGGGAGGAAGAACTTTGAAGATGAGAAAGTGGGACATTCTTGCTGGTTTTAGTGTAGAGGGCAAATTGATTCCAAATTTGCGCTGGGAATGAGAGTAGGGGTCCTGGTGATAGAAAGTGATTTACAAGTAATGTGACCAATTGCTATAGTCCCAGGAAGAAGCTGTATTACGGTTAGGTGGTGTATGTTTGTATGCATGAGACTGGGTGTGTCTGTATGTGAAATGAGTGGTATGATTCTGTGTGTGTATGTGAACTTTTTGTGTTGTGTTTCCCTTGATTTATGTTCCCCTAAACATCATTGTTACTGGTGCCAACTTTCTAGAAAATATTCCCATCACCACTGCATCATGAATGGGTATGGATATAAAAGTAAATAAACTGTACACTTTCGGTGTGTGCATTGATTTTATACCAAGTGAGCCTCATATAACCTGGAAAACATATCCTATCACCACCCAGGCAAATGTTTACTGGATTCTTTTTTTTTTTTTTTTTTTTTTTGGCTGTGTTGGGTGTTCGTTGCTGTGCACGGGCTTCACATTTCGGTGGCTTGTGTTGTTCCAGAGCACGGGCTCTAGGTGCATGGGCTTCAATAGTTGTGGCACGTGGGCTCAGTAGTTGTGACTTGCGGGCTTAGAGCCCAGTCTTAGTAGTTGTGGTGCACGGGCTTAGTTGCTCTATGGCTGGATTCTTTTTTTTTTTATTTGTGAGAGTATATTAATAATTTTTATTGATTACTTCTTTTTTTTCCTTTTCGGCTCAAAGATAATTTTTTTTATTAGTTTCTGCTTTATAACAAAGTGAATCAGTTATACATTTACATCTGTTCCCACATCCCTTCCCTCATGCATCTCCCTCCCTCCCACCCTCCCCATCCCTCCCCTCAGGCGGTCACAAAGCACCGAGCTTATGTCCCTGTGCTCTCCGGCTGGTTCCCACTATCTATCTACCTTACATTTGGTAGTGTATATATGTCCATGCTTCTCTTTCACTTTGTCACAGCTTACCCTTCCTCCTCCTCATATCCTCAAGTCCATTCTGAAGTAGGTCTCTGTCTTTGTTCCCGTTTTCCCCCTAGGTTATTCATTACATTTTTTTTAATTCCATATATATGTGTTAGCATACAGTATTTGTCTTTTTCTTTCTGAGTTACTTCATTCTGTATGACAGTCTCTAGGTCTATCCACCTCATTACAAATAGCTCAGTTTCGTTTCTTTTTATGGCTGAGTAATATTCCATTGTATATATGTGCCACATCTTCTTTATCCATTCATCCGATAATGGACACTTAGGTTGTTTCCAGCTCCGGGCTATTGTGAATACAGCTGCAATGAACATTTTGGTATGTGTCTCTTTTTGAATTATGGTTTTCTCAGAGTATATGCCTAGTAGTGGGATTGCTGGGTCATATTGTAGTTCTATTTGTAGTTTTTTAAGGAACCTCCATACTGTTCTCCATAGTGGCTGTACCAATTCACATTCCCACCAGCAGTGCAAGATTGTTCCCTTTTCTCCACACCCTTTCCAGCATTTATTGTTTCTAGATTTCTTGATGATGGCCATTCTGACTGGTGTGAGATGATATCTCTTTGTAGTTTTGATTTGCATTTCTCTAATGATTAATGATGTTGAGCATTCTTTCATGTGTTTGTTGGCAGTCTGTATATCTTCTTTGGAGAAATGCCTATTTAAGTCTTCTGCCCATTTTTGGATTGGGTTGTTTGTTTTTTTGCTATTGAGCTGCATGAGCTGTTTATAAATTTTGGAGATTAATCCTTTGTCAGTTGCTTCATTTGCAAATATCTTCTCCCATTCTGAGGGTTGTCTTTTGGTCTTGTTTATGGTTTCCTTTGCTGTGCAAAAGCTTTGAAGTTTCATTAGGTCCCATTTGTTTATCTTTGTTTTTATTTCCATTTCTCTAGGAGGTGGGTCCAACAGGATCTTGCTGTGATTGATGTCGTAGAGTGTTCTGCCTATGTTTTCCTCTAAGAGTTTGATAGTTTCTGGCCTTACATTTAGGTCTTTAATCCATTTTGAGCTTATTTTTGTGTATGGTGTTAGGGAATGATCTAATCTCATACTTTTACATGTCCCTGTCCAGTTTTCCCAGCACCACTTATTGAAGAGGCTGTCCTTTCTTCACTGTACATTCCTGACTCCTTTATCAAAGATAAGTTGACCATATGTGCATGGGTTTATCTCTGGGCTTTCTATCCTGTTCCATTGATCTATCTTTCTGTTTTTGTGCCAGTACCACACTGTCTTGATTACTGTAGCTTTGTAGTATAGTCTGAAGTCAGGGAGCCTGATTCCTCCAGCTCCGTTTTTCGTTCTCAAGATTGCTTTGGCTATTCGTGGTCTTTTGTTTTTCCAAAAAAATTGTGAAATTTTTTGTTCTAGTTCTGTGAAAAATGCCAGTGGTAGTTTGATAGGGATTGCATTGAATCGGTAGATTGCTTTGGGTAGTAGAATCATTTTCACAATATTGATTCTTCCAATCCAGGAGCATGGTATATCTCTCCATCTATTTGTATCATCTTTAATTTCTTTCATCAGTGTCTTATAATTTTCTGCATACAGGTCTTTTGTCTCCTTAGGTAGGTTTATTCCTAGATATTTTATTCTTTTTGTTGCAATGGTAAATGGGAGTGTTTTCCTGATTTCATTTTCAGATTTTTCATCATTACTGTACAGGAATGCCAGACATTTCTGTGCATTAATTTTGTATCCTCTACTTTTCAAAATTCATTGATTAGCTCTAGTAGTTTTCTGGTAGCATCTTTAGGATTCTCTATGTACAGTATCATGTCATCTGCAAATAGTGACAGCTTTACTTCTTCTTTTCCAATTTGGATTCCTTTTATTTCCTTTTCTTCTCTGATTGCTGTGGCTGAAACTTCCAAAACTAGGTTGAATAATATTGGTGAGAGTGGGCAGCCTTGTCTTGTTCCTGATCTTAGTGGAAATGGTTTCAGTTTTTCACCATTGAGGACAATGTTGGCTGTGGGTTTGTCATATATGGCCTTTATTATGTTGAGGAAAGTTCCCTCTATGCCTACTTTCTGCAGGGTTTTTATCATAAATGGGTGTTGAATTTTGTTGAAAGCTTTCTCTGCATCTATTGAGATGATCATATGGTTTTTCTCCTTCAATTTGTTAATATGGTGTATCACATTGATTGGTTTGCGTATATTGAAGAATCCTTGCATTCCTGGAATAAACCCCACTTGATCATGGTGTATGATCCTTTTAATGTGCTGTTGGATTCTGTTTGCTAGTATTTTATTGAGGATTTTTGCATCTATGTTCATCAGTGATATTGGCCTGTAGTTTTCTTTCTTTGTGACATCCTTGTCTGGTTTTCTATCAAGGTGATGGTGGCCTCGTAGAATGAGTTTGGGAGTGATCCTCCCTCTGCTATATTTTGGAAGAGTTTCAGAAGGATAGGTGTTAGCTCTTCTCGAAATGCTTGATAGAATTCGCCTGTGAAGCCATCTGGTCCTGGGCTTTTGTTTGTTGGAAGATTTTTTATCACAGTTTCAATTTCAGTGCTTGTGATTGGTCTGTTCATATTTTCTATTTCTTCCTGATTCAGTCTTGGCAGGTTGTGCATTTCTAAGAATTTGTCCATTTCTTCCAGGTTGTCCATTTTATTGGCATAGAGTTGCTTGTAGTAATATCTCATGATCTTTTGTATTTCTGCAGTGTCAGTTGTTACTTCTCCTTTTTCATTTCTAATTCTATTGATTTGAGTCTTCTCCCTTTTTTTCTTGATGAGTCTGGCTAATGGTTTATCAATTTTGTTTATCTTCTCAAAGAACCAGCTTTTAGTTTTATTGATCTTTGCTATCGTTTCCTTCATTTCTTTTTCATTTATTTCTGATCTGATCTTTATGATTTCTTTCCTTCTGCTAACTTTGGGGGTCTTTTGTTCTTCTTTCTCTAATTGCTTTAGGTGCAGGGTCAGGTTGTTTACTCGAGATGTTTCCTGTTTCTTAAGGTGGGATTGTATTGCTATAAACTTCCCCCTTAGAACTGCTTTTGCTGCGTCCCATAGGTTTTGGGTCGTCGTGTCTCCGTTGTCATTTGTTTCTAGGTATTTTTTAATTTCCTCTTTGATTTCTTCAGTGATCACTTCGTTATTGAGTAGTGTATTGTTTAGCCTCCATGTGTTTGTATTTTTTACAGATCTTTTCCTGTAATTGATGTCTAGTCTCATAGCATTGTGTTCGGAAAAGATACTTGATACAATTTCAATTTTCTTAAATTTACCAAGGCTTGATTTGTGACACAAGATATGATCTATCCTGGAGAATGTTCCATGAGCACTTGAGAAAAATGTGTATTGTGTTGTTTTTGGATGGAATGTCCTATAAATCTCAATTAAGTCCATCTTGTTTAATGTATCATTTCAAGCTTGTGTTTCCTTATTTATTTTCATTTTGGATGATCTGTCCATTGGTGAAAGTGGGGTGTTAAAGTCCCCTACTATGATTGTGTTACTGTCGATTTCCCCTTTTATGGCTGTTAGTATTTGCCTTATGTATTGAGGTGCTCCTATGTTGGGTGCATAAATATTTACAATTGTTATATCTTCTTCTTGGATCGATCCCTTTATCGTTATGTAGTGTCCTTCTTTGTCTCTTCTAATAGTCTTTATTTTAAAGTCTATTTTGTCTGATATAAGAATTGCTACTCCAGTTTTCTTTTGATTTCCATTTGCATGGAATATCTTTTTCCATCCCCTCACTTTCAGTCTGTATGTGTCTCTAGGTCTGAAGTGGGTCTCTTGTAGACAGCATATATATGGGTCTTGTTTTTGTATCCATTCAGCCACTCTGTGTCTTTTGGTGGGAGCATTTAGTCCATTTACATTTAAGGTAATTGTTGATATGTATGTTCCTATTCCCATTTCCTTAATTGCTTTGGGTTCCTTATTGTAGGTATATTCCTTCTGTTGTGTTTCTTGCCTAGAGAAGTTCCTTTAGCATTTGTTGTAAAGCTGGTTTGGTGGTGCTGAACTCTCTCAGCTTTTGCTTGTTTGTAAAGGTTTTAATTTCTCCATCAAATCTGAATGAGATCCTTGCTGGGTAGAGTAATCTTGGTTGCAGGTTTCTCTCCTTCATCACTTTAATTATGTCCTGCCACTCCCTTCTGGCTTGTAGAGTTTCTGCTGAGAGATCAGCTGTTAACCTGATGGGGATTCCCTTGTGTGTTATTTGTTGCTTTTCCCTTGCTGCTTTTAATATGATTTCTTTGTGTTTAATTTTTGACAGTTTGATTAATATGTGTCTTGATGTATTTCTCCTTGGATTTATTCTGTGTGGGACTCTCTGTGCCTCCTGGACTTGATTCACTATTTCCTTTCCCATATTAGGGAAGTTTTCAACTATAATCTCTTCAAATCTTTTCTCAGTCCCTTTCTTTTTCTCTTCTTCTTCTGGAACCCCTATAATTCGAATGTTGGTGCGTTTAATGTTGTCCCAGAGGTCTCTGAGACTGTCCTCTGTTCTTTTCATTCTTTTTTCTTTATTTTGCTCTGCATCAGTTATTTCCACTATTTTATCTTCCAGGTCACTTATCCGTTCTTCTGCCTCAGTTATTCTGCTATTGATCCCATCTAGAGTATTTTTCATTTCATTTATTGTGTTTTTAATCGATGCTTCATTCATCTTTAGTTCTTCTAGGTCCTTGTTAACTGTTTCCTGCATTTTGTCTATTCTAGTTCCAAGATTTTGGATCTTGGAAATAGAATCTTGGATCATCTTTACTATCATTATTCTGAATTCTTTTTCAGGTAGACTACCTATTACCTCTTCATTTGTTAGGTCTGGTAGGGTTTTATCTTGCTCCTTCACCTGCTGTGTGTTTTTCTGTCTTCTCATTCTGCTTATCTTACTGTGTTTGGGGTCTCCTTTTTGCAGGCTGCAGATTCGTAGTTCCCGTTGTTTTTGGTGTCTGTCCCCAGTGGCTAAGGTTGTTTCAGTAGGTTGTGTAGGCTTCCTGGTGGGGGGGACTAGTGCCTGTGTTCTGGTGGTTAAGGCTCGATCTTGTCTTTCTTGTGGACAGGTCCACGTCTGGTGGTGTGTTTTGCGTTGCCTGTGACCTTATTATGTTTTTAGGCAGCCTCTCTGTTAATGGGTGGGGTTGTGTTCCTGCCTTGCTAGTTGCTTGGCATAGGGTGACCAGCACTGTAGTTTGCTGGTCGTTGACTGAAGTTGGGTGCTGGTGTTGAGGTGGAGATCTCTGGGAGATTTTCGCTGCTTGATATTATGTGGAGCTGGGAGGTCTCTTGTGGACCCGTGTCCTGAAGTTGGCTCTCCCACTTCAGAGGCACAGCACTGACTCCTGGCTGCAGCACCAAGAGCCTTTCATCTACCCGGCTCAGAATAAAAGGGAAAAAAAGTAGAAAGAAAGAATTAGTAGAAGAAAGAAAGAGAGAGAGAAAGAAAGGAGGAAGGAAAGAAAGGCAGGAAGGAAGAAAGAAAGAAAGAAAGAAAGAAAGAAAGAAAGAAAGAAAGAAAGAAAGAAAGAAAGAAAGGAGGGAGGGAGGAAGGATGGAAAGAAAGAAAGAAAGGAGGGAGGGAAGAATGAAAGAAAAAGGAAGAGTGAATGGAAGAAAGGAGGGTGGGAGGAAGGAAAGAAAGAAAGACAGGAGTGAGGGAGGGAGGAAGGAAAGAAAAAGAAAGAGTGAAAGGAAGAAGGGAGGGAGGGAGGGAGGAAGGAAGGAAAGAAAGAAAGAAAGACAGGAATGAGGGAGGGAGGAAGGAAAGAAAACAAAGTGAAAGGAAGAAGGGTGGGAGGGAGGGAGGAAGGATAGAAAGACAGGAGGGAGGGAGGGAGGGAGGAAGGAAAGAAAAAGAAAGAGTGAAAGGAAGAAGGGAGGGAGGGAGGGAGGAAGGAAAGAAAGAGAAGGAAAGGAGGGGCGGAGGGAGGGAGGGAGGAAGGGAAGGTAGGAAAAAAATAAAGAGCAGGTAAAGTAAAATTATTTAAAATATGAAATATAGTAGCGTTATTAAAATTAAAAAATAATTATTGAAATAAAAACGGACAGATAGAACCCTGGGACATATGGTGGAAGCAAAGCTATACAGAGAGAATCTCACACAGAAGAATACACATACACATTCACAAAAAGAGAGCAGGGGGAAAAATCAAAAATCTTGCTCTCCAAGTCCACCTCCTCAATTTGGGATAATTCGTTGTAAAAAGAGGAAAAGGGCGAGAAGTCTGAAACCTTGCTCTCTAAGTCCACCTCCTTAATTTGGGATAATTCGTTGTAAAAAGAGGAAAAGGGGGCAAAGTCTTAAATCTTGTCCTCAAAGTCCACTTCCTCAATTTGGGATGATTCGCTGTCTATTCATGCACTCCACAGACGCAGGGCACATCAAGTGGACCGTGGAGCTTTAATCCGCTGCCTCCGAGGCTGCACAGAGTGATTTCCCTGTCTCTTCTCTGCTCTCACAGCTCCCGGGTCTCAGCCTTGGACCTGGCCCCGCCTCTGTGCATAGTGTCGCCGGAGGGCGTCCGTTCTTCGCTCAGACGGGACGGGTTTAAAGGAGCCGCTGATTCGGGGGCTCTGGCTCACTCCGGCAGAGGGGAGGGAGGGGCGCGCAGTGTGGGGCGGGCCTGCAGCGGCAGAGGCCGGCGTGACGTTGCAGCAGCCCGAGGCGCTCCGTGCGCTTTCCCGGGAAAACCGTCCCCGGGTCCCGGGACCCCGGCAGTGGTGGGGTGCACAGGCCCCCCGGAAGGCGGGGCGGACAGTGACCCGCGCTCGCACACAGGCCCTGCGGCGGTGGCAGCAGCAGCCCCAGCATCCCACGCCCGTCTCCGGGGTCCGCGCCTTTAGCCGCGGCTCGCGCCCATCTCCGGCGCTTCCCCAAGCAGCCCTCTTAATGCCCTCTCATCATGCACCAGGAAACAAAAGGGAAGAAAAAGTCTCTTGCCTCTTCGGCAGCTCCAGACTTTTTCCCCGGACTCTCTCCGGGCTAGCCGTGGTGCACTAACCCCTTCAGGCTCTCTTCCTGCCGCCAGCCCCAGTCCTCTCCCTGCGCTCCGACTGAAAGCCAATACCCGTGCCTCAGCTCCCAGCCCCACCCGCCCCAGCGGCTGAGCAGACAAGCCTCTCGGGCTGGTGTGTGCCTGAGGGCACCGATCCAATGTCCCGGAATCTCTCCACTTTGCCCTCCACACCCCTGTTGCTGTGCTCTCCTCTGCTACTCCGAAGCTTTCCCCCTCCGCCACCTGCAGTCTCCGCCCGCGAAGGGGCTTGTAGTGTTTGGAAACCTTTCCTCCTTCACGGCTCCCTCCCACTGGTGCAGGTCCCGTCCCTATCGTTTTGTCTCTGTTTATTCTATTTTATTTTGCCCTACCCAGTTATGTGGGGAGTTTCTCGCCTTTTGGGGGATCTGAGGTCTTCTGTCAGCATTCAGTAGGTGTTCTGTAGGAGTTGTTCCACGTGTAGATGAATTTCTGATGTATCTGTGGGGAGAAAGGTGATCTCCGCGTCTTACTCTTCCGCCATCTTCCTCCGGGTCCCATGGCTGGATTCTTAATGAATAAAACTGGGTTTCAGAATCCCTACTACTGGGTCAATTACAACTTCATTTAATAAGAAATCTCATCTCTTAGTAGGTCTCATAGCATTCTGAATGGTTATGATACATCTCTCTGCCACTTCCCTCATTCTAACTGTTTCCTATTAGAGCCTTGGGATGAGTCCTCCCCCCTTACCTGAAGCACCTAGTGCTAGGCAGGCCTCCTTCCTTTTGCAGGGAGCCCATGCTTGTACCCACATGCCACACCCAGTTCTGGAGGAGTCCGAGAAAGAAGGAGCCTCCAGGAGTAGATGGAGGAAATTCACTCCACCTTTCTCCTTTGAGGCTAATATTCACTATCGGATTCTGTGCTAAGGAAACGAAATGTCCTTCTCCTGTGGAAAGTCTGTCTTCCATCACTTGTGCCGGCCCTGTTTCTGTGTGCTGGGCAAGAAACACTGCATACAGTTAAGACAGAACCAAGAGATCTACCCCAGGGATTGAACTCAGGGTAGGCACTGGCTCTGTCTGTCCTGTCCGTGATCCATCATTCATCATGGTGGTGACTCTTGGACAGTCACTTATCTCTCTAAATTTCCACACCCTCCACCATAACATATGGGTTACAGCCCCCACTTTGCCCTCCGCTTCACCCCCAACAGGGCTGGGTGTCAGACATGATAATGGATATTCTCCATGAGCTGTAAAGCATTGTTCCCATGAAAAAGCTGAAGAGTAAGCTTGAAACCCCCTTTACTTGGAGCCGTCAAATCCCTTCTCTCCTTTCAACAGCTACGAAATATCCAGCTTCTTCTTGCCATCATTCAGGATTGAACACTTACAGAGCATTTGTGAAGCACTGGTCCTTTACTTTTCAAACATTTTACCTGCATTCAATCATTTTTGGCCACATGACATAATGCTAAAAGTAGGCCATATTAACATTCCTACATCTCAGAACAGGGAACTGAGGCAAAGAGGGATCTACATATCTTTCCCAAGTACATGCTTCTTCTAAACGGGATTTGAATCCAGTCCATCAGTCATGGTCCCAATGGCTTGCTGAGTTTCTAAACATTCTCAGTTAAATAAAGATATTTGCCCACAAAACCTGTCTGTTGGGTGTTTTCCCTGCATAGCAAACTGCAAGATCTTCCTAAGTCCAACTTTGATTCAGGAGGCTCTGCTGGGCCGCTGGTGAGGAAAGGGACCAAAGGATTGAACTGTGAATAAATTATTGCTAATTTCCCCATGGTCTTCTGCCAGCAAGATGTCAATAGTTGTCTCTATTGTAATGCATTTCCCAGGATGCTGCTTCCAGAATGCGAGAAGAAGAAACACTCATCAGAGGTCAAGAATATCAATCCCAGGCTGGCTGAAAAAGATCCACATCCGGCCACATTTTAGGGTGAACCCTATAAATGACCCAGCTGAAGGTACTGTGGAAAATGTCTCATTAGGTTCACTCAAGAACAATTATTCTAGTTGATTCAGTGCCTCATATTGAAGAAAAAGCTATGAAATATTAAGCAGTATTCTTTTTTTATTCCATGTGTTCAAATTGAAACTTACTAAGCCAGATGGTACTGTTTTAACCATGGAAGTAAACATGCATTTAAAATTCAAAATTTGGTTCATGTTTAAGAGTGAAGATGGTCTCTAGTTACGGTTTAGACATTAGCTGATTTTTGAACTTAGCAACAACACATCCCTCTCTGAAACTGTGTTTCGAAATTTCTTTAAATTATTAGACATTATTTAGAACAGGATTATATTGACATAAATGTTGTACATGCAATACAGAAAATTCCTGTATCCTATCGCTCCAGTTTCAGTTATTAATAATATATAACATAGGTGGAGTATATTTGTTACAATTAGTGAAACAATGTAAGTATATTTTTACTAATTAAAAGTCTATAGTTCAGCTAAGAGTCACACTTTCTGTTGTTATATTCAATGATATTTGAAATATGTACAATATTATTTGTCACCATTGTGGTGCCATACAGAAATGTGTACACTAATGTTCATAGTAGCATTATTCTTAGTAGCCAAAAGATAGAAACAATCCAAAGTCCATGAGGTGATGAATGGATAAATAAAATGTGATATATACATAGAATGGAATAATTTTCAACCATAAAAAGGAATTAAAGATTGACTTATGCTACAAAATGAATGATCCAAATAATATAAAAAATATATTATTGTTAGTGAAATAAGGCAGGCGCAGAAAGACAAATATTATATGATTCCACTTGTATAAGGTACCTAGTGTAGGCAAACTCACAGACACCGGAAGCAGAAATAACCAAGGTCAGTAGGCAGGAGTAAGGTGGATTATGATTTAGTGGGTACAGAGGTTACGTTGAAATGATGCAAAAGATTAAGATGTAGATTGTGTTGATGGGTACACAGCATTGTGAAAGTTAGAAATGCTAGTGAACTGTATACTTCAAAATTAGGAAAAGCATAAATATGTATATTTCATCACAATAAAATAAGTCAACAATCCAACAGAATGGACGATGAATGAAGGAGCAACATATTTGATTAGAAGGAAGCTGAAAGAGTCTTGTAACATTTCAAGAAGAAGGGGGATTTGGAGGGACTTTCAAATGGGCAGAGGGGCCGTGGGACTCTATACTGAAACATAGTGCAATGTTAGTGTTCAAGCTTTTTCAGACTGACACTTTCAAATTGATTAGGTTCCCTACAGCTAGAAAGCTAAAGGTTCTCTTCCTCATTTCTGAAATGTTCCTCCCCTTTGCCTTCCTCCACCCACCAGGGAGGTTTGTCCAACAGCACCTCAGTCCACACTCAGTAACCACCTGCATCCATACACTCCCACCCTGTGTCCACATTAATGAGGCTCTCTGAGTAATTCCTGAGCAGCATCACCAGTGTCCTGACACTTACTCTGTGTCCTCCTAGAGCCCCCTGAGGACCTGTTGGAGAAACTGCCCTATGTGAGGGCAGTTGAAGAGGCTCCTTCTTCCTCCAGGGTAAGCTCCCCTTATTTATCAGAGATTAAAAGTTTGCTTCATTTCTTTCTTTTCCAATTGATTTCAGATCTGAAGATCTACAATGTTCAAGACAGCTGATGTATACAATTTTGCTTGGTTGGATGCATGCTGATTTGAAGCTCTTTCCCAACAGATAACTCATTCAAAAGGCCATTTAAAAAATGGCAACATCAGTTAGGAACTGTAGAGTCAGACACACTTTCCTCAGCAGAAAATTTCCCTCCTTGAAATAGACTTTTGTATTTGCTCCTCAAAGTGGACCTGAGAGATCTTCCAGGCAAAGATCGAGCCTTTCCCACAGCTGTCTTCTCTGGTTTCTTTTGGGGCCATTGACTGAACAACAGTTCCCCATTTGCTTTTCTGAGGACAAAAAAAGAGATGAAATACCTGTGTCCACAGAGCACAGGATGCTGAGATCCTTACACTGTTTTCTATTCTCTAATCACAGGTGGATTGGACAGCAAACAAAAGCGGTATGTATTCAGAGGTCACCCCTGTGCTGAGGAACAATCTAGATGATGAAGACGGTGGGACTCTCTTGCTGGCTTTGCTTGGAGAGACACCCTGTTTCAGGGTCCCTACAGGGATGAGGGCTGGGGGTGTAGAGCTAGAGACTGATTTCCCAGTAAAGAGCCATGCCCAAGATGTATGGTCCTGGAAGTAACTGCATCATTTAGATGATGTGGGTTTGTGTGTATCAGGGTTGGGGTGGGGACCATGTGTGAGCCTATGTGGTGTGATTGTGAACCTGCGTGCGTGAGCATGTGTGTGTTTCCTCAGGAGATATTTCCATCTTACACAGCACAATTCACCTCTCAACAAAGCTCGTCACCACTGCACACTGATTGTACACTACCTTGTTCTTCCCTCAACACAGCTGTTGCCCAGATTTGGTTAATATTCCTTTTCCTCAGAAGGAGATGGTGCAGAGATAAATGTTCTCAGCTCTTGACCTCCTAAGTGGAAAAGCCAAACTGAGAACCCAGGGGTGGGTCCCAATGTGGGTGCTCTGGATCCCTGACCTGCACTTACCACTCAGCCAAGGGATCCTCAGTCATGGAGCAAGGGAGTCTCTGCATCCGTATCCTTGGCTGGAAGTCCTAGCATCTCCAAAGGTCCAGACCTTGCCCTTCAGGTGGCCTTAGTGGCCACAGAATCCAGGGCAGCTATGGGTGGACTAATCAGGTGACTCTGGCACAGTCATTAATGTGAAATTCACCACAAGACCTGCATTCTCCTGGTCAGCTCACAGATTCTGAGAGGTGTGAGACCCCATGTATACAGTACAGGTCATATCTGTCACTGCTGGTGTCATTGCTTAAAAAGGCCAAAAGCAGATAAGAATCAGGGAGCTATTTTATTGTATTGGATAACATTACCATAAGCCTTAGAATTGGTCAATTCCTGTAGTCCACACCCAAAGACTCAAAGTGGAACCTGACTGTTAGGCTGTACACTTCTCCTGCACAGCTGGGTTAGAGACAGGCTGTGCTCAGTCCGGGCTCCCTCTTCATAACGAAGTGCCCCACTTATGGAACAGCTCCCTAGAGTATGGACAGCCCCTGACTCACTGGGCATATGTATATTGTATAGAAAACAAAGACTGGGAGTAAAATATGATACGATTGATAGTGGCTGTATCTAAATGGTAGGATTTCAGTTTTGTCAAATCTTGTGTATTTGATTTTCTTTAAGACAAGTGATTAGTGAATAAATATAGCATATTTTGTCTAGGATGGAATTCAGTCCTTTAATAGAGGTTGCTGTTAATCAACTAAAAAATATTATACAATAGAAGACATGACAAATGCAGTAGCTGGCATTGTGGATGCTGGGGAAAGAGTGATCTGGGAAAAATCAAGAGACAGTGGCAATTTAGCAGAAGCTCAAAAGAGGCAGGATGGGTCATGGGTCTCTGTCATTGAAACAGAGCATGCATTTTAGTGTTTACCATTTTTTAGATCGACCCTTTCCTTCTGATTAGGCTCCCCTTAGCTAGAAAGCCAAAGCTCTGTTTTCATTTCCTTCCTCTTGTCCTTTGCCTTCCTTCATCCGCCAAAGAGGATGGCCCAACACCAGCTCAGCCCACACTTACTAACCTCCCACATCCATACACACCACCCCATGTCCTCATTGAGAAGAAAGCCCTTGAGTAATTCCTGAGCCGCATCACCAGTGTCCTGACAGTTACTCTGTGTCCCTCCAGCTGTTCCTGAGGATGTGGCAGATGACATGCACCATGATAGGACGGAAGAAAAGCCTCCCTGTATCCCCAAGGTAAGCTGGATTTTTTCTGGTCTGAGATAGAAATATTGCTTTATTTCTCTTTGAATAGAATTGAGTTATGAATATTTGAGGGTATTCCTTCCAGATACATAGAATTCCCTTGGTTGGGAGAATGTGGAGTGAGAGTCTATTACCAACTCATGGTGCCTGATTCCACAGGACATTACAATTGACAGCACCCATTACAGCCTGTAGAGTACGGAGCTCTCTCTCCTGCAGCGATTTTTCCTCTAGACAAAGAATTCTGTAATTTCCAGCCTAAATGGACTTGGAAGTTCCATCCTCCCAGCAAAGTTCTTGCCTTTCAGCCTGAGTAGGTTTGCTGATAACCCTTGCTGGGTTCCCTGGACCACTGTTTCTTATCAGGTTTTCTACTGTCAGCAAATGAACAAAAGACCTGAGCATCACTGTGATCTTATCCTCATAGTGTTGTCTCTTCTATAATTGCAGGTGGCCTTCACAGAACGTGAAAACGGTATGTATTCTGGAATCAGTCACTTCAGAAGGAAGAACTTTGAAGATGAGAAAGTGGGACATTCTTGCTGGTTTTAGTGTACAGGGCAAACTGATTCCAAATTTGTGCTGGGAATGAGAGTAGGGGTCCTGGTGATAGAAAGTGATTTACAAGTAATGGAACCAATTACTATAGTCCCAGGAAGAAGCTGTATTATGGTTAGGTGGTGTAGGTTTGTGTGCATGAGACTGGGTGTGTCTGTATGTGAAATGAGTGGTATGATTCTGTGTGTGTATGTGAACTTTTTGTGTTGTGTTTCCCTTGATTTATGTTCCCCTAAACATCACTGTTACTGGGGCCAACTTTCTAGAAAATATTCCCATCACCACTGCATCATGAATGGGTATGGATATAAAAGTAAATAAACTGTACACTTTCAGTGTGTGCATTGATTTTATACCAAGTGAGCCTCATTTAACCTGGAAAACAAATCCTATCACCACCCAGGCAAATGTTTACTGGATGATGATGATTATTATTATTTTTTGGCTGTGTTGGGTCTTCATTGCAGTGCGCGGGCTTCTCATTTCGGTGGCTTCTGTTGTTCCAGAGCATGGGCTCTAGGTGCATGGGCTTCAATAGTTGTGGCACGTGGGCTCAGTAGTTGTGACTTGCGGGCTCTAGAGCACAGGCTTAGTAGTTGTGGTGCACGGACTTAGTTGCTCCATAGCTGGATTCTTAATGAACAAAGCTGGGTTTCAGCATCCCTACTACTGGGTCAATTACAACTTCATTTAATAAGAAATCTCATCTCTTAGTAGGTCTCATAGCATTCTGAATGGTTATGATACATCTCTCTGCCACTTCCCTCATTCTAACTGTTTCCTATTAGAGCCTTGGGATGAGTCCTCCCCCCTTACCTGAAGCACCTAGTGCTAGGCATGCCTCCTTCCTTTTGCAGGGAGCCCATGCTTGTACCCACATGCCACACCCAGTTCTGGAGGAGTCCATGTTAGAAGGGGCCTTCAGGAGTAGATGGAGGAAATTCACTCCACCTTTCTCCTTTGAGGCTAATAATCACTATCGGATTCTGTGCTAAGGAAACGAAATGTCCTTCTCCTGTGGAAAGTCTGTCTTCCATCACTTGTGCCGGCCCTGTTTCTGTGTGCTGGGCAAGGAACACTGCATACAGTGCAGACAGAACCAAGAAATCTACCCCAGGGTGTGAGCTTTGGTTAGGTACTGGCTCCCTTCCCAGGAGGGCGGACAGGAGGTTGTGCTTTGCAAGGTGGGACAGAGAAACCAAGCAGTGTGACAAGAGCATCTCCTCTCATGTTGCTGTGCAAACTGCCAGATGAAGTAGGTTCTTGGTATTTTCTGAAGGCTTTTGCAAGCAAACAAATCTGGGAGTAAAGTCAATTAAAACATGGAAAGTTATACTTAAAATTTTTTTTTCGATAGTCCTTTGAGAAATACATACTTTAATAGAATATGATTGCCATATATGTGTCAATATTTTCCCCACCACAGTAAAAACTGAAAATGCTTCATTGTAAAATGTCACTTGTTTACCCAAGAGACTGTCTATGAGTAAAGTTGTTCTAGAAATCCTGAATCCCTAGGTCGTAGTTTGCTGATAGTTCTGAGGGGAACCCTGGTGTGCGATTCACTGCCTGCTACTCACAGTGAGGCTCTTAAGAACTCAGAGACCCACCCTGTGGAACCACGTGTGAGGACAGGATTGGAGCCTCGGGCTGGACTTGAAGACGGAAATGCTTTAGAGAAGTGGAAGGAGATACAGGAAGGGCACCTGAGCCATGGGGAGTCAGGGGTGGTTTGTTTAGAGATCATGGAAAAGTGTACACCTGAGCACAGCCTGGGCCACACTTAGGATGCTATTGGTGCTTCTGGTTGAATGGGGAAGAGAAAGGACATCCCCCTCTTGCTTGAGTGAACTCTGGAGAGATGTCTTCTTTAAAGCCTGGGGAGAGGAGCTTCTCTCCCATTATCTCCTGATACCTGTGTACATTCGAGACCCCTCCTGCTTTCTTCTTTCCCTCTGTTGACTCCCTTTCCTTATTTTTCTTCTTTTTTCCCCTTTTTCCACTTTGTATTTATTTTACATATGTATAGTTTATTGTTGTAAAAGTACATATACAATGAAATCCAACGTCTTAACACGTTTTGAAATGTCCAGTCAGTCTTGTTGACTACATGCACCTTGTTGTACAGCATGTGTCTAGAACTTTTCCATTTTGCAAATAACACATTCTAACCTTGAACAGATACTTCCCATGTCAACCTCTTGCCAGCTCTTGGAACCACCCTTCTACTCTCAGCTTCTCGGAGTTTTCTTTCAGTTTTTGACCTTCTGTAACTGGCTTAATTCACTCTTACAAATGTCGTCCTAGTTCTTTCGTGTTGCTGCAAATGGCAGGATTTCCTTCTATTTCAAAGACTGAATGACCTTTCACTGTATGTATACACCAGATTTTCTTTATTAATTCATCTTCCCATGGATACTACGTAGTTTTCCTATGTTGTGTATTGTGTGTAATGCTGCAATGGACATGAGCTTTTAGATATCTCTTAGACATGCTTGTTTTATCTCCTTTGTATATAAACCTAAATCAGTGATTGCTGGATCTTATGATAGTTCTCTTAATAATTTTTGGGGGACTTCCATTCTGTTTTCCATAATGTCTACACCATTTTACATTACTACAGGGAACAAAACAGGGTACAGAAGTTCCACTTCTTCACATCTTTGCAAGCATCCATTAAGTTTCCTTCTTTCTTCTTCTTTTTTTTTTTTTTGCAGTACACGGGCCTCTCATTGTTGTGGGCTCTCCCATTGCTGAGAACAGGCTCCAAAAGCACAGGCTCAGCGTCCATGGCTCATGGGCCCAGCTGCTCAGCGGCATGTGGGATCCTCCCAGACCGGGGCACGAACATGAGTCCCCTGCATCGGCAGGCAAACTCTCAACCACTGTGCCACCAGGGAAGCCCTAAATAACTTTTTATATTACACATCCTAACAGGTGTGAGTGGTATCTCCTTGTGGCTTGATTTCCATTTCCCTGATGCTTAGCGATGTTGAGCAAATTTTCATATGTAGATTGACCACTTGTATGTCTTTATGGAGAAATGTCTAGTGAAGCTTTTTACCCATTTTGAAACTCAGTTATTTGCCCGCTTTTTTTTTGAAATTGACTTGTAGTAGTTTCTTATATATTCTGGATATTGGTCCCTTATTCAGATACAAGGTTTACACATATTTCCTCCCATCCTATAGGTTGCCTTTTCATTCTGTTGATTGTTGAAGAGGCTATCCTTTCTTCACTTGGTAATCTTAGAACCTTGGCAAAGATCAGTTGGCCATATATATGTGCATTTATTTGGCATCTCTCTATTATATTTCATTGGTCTATCTCACTGTCTTGATGCCAGTAGCAGACTGTTTTGACTACTGTGGCATTGTTATGTGTTTTGAGTTCAGGAACTGTTCATCTCCATCATTGCTCTTTGATCTCAAGATTGTTTTATCTACTTTGGGGGGGTTCCATATGTATTTTAGGATTCTGTCCGCTTCTATAATAATGACATGGAATTTTGTGGGTTGTTGCGATATGTGTACATCACTTTATGTAGTATAGAAATGCCAACAGTATTTAATAATCCAGTCTATGAACATGGTATGTCATTCCAATTACTTGTCTCTTCTTTAATTTCTTTCTGCAATGTCCTGTAGTTTTCAGTGTACAAATTTTCACCTCCTCCGAGGCCTTGTCCACTGCCTTCCTCAGGTCTTCTAGAGTCAGGGTTGAGAAGGATGGACTCATGGAGAGAGTGAAATCCCTCCCTCCCCTCTGCACCTACTCTCTGATTATGTCTAATACAGTTGTACTGGGCCATGCCCTTCACCTCTGTCAACAAGTGGGCCCCTTCCTGGGAATTCCTCTTGGATCTGAGTGTTGACTGTATTATTTCATTGTCCACAAGGACTCTCCCAATGCCTGGCGTGGGTCCAAGAGCCCAAGATATACCTATACTCGAATGATCAGATCAGACCATCAAATTTTCTGCAGTAAAGAACAACCAGGAGTGGGGTGGCTGGTTGCTTCTTTCTCATCTTTGGATTTCTTATACTTGAGCTTTCCAGTTTGGTTGCCACTAACCAAATGTGTCTATTTATAAGTAACTTCATTCAAACAATAATTAACTCATTTTATTAAAAAATGCAAAAGACACATAATTGCTTGGTCACACTAGCCATATTTCAAGTGTGTCTGTAACATCTGGAATTTCAGGTTGGTAAGGTTGACGGTGAAAGCTATAAATGTGTCTATAGAAGTGAGGGTTTGAAAGGTGATTTTCTCAGCATCTCTCCCTCATTTGAAATTTTCAACTGTGATCAATATCTTATTGAAGGACTCTGTCTGCACAGAACACAGTGGAGTTCTGAGAACCTGGAGGGAATACCAGGGTGATGCTGTGTGAGCCAGCAAGTCGAGTAGGAGAAATGGGTGGGTCAACTTGTATAATAATTTTATGCTCCTGGTTGTGTTTGTACAGAATGCATGGTGGAGAGCATATATAGCAGTGATGCTAATGACGATTCATGTAGGGAACAACTCTCAGGTAGGATCTAAAGCAAGACAATTACTAGAGAACTTGGGTTTCACCCACTTCTTTAGAAACTAAGGAAAGTGAATATGAAATCAGGAAGAAGAAGGAAATATGTGTAGAATTCTGATTTGCTCTTTCCAAATTTTAATGATATAATAGAGTTATTGTGTCCATGTCCTTTGTCTGTAGTGTGCTTATAGTCATCTTTTCTTGCTTTGCCGTTCAGAAATTTGGTTTCTCACAAGACTACTCTTTCATTGCTTTTTTACTGCCAAATATGAATGGTTCGTTTCTATTTGGTACCTGGAGGGTATTTTGCACCAGGGATTTTGGTTTCGTTTTTACATTCACGTATGATTGCCATATCCTATTGGAAACAAAACTCTCATAGTCATTTGACACTGGAGAAGAAGTTCTTATAGTGAGTGTCAGGTGGTGGATGAGACTTGAACTCTCTCCCTCTACACTTTCAGGACTTGTAGCTTCACCTTACTTTTGTCCTCACTGTTTATTCCTCATGGAAAGCGAGTACCCAGAGGTGGATGAGTCACAGAACACATGCTTCGGGATCACTGCATGTGCTCAGTCTCCTCATTTCAGCCTCAGCACCTCCCAAGGCTGATGTGCTGACATGCTTCCATTTGAGAGGGCTCCATATCCTGCTGCCCCTAAGGACCATTCATGGCCTGCAGGAATTCTAGAGGACTGTGTGAAGGCGCTGCTGGGCTCGCTTCACACACTGGCTCTCACAGCCCTGCTAACCTGGTCTCCTGGAGTTCACCAGGCCCAGGAGAGAGACTCAGGGCAGCAGGACCCAGGGTCACTGCTCTTCTTACAACCCTCTGCTCCTTCCAGACAGCCCTGCCCCTGCTCCCCGCACTCCAGTCCTGCCTACACTCGGACCTTTCCTCAGGCCTGTGTTGCTCTTATCCTTCCCAGTTCTTCCAAGGCTGGGGTAAACCCTGGCAGGTGCTGTGTGTTTATGAGGCTTCCTCTGCTGTAGAATTTTGTTCCAGTATTCCAGAGTAAGGGAACTGGGACAAATTACTTTTAACTCTAATTTTTCTTTCATCCTCTCTAAAGGGCTACGAGACTTACGGAGTTGTTTTGAAGTACCTAAGTTTAGCTCAGGCACAGGACACTTGAGTTGTGAAGTTGGTTGCATATCAAGACTATTGTGTAGAATGCTGCAGTGAACCTAAGTTCATCTCATTGTGATACTGATTTAATTTCCTTTGGATATATACCCAGAACTGTGATTGTTGAATCATATGATAATTCTGTTTATAATTTTATAAGGAACGCCCATACTCTTTTTCATAATAGGTGTACCATTTTACATTCCCACCAGCAGTGTACAAAGTTTCCAATTCCCCACATCTTGGCCTTAAACTGTTAATTTTTTTCTTTATAATACATAGCCTAATAGGTATGAGGTGTTGATTTGCATTGCCCTGATGATTAGTGAGGTTGAGAACCTTTTCCTATATTTGTTAGCCATTTGTATGTCTTTACGGGAAATGTCTTATTTAAGTCTTTGCACATTTCTGAACCCAGTTATTTACCCTTTTTAATTTTTTAACATATTTTGCATTTGAGTTGTAGTGTTTTTCTTATATGTTTTGGACATTATCTCCTTTTCTGATATATGTTTTTAATCTTTCTGTAATTATATTTTTATGCTATTGACTGTTGAAAAAACTATACTTTCCCTATTTGTTGTCTTAGAAGCTTGGTGAATTTCATTTGGCCATGTATCTTTGAGTTTTCTTGGGGGTTATTTATTCTGGTCTTTAGGCCTATGTATCTGTTTCTATGCCAGTACCATACAGTTTTGAGTCCTGTGGCTTTGTAATGTGTTTTGAAGTCAGGAAGTGAGTAGCCTCCATCTATGTTCTTTGTTCTGAGGATTGTTTTGTCTGTTTGGAGTCCTTAGTGGTTCCATATGTATTTTAGGACCTTTTTTTTTCTATTTCTTTGAAAATGACATTAGGATTTTGATATGTATTACAATGAATTTATACTTACCTTCGGGTCGTGTAGAAATGTCAACAATAATAAGTCTCCAGTCTATGAATATGATATGTCATTTCAATGATTTGTTCCTTGTTTAATTCTTTTAGCAGTGGTTTGTAGTTTTCAGTGTACAGGCCATTTACCTTCTAAGGGCATTTTGTCCCTTCCTTCCCTGGATTTTTCAGAGGCAGTGGTCAGAAGGATGGCCTCATGAAGTGAGTGAATGTCCCTCCCTCCCTTCTGCACCTGCTCGCTGATTATGTCTAGCACAGGTGCACTGGGCCATGCTCATTACCTCTCCCCTCACCTGGAACATCTGTCGGGAATTCCTCTAGGATCTGGGTGTTGACATTACTGTTTCACTGTCCCCAAGGTCTCATGAGTGCCTGGCAAGTGTGCATGAGTCTAGGAAACACCTACAAATGAATCATCAAGTCTGCCAGCAAACTGCCCTGCAGAAGGTGTTGGGCTGCACCTCTCACGCCTGCAAACCCTGTACTTCCTCAGCCTGAGGGCTAAAGAAAGAGCCCGGAGTCAGGGACAGAGACATTCATGGTTTAATAGATGGGAGATGTTTCACGTCAGAAGCAAAGTGGTCCTGGTGAGACATCCCACTGTAGATAGCCGATGGCAGGCAGAACGCAGCAGCAGCAGTAGCAGCATGCTTCTCTCTGGGCGGAATAGGCAGGCTACCAGTTAAAGGGGGAGTTGACAGCAGATGGGCTCATCGGTTACCAGGGAGACCAGCAGAGGGACGCATCCCTCTTACCCCTTGGGCTACGTACTTCACGGGGCAGAGGTTTTCCTTTGGTAAACCATCAGCAAACAGCCATCTTGAATGGGTAGACCATACAGAGGGGAATAACCAGGGGAGCGGCGGTAACATCCTCCATATACTTTATATATATATATATATACACACATATATATATATATATATATGGAGAGAGAGAGAGAGAGAGGGAAAGAGAGGGATGTGTATTACAGTGTGGTAGCCACTAGCTAGATGTGCCTGTTATAATTTATTTAATTCAATCAATGATTAACTCAATGTATTAAAATAAAACAAAATAAAATATCCAATTACTCACTCATATTAGTCACATTTTAAGTGTATCCATAAGTCTTGTAAATTCATTTTTGTGTTTCTACAGAATCAACTCTGGATAGCATTTTTGGCCGTGATGAGGAAGAGGATACAGGTAGGAACAACACTTAGGTAGGATCTAATGGCAGAGGGTTCCTGGAACTTTAGGGTTATATCTCCTGCTTTGGAGACTGAGGAAGGTGGATATGAAATCAGAAAGAAGAATAAAATATGTGTAGAGTTCTGACTTGTTTTTTTTCATATTTTAATGATATAATAGAGAGAAATTGTGTCCTTAGACATGACTGTGCTCTATAATCACCTTTTCTTGATTCGCTCATCAAAAATGATCTTTTCCCCATGAGCTGCTCTTTCTTGTGCTTGTCACTGCCTAATATGGAATTTTGTTTTCTGGTTAGCACATCTAAGGTATTGTGCACAGGAGAGTTTGTTTTCTTTTGCATATTGACCTATGATGGACAGAACCTGTGGGTCAAAACTCTCATGGGCCCTTGAAACTTGAGACCAAGTTCTTCTAGAAAGGGTGAGGTGGTGGATGAGAAGTGAACTGTCTCCCTCTGCACTTTCAGGACTTGTGGTTTCACCTCAAGTTTTGTCCTCACTGTTTGTTCCTCTTGTAAAGGACAGTCCCAGGGATGGATGAGTCACAGAACACGTGCTCTGGGATCACTGCATGTGCTCAGTCTCCTTGAGCTCATCTCAGCCTCTGCACTTCCCCAAGGCTGGTGTGCTGACATGCTTCCATTTGAGAGGGTTCCACGTCCAGCTGCCCCTAGAGACCCTCCATGGGCGGCAAAAATTCTAGAGGGCTGTGTGAAGGGGCTGCTGGGCTTCTTCACATACTTGTCTCACAGCCCTTCTGACCTGCTCTCCTGGGCTTGACCAGGCCCAGGACAGAGACTCAGGGCAGCAGGACCCAGGGTCACTGCTCTTCTTACAACCCACTGCTCCTTCCGGACAGACCTGCCCCTGCTCCCCACACCCCAGACCTGCCTACCCTCTGACCTTTCCTCAGGCCTGCATTGGTCTTATCCTTCCCAGTTCTTCCAGGGGTAAACCCTGGCAGGTGCTGTGTGTTTATGCGGCTGCCTCTGCTGTAGAATTTTGTTTCAGTATTCCAGACTAAGGGAATTGGGACAAGTTACTTTTAACTCTAATATTGCTTTCATCCTCTCTAAGGGGCTAAGAGACTTACGGAGTTGTTTTGAAGTATCTAAGATAGCTCTGGCACGTGACCCTTACTTGTTTTGTGAAGTTGGTTGCATATCTAGGCTATTGTGGAAAATGCTGCAATGAACCTATGTTCATCTCATTTTGATACTGATTTAATTTCCTTTGGATATATTCCCAGAACTGTGATTGCTGAGTAATATGATATTTCTGTTTATAATTTTATAAGGAACCCCTATACTCTTTTTCATAATAGCTGCACCATTTTACATTCCCACCAGCAGTGTACAAAGTTTCCAATTCCCCACATCTTGGCCTTAAACTGTTATTTTTTTTTTCTTTATAATACACAGCCTCACAGGTATGAGGTGTTGATTTGCATTGCCCTGATGATTAGTGAGGTTGAGAACCTTTTCCTATATTCGTTAGCCATTTGTATGTCTTTTTCGGGAAATGTCTTATTTAAGTCTTTGCACATTTCTGAACCCAGTTATTTACCCTTTTTAATTTTTTAACTTATTTTGCATTTGAGTTGTAGTGTTTTTCTTATATATTTTGGACATTAGCTCCTTTTCTGATATATGTTTTTAATCTTTCTGTAAGTTATATTTTCATCCTATTGACTGTTGAAAAAACTATACTTTCTGGGCTTCCCTGTTGGCGCAGTGGTTGAGAGTCCGCCTGCCGATGCAGGGGACGCAGGTTCATGCCCCGGTCTGGGAAGATCCCAATTCCACGGAGCGGCTGGAACTATGTGCCATGGCGGCTGAGCCTGCACATCCAGAGCCTGTGCTCCGCAGCGGGAGAGGCCACAACAGTGAGAGGCACGCATACCACAAAAACAAACAAACAAACAAACAAAAACCTCTACTTTCCCTATTTGTTGTCTTAGAAGCTTGGTGAATTTCATTTGGCCATGTATCTATGAGTTTTCTTGGGGGTTATTTATTCTGGTCTTTAGGGCTATGTATCTGTTTCTATGTCAGTACCATACAGTTTTGATTCCTGTGGCTTTGTAATGTGTTTTGAAGTCAGGAAGTGCGAAACCTCCATCTATATTCTTTGTTCTCAGGATTGTTTTGTCTGTTTGGAGTTCTTAGTCGTTCCATATGTAGTTTAGGATCATTTTTTTCTATTTCTTTGAAAATGACATTGGGATTTTGATAGGTATTACAATGAATTTATACTTACCTTTGGGTAGTGTAGAAATGTCAACAATAATAAGTGTCCAGTCTATGAATATGCTATGTCACTTCAATTATTTGTTCCTTGTTTAATTCTTTCAGCAGTGGTTTGTAGTTTTCAGTGTACAGGCCATTTACCTTCTAAGGGCATTTTGTCCTTTCCTTCCCTGGATGTTTCAGAGGCAGTGGTGAGAAGGATGGCCTTATGAAGTGAGTGAGTGTCCCTCCCTCTCTTCTGCACCTGCTCGCCGATTATGTCTAGCACAGGTGCACTGGGACATGCTCATTACCTCTTCCTTAGTGGAACACCTGTCGGGAATTCCTCTAGGATCTGGGTGTTGACATTACTGTTTCAGTGTCCCCAAGGTCTCATGAGTGCCTGGCAAGTGTGCATGAGCCTAGGAAACACCTACAAATGAATCATCAAATCTGGCCAGCAAACTGCCCTGCAGAGGGTGTTGGGCTACACCTCTCACACCTGCAAGCCCTGTACTTGCTCAGCCTCATGGCTAAAGAAAGAGCCCGGAGACAGGGACAGAGACATTCATGGTTTAATAAATGGGACATCTTTCACGTCAGAAGCAAAGTGGTCCTGGAGAGACATCCCACTGTAGATAGCCGATGGCAGGCAGAACGCAGCAGCAGCAGTAGCAGCATGCTTCTCTCTGGGCGGAATAGGCAGGCTACCAGTTAAAGGGGGAGTTGACAGCAGATGGGCTCATCGGTTACCAGGGAGACCAGCAGAGGGACGCATCCCTCTTACCCCTTGGGCTACGTACTTCACCGGGCAGAGGTTTTCCTTTGGTAAACCATCAGCAAACAGCCATCTTGAATGGGTAGACCATACAGAGGGGAATAACCACGGGAGCGGCGGTAACATCCTCCATATACTTTATATATATATATATATACACACACATATATATATATATATATGGAGAGAGAGAGAGAGAGAGAGAAAGAGAGGGATGTGTATTACAGTGTGGTAGCCACTAGCTAGATGTGCCTGTTATAATTTATTTAATTCAATCAATGATTAAGTCAGTGTATTAAAATAAAACAAAATAAAATATCCAATTACTCAGTCACATTAGTAACATTTTAAGTGTATCCATAAGTCTTGGAAATTCATGTTCGTGTTTCTACAGATTCAACTCTGGATAGCATTTTTGGCCGTGATGAGGAAGAGGATACAGGTAGGAGCAACACTTAGGTAGTATCTAATGGCAGAGGTTTCCTGGAACTTTAGGGTTATATCTCCTGCTTTGGAGGATGAGGAAGGTGAATATGAAATCAGCAAGAAGAATGAAATATGTGTAGATTTCTGAATTGTTTTTTTTCATATTTTAATGATACAATAGAGAGAAATTATGTCCTTAGACGTGACTGTGCTTTATAATCACCTTTTCTTGATTTGCTCATCAAAAGTTATCTTTTCACATGAGCTGCTCTTTCTTGCACTTGTCACTGCCTAATATGGAAGTTTGTTTTCTGGTTAGCACATCTATGGTATTGTGCACAGGGGAGTAGGAAAGTTGAGGGCGGCAGCCTTATGTTGGAAGTCAGAGACCCACTTCTTCATTGCAGAGGTGGTACAATTGAGGCCCTGGGAGGTCGTGGAGATGAGAACACAGGGGTCTCAAGGTCACATCCCAACTCTGAATCTTCCCTTTCCTTTCCCATGGCCACCCCAACATGGCTGCTGCCCTTGG